>NC_090921.1:377676441-377992513 GCF_040938575.1 Ambystoma mexicanum | reverse complement strand
ATGTTCTATGTTTAAAATGAGTGTGCACTGGTGCTATTTCCATCTTTTCAACATTACACAGTTTGGTTACTGTAAAACACATTCATGCCCATCTATCTTCACAATGATCACCATCAAAGGAGGGCCATTCCTCCGTGAAAGGCATTGTGTGTCAAGTAAAATCTGTGAAAGATAAGAGAAATTTGTTTAAGGCCATACAGCAAGCGTTTACTCTTGTAACAAACTAACACAGGCAAAACTCTTCACAAGAAGCTCTCTCTCTCACCCTTTGCTTATGTCAGTTTCAAAGAAACCTTGTTTTGAACAGATTCCTGTGTATTAGAAATTGACCAGAGCTATGGAAATTTTCAGAATAAGGATGCATGGAAATCACATTTGTTAATAACCAGAGAAAGTAAAATAACCTGTGTTGCACTAATCTGCAAAGCAGTGAGTTAATATTGTTCAAGCTCAATGAAAATAATACTGTGACACGCCCTGAAACAAAACTATATATGTTGGGAAGAAAAGCTGTCAAAATATAGGTAATTGTACTCTGTGTAGTTTATTTTTCCCCACAAAAAGAACTCCAACATCCTGGCTAGGCCCAGAAATTGCTGTCAAACCAGTTTTTGCAAGGCAGACACCTCTAATGTGCCAGCCCCATGGGAAAAGAAGTTCCTTTACCACAAGAAAGGCCCAGAGGTGTGGGAAGTGGCAACTTCGTCAGACTGAGAGGCATTTCTGCAGCATGGGACAATAGAATGCCCTGTCACTGAAGTGTGAATTCCTCTGACACCTCTCCTCAGCTTCAACTGCCTAGGATCAAAGTGGAGTCATAGCAACCACTGGGGAAAGCTGACCAGAACATGACATTTGTCTGGGGGGTTGAAAAGACTGCCCACTTTTGGGAACAAAACCAGCCCATGTGATTGAAAGGACTTTTCACATAAAGACATTTATTTCAGTAATTTAAAGAAGCAGTAATGCAAAATGTTGACAGTTTGAATGTAATTTTTGCACCATGTAAATAAGACAATGTGGATCTTCCTAGCATGTGAACAGCATTTAAGTCACATTTCTGGGGGAAGCGTACATGGTACCGTTATGAAACTTTGATGCAAATATGTCCGACATTGATACGCTTCAGTGTACACATTTGTAGATTTTTAGGGGAAATATTCGGCATAGAAATTGCAAAAGATTGTCACAAGGACTAACAGCATTGTACAAACTTGGGGTTTGGAATAGTATTCTCCATATGAAATATGGTATTTGCCTATCCAATTTTTATAAGAGTGATGTTTATAAATATGAGGTTTTTGTTTCATAACTGGTTTTGGCAAAAGTAACTATGGTATAACAAAGCACCTCATAAAAACACACACACTAAAACTGAGTCACTTCCTTCAGTCTAATCAGCTTGGAGGGAGGCGGCGCCATCCATAGACTGACCTATCCAATCTTAGAGGTATGCCCAGCTTAGTTCTGCCCACATAGTGAAAATCCTCTGATGTCATCCGGCCTATATAAGGAGGAGACATTCAAAAATCAAGACATTCCAAAATAATCCAGCATTCAAAAATCCAAGCCGCAAAATCCAGAGATCCAGACATTCCACATTCACCCTGCAAGATTCCAGACTCTAGTGCCAGGCCAGGGGTAGCTGATCCAGGTCCAGGCAGAACCACCATCCAGAATTAAACCCTACAAAAATCCCAATGATTCAGGGAGAAAGGGGGGAAGGCTGCTGAACCCTTTTTGGGATGATCCAGTAACCAGACCTGCTTTGCCCAGCTGATGGACTCCGCTGTTCACTCAGACCAGACCCTGGTTGCCTCGCTGTGTCCCCAGAGGAGAGTCGCCGCTGCACAGTGACCAGACCCCTGTCCCAATGCCCAGAGACCCCACTGGCTGTCCAAACTACCCCATTCAAGTGCTTATTGTAAGTATTATCTTCCCCAGTAACCAAAAGTTTCATCCATTGTTTTGTTACCTGGTATTATGTCCAATCCCATAGTAATCTCTAAATACCCTAGTAAATTTTTAAATTGTCAGAATCCTCTGTTTATCCTGTCCTTAGGAAAATCTGTCTTAATCTCCATGTGTTAGCGCCATTCTTTCCAAATAATTTCAGTCCTTTGTATAAGTCCTTAGTACTATTTGAAATAAATAAATAAATTCCCATATGAAGAATCACACAACGTGAATGGGTTAACATTACAATTTAACCTTCTCGCGGGCAGCATCCTTCTTTAATAATCTAGCCACTCAAAAAAATAGTCTCAGTAGAACCTGTCATTTTCCTTAAAAACGATTTTGCCCGTACAACTGATTTCATTATAAAATCTGAATTCTCCCTTCTGTTGAAGAATCCCATTCTGTCCCCATCATGAGTCGCCCTTTCACTTTAGTATCATACCTGTTATGTGCCTTTGTCCTTCATCAGCAAAACCGATTTTCGATTCTGTCCGTTTAGCTCATTTTCCAAGCTGTTTTGCTATTTTAAACCTGTGAAACGAAGCAATTGCAATTTTGCCACGTGTGATTCTTTCTGCACCATTTTTCCTTCCAAAGTCGATTTTCTAAACTGTACACCTGTGGTTAGTACATTGCCTTGCAGCTTGAACGTTTCCTTGCATCATTAGTACATCCACACACATTCTTGCCTAATTCATTCAACTACACATGTAAAATAACCATTCACTAATTCCGAGTGCCATTTTGCTCATTTTTCAAGGCAGCTCAATCCGGGTTTGGCCTCCCATTCACGGGTGGTAGGTGGGATTTTCCTTCCGATTTTTGCTTTGTATACCTGACTCCATGCTACTCCTCTCCACGCACACAAAACTTGTTTATCAGGGTGTAGAGGAGGAGCCAGGTACCCCCACTCCAACATTACCGGAAATGTCTGAACCAAAATATGTGATGTATTCTGACCAGTTAAACCAGCAAAGAGAAGGGCGTGGGCTCTGTGCAATACCCATAAGAATACCTATACCTAAGAGAATATGGTAGGTAAGGTACCCATTGATGAAACCATACCTACACCCAAGACAATATGATGGCCATTTGAACGATATTCCTGAAGAAGCAAAGAAACTAAATGACAAGCATGAATGGTGATGTCATATAAAGTTGAATCATCACCCATATAAAAAGATAACCAGACCAGAAAGGCAGACGATTTATAAAGAACAAAAAAGTACCAAGGAAAAGTGACATCTTGGGATCAAGATGACAAGACTTATGCCGCAGACCTGATGAAGATGGTTAGTTAGTTTAAACGTGTACAGATGCAATGAAACGCAAGCAGCAAAGCAATCATGAAGCTAGCCACATGCTTTAAAATAGATTAGACCGCGGCAAGCACCAACATATACAAAAATACCTCAGTAGATACATATGACAAATAAATTATAAATGTTTCCACTACGTATAAAGCAGTACTGAACAAGCAAGAAGGCCTCATTCAGTGTCACATTTGAGAAAGGCAATTGAATTAAACAGAATAAGAGCTCAGCAAAGGAGTTAACTGAGCAAGAAAGCCAAGGTCTTATCAAACTGGAGTTTGCTGATATTGGATACAATTAACGTGAAAGAACAGAAGCTCCTGTTCAGAGAGGTCAAGCAAAAAATAAAGATGTCAGAGGACTATTGAAAATAAAATCAAAAACACGAAAAGGCTCAATTTCGTGGTGTTCAGTCATGTGCTAGAGGGAAGTTGGACGAGCGAGATGATGACACCTACGCACGAAGCCGGCTAGTGCCTATAATACTTAAAAATTCTCAGAGAACAGTACAAACTCAAGGCCAATTTTAAAGTACTAATTGACCCTGGACCATTGAGGTGATGATGGATTATATTTTAATTGGTGGGAAGCTGGTGCAAAGAGGAGCTTATCCGCAGCTGGTTGTTCAGTCAGCGTGCTGCTAACGTAGGTAGGAAAAGTACTGATGGGGGTTAGAAGCCAACCAATAGTAGGGGACCACATAGTTGGGGGTCCTATAGTGTGTGTGTAGCAAATGGGACACCGTACATTTAGTGATATTCATAGTGGCCATTTTGAAGGAGGGTTTAGTTGCCCTATCTGATGTTAACTATCCAATTGCCTCTTTCTGTTACTCTAAACAGATATAGAACCTATGCTTAGTTATTCACTTATTAACCAATCCCACCTCCCAATCGGTTTTAGTAGTTTGCCACGTAGAATGATGTTGGTAATGATGCAGGTCAGCACGTCAGTGATGACCGCTTTTGGGTACAAAATGCCACGTTTGTCATGAAGTAGTTAGAGTCAGAGTATCAAGCGATTGCTGATGTTCATTGTACTCCCTGTTTTAAGATATTTGACATTAAAGCAGATGAACTTTGCCTAACTATTTGTGTCATATTGATTATTGATGTATAAATAAAATCTGCATCCCCAACTATCTCCAGGGTACCGCTACTCATCTTAAAGGGCTGCAAGCCTCCAGTTCACTTGGTAGCAGTGATTTGATGGTGTGATAAGATACCATCAGCCGTCAATATAAGTAACTTTTGAGTCTCGCCAATATGGCACGACCTTTGCCATTCGGCTGACAGGACCTGAAGCTCCCCATAGAAGTGGTTAGAAGAGGTAACTCCTTGAAAGGGACAGTTCGCACAACCCCTTTTTTAAGATAGAAACCCCTCCCACATCTACGCGAAGCAGATCGGAAAGCAGCTTGAAGAGGCCGTAACAAAGGCAGTGATCCCAAGGGTCCGAAGATGAAAAACATGCGAACAGTGAATGGATAGAGCAAAGAGCGTGGCAAAGGGATGCATGCATAGTTAATAGTGGAGAGTAACAGAGGGAGGCGGGATAAAATATAATGCAAGAGTAAGAGTGTAATATATATATATATGGATATGGGGAAAAAGATATTCACTTGAGAGTGGCCGAGCAATATATGAGGAAGAATAGCTGTGAGTGTGGCCACGCTATGAGGATACACCTTGTTTCTAGGCTTTAAAGAGTGCTAGCAGAAGCTTTAATTCAGATCCCCTTAACAGGACATATAGAAGACAAGATTGGTTAAAGACAATCTTAAAGGAATTAGCTTAAGTACCAAATCGGAGCAGATGTACAGGGTAAGACGAGTCTTACGAAAAAGATTGTGCGTAGTACATGTCGCCGGCCAAGTTTGTCTGTTTTGTTTTATGTGGTTGAAAGAGGTGTGATGACGTCAGAGTTGAAAGAAGAAAATGTTATGTAAAGAATCATGAAGTTGAGATGCGAAGATTGATTGTTTAAAGATTAAACTTTGATGGTTGATTTTTAGCAAGATTAAAGTAACAAATTGTGTTGTGACGAGGATTGGAGCTTGTGACGATTGGTGCTCGCTCATAAGTGCATTTTTGATTAAAAGATGTAAATTTGAAACTGTGATTAAAGCATAAGCGAGTATTAGCAAAGAGAAAAGTGAAGGTTAAAAATGGAAGAAGTTACTCCATTAGTGCACCTCTGCAAACAGCTTCTGAAACATGCGCTTAACCTTAAACAATACAGTGCAGAGCGGCTTAAGGGGACCGCAGACAAAATGTTTATGCCATGGCCACAAGGCGGATAATTATAGAGATCAGTTCTGCAGCATATGATGACTTATTTGCATGCTGCGTACACATGAAAAAAGTTAGAAAAGCGCCAACCGTGTCTAGAGCTTTGGAAAATGTATGAACATGAGAAGGAGGAGGACCCTCCTTTAGATTGGATACTCAATATATGCAAAGAAAGGGGGTGAAGAGCCTTCTTCTCCGCCCGCCCTGTCTGAAATAAAAGACGAAACTAAGGATAACTAAGGGTTAGATCCATTAAGGGAACTTAAAGCAGCAACAGGATATAGTAATCCATCATACGGGTCACCTACACAAAGTAGTGACGAGGGCCCAGAGAAAGATACCGAGAAAGATATAATCTCCAAAGTCCCAAGGGACAAGGAGAGACGCAATAAGGAGAGGAGTGATCGAGCAAGTGCATCTCTAGATACAAGGAGAGAAATAAAGAGATGGAATTGAGACAAGGATAAAACTGATGAGATGGCGCTCTTACAGGACGAATGGATGGGAGGTCAGATTTTACTTAAACTTGATGGCAAAAGTATCAAAGATGTAAGAAAAAGGGGAGATTAAGACGAACAAGATAGGAAAGACAAAGAAAGGGATGAACGATTAAAAGATGAAACAGCAAAAAGAAAGGATAGACATAGCCGAGAACAGTTATGTCAAGACGAGCAGGCTAACAAACAGGAGAAGGCAGAGGAGCAAAGAAAACGTGACAATAGAAAGAGAACAGCCGATGAACTGGAAAGGCTAGAAAGAAAAAGAATAGAGGATGATGAATAGGAAAGGGTAAGAGAGAAAAGAATACACAGACAAAGGGATAAAGAAATACGAAGGCCATATGAACAATGGGATATGAAAAAGAAAGAGGAAGATAGGGTAAGAGAAGAAGCGAGGAAGCGCAGAGAAGTCGATGACGACATGGAACTCAAAAGAAGACAGAGAGCAGGCGATCTTGAATATTTGGAAAGGGAAGTAAGAAATATCAATCCACGGGTTGCATGGGAAGATACAGAGGAATTCTTTCCTGAAACCAAGTCATTACCAGACCCGTCTAGAGTAAATCTAGAAGACGAGTCTGACTCACCGAGTATTGGGGAAACGATTGATAAAGTTTGCCATGAAATGCAAACCCCGAAAGAATCACACATGAAGGGAAAAATGATCACCTCGAAAGCACTCAGTTGTATGATAAGGAGGAAGCCTCCTATAGTGCGAGACACAAGGAGCTGTCTTTTGACAGACTAACATTAAATGGAGATGATGATGAGAGAAGTCGCACGAGTTGGGCACAAGAAGTATCAGACGAAGAAAGGGAAACCTTCCCAAGGGAAGAAAGAAGTGATATATGTGATCCAGAGGGATATTAGCCTTTTGATAAAGGAGTAAGATGTCAGATTTAAAAATACCTATGTCTAAGGCACCAGAGCCATTGACACAGTCAGACCGACATAAAGGGCAACCCCATGGTCAGAGTGGGGAGTCCCGCCTTATGTAAGCAGGCTAAGATCATTGCCAGGTAGACGGCGATGTGGGAATATTACCCGGGCGGTAGATAGATTAAGGATGAGAGATGAGAATGAGTTTGGAGCGTCACAGTTCTCCTTGTTAGAAAAGGGAGGGGCCAGGCCGCAATATATACCATGGCCCCCGATGGACAGGGAAAATTTAAACTGTAAGCTCCCGAATTTAACTTCTGGCTCTGGAAAATGCATACATGAGTTAGAAAAAATGACGGGAAGGAATACATTAGCTATAGGGGATATTAAAGGTCTTCTGATCTCCATACTTCGTGAGAGAGCTGATGATGTATGGACACAGGCCGGTTACCCTTGTGTGAATACAATCAACACCGCACATGATGGAGCGCTGTTTAGTAACTGTAGAGCAGCAATTTGGAAAGCGCTTTAAGTGCTATATCCGGACATGTCAGATATGGGAGCTATAATGAAAAGAAAAATGAAAGAGGGAGTGGATCCGTTAATTTACATTCAAAGTTTTCAAGACGCTTGGACACTTGAAACTTGCGAGGCTTGGGGGAAGTCTATACCTGTATTTTACCATATATTATACCAAGGGCTGCCAGAGCAGGTACAAAAGCAGCTCAAGAAATGAGTGGGTATTGAAGCCAAACCATGGTTGGAAATACAGTTAACCATTGCACATTATTGCAGACACCTGCAGGAAAAGAATTGCAAAAAGGATGATACGCGAAAAAGTGAGGAAGCAAAATTAGTTCAAAAAAGCTGTCCAAGTACGCCTTTGAAGGGGCAATCTTAACTAGCGTAGGCGGATCAAATTGGCAGCAGGCAGTAAACATGCCACAGATAAATAGTCAAAGACAGTTTGATCAGACAAATAATGGATATGCTCCACGAGGAGGGGGATATCGAGGAAGAGGTTGGCAAGGTAATCAAGGGAATTGGCAGAATAATCAGGGAGGTTTTCGGAATGTGCAACAAGGTAATCAGAATATGCAATACGGGCAGATGGGGAGACCGCCACCCATATGTTGGACATATGGAATGACAGGGCACATGGCTCGAATGTGTAGAAGCCAAGGAATGGTGCAAAATGATCAGTTTTCTAGAAAGGGAATGCCCAATCCACCTGTATATTCACAGCAGAATGGAAATGGATTTGCGCAAGATCAAACAGTGCAGCAGCAAGCGCCGAGAGTGCAGCAAGGCTAGCAATCACAGCAAATGACAGGTAATCAACTGCAAGGACAATCGCAGCAATCTCCTATGCAACTTCAGCAGAACACAAACACAGAACCGAAAATGACGCGTAGCATAGGAGGTGTCACTGTTGATGGAGGAACTCCATTCACGAGAGATGGAGTGAGATTGTACCCAAAATAAGAGAGCTCACTGGGAGACCTGATGTGTTCAATCCTATCTGTAATGCCAAATCCTCATGAGGAACTGAGGATAGACCTAAGTATAGGCGGCAAAGATTTTTCCTTCTTAGTGGACACGGGCGCAACACGCTCGTGTATGCGTGAGGGCACATTTTCAATGTCTGGCAATGCAATGAATACTCAGGGCTTTACAGGAGCTACAAGTCGAGTTCCTTTGAAAGAAGAATTACCAGTCTCCACAGGAGAGTATGATATCAAGGTACCACTGATTTATTCGAGGCAAACACCTGTCAACATATTAGGACGAGATTTGATGACAAAAATGAATTTGACCATTTTGTTTACAGATGAAGGCATAATATGCTCAACACCGGAATGCATTATGTAAACGTGTGCAAGATGATCATGGCATTCACAGGGCAAATAGTGCCTAGAGCGATACCGCTAGAACCCGAGGTGTTCCATTAAGGGATATGTATTCTGTTAACATGGCTACCAGGTCTAGTAGGCAGAACCATGAGAATACCAAATGAGTTTCTATTTAGGCCTCAGATACCCATGGACAAAGAGGAGGGGCACATTTTTCCCTTAGACATAGAAGCAGCTATAGTCCGAGGAAATATGGTTTTGCTTGATGCAACTGATGATAAAGGTAGATGATGGAGCACAATAATTGCCATTGAGGAAGGCTGCAGAGTAACTGACGTCACTGGCAAGGAATTGTTTGGAGATGACCTGTCTGACGATTTTGTAATATTTAAAATGTGCATTACATATTGGGTAAAGGCAATCAATAGAGAAGTTCCACCGAGAATGATGCTAGCAAAGAAGCGTCCTGAATATTTTGATGATGATATGGTGAAAGTGACAGTTTCATCATGGACCACTGGCCCCTATGACATAGGCTTACTGAAAGGGGTTGGAGAAGTGAACATTAAATTGAAACCAGGAGCAATTTTACCTCGAGCACGGCAATATCCCATGTCTCGAGAGGCAGATGAAGGCATTTTCAACACGATTGACCACGGTATCTTAGTGACGTCAGAGTCACCATGTAATATGTCAGTTTATACTATCAAGAAATCTAAGGGGGGGTCTTGGAGATTAATACAAGATCTTAGGCTGATAAACCAAATTGCAGAAGCTGAGTTCACTCTATTCCCGAACCCATCTACAATTCTATGTATATTCCATGTAATATACCTGTCGATGCACGATATTTAACTGTGATTGATTTGAAAAATGCGTTTTTCTCAAACCCATTGCACAAGGACTCACACAATTTGACATCATTCACCTTTAGACAAGTCTGATTAAAAAGCACAAGGCGGCCCCAGGGGTACTGTGAGTCCCCATACATTTTTAACAGAGTCCACCAGATGGACTTGAGCAATATTGCTTTAGAAAGCGTTGTGATGCAATACGTAGATGACATTTTAGTTTGCAGCACCACAGAGGAAGAGTGCAGATGCAATTCTGTTCAGCTGATGATTATACGTGCCGACAAAGGATATAAGGTTGACAAGGAAAAGTTACAATATTATCAACAAGAAGTGCTGTACATAGGCCAATTGATTTCAAATGAGGGAAAGAAGGTTACCCCTGAAAGAGCTGAGGCCATTTTAAAAACAGCTAAGCCATACATGATAAAAACAGATGCAGAAGTTTTCTGGGATTATGCAATTATGTCAGGGCATGGGTCTTTGACTACAGCTCATATACAAGGCCACTCTGACAGGCCTTGAAGAAAGCACAGGCAACATAAGAAATAATCATGTGGACTGAGGAAATGGAGGAAGGGTTTGATGAATTAAAAAAGGCAATCTGTCCGGCCCAGTTCTAGGGATCCCCAATTATGCAGAGGAATTATTGTTATTCTCGCATACAGATGGTACCTTTATGACAGCACTACTCACACAGAGAACCACATTGGCGTACAAGCCCCTGCATATTACAGTGGAATTTTGGACCCAGTAATGAGAGGTCACTTTCCATGCAAACAAAGTTTGGCAGCTGCCATGTTCGCCATAGAGAAGGCTACTAGCAAAGTGATGGGATGTTCTATGATGTTATTTGTAGAACACGCACTATTTGATATTTTGGAAAAACCGAAAGGCACGTTGACTTCTCAAAGGGCTTTTGCATATGAGGTAGTCATATCAAATCCAGCGATTAAAGTAATTTGATGTAAAGTTGTGAACCCAGCTATGTTTATAGCTTAGCGAATCACAGAAGGAGAACCTATACACGATATCGCAAACTATCAAGAGTTCTGTGAGGAGATCCCTAGAGTAAAGGAGAATGCACTCGCAGGAGGAGAGATTGTTTTCATTGACGGGTCCTCAAGAATCAATCAAAATGATGGGCAAAGATATACAGGCGCCACAGTAGTGAAACATATGGCAAATGGAGAATTTCCAGTGCTTGTGAGTACTCGATTGTCATCTCATTATTCAGCACAAGCTGCAGAATTATTGGCTTTGATACTCGCAATTGAGAATCATGCAGACCAGGAAGTAACAGTGTACAGCGACTCCGCCTACATGACGTTGACGGTGCAGGCAGGATTAACACGCTGGAAAAGGAGGTACTACCTCAGAGCGGACGGCATGCCAGTGCAACACGCAGCCTTATTGGACAGGCTCCTTAAGGTACTACAACTCCCAGTGGGCATAGCAGTCGTTAAATGCGCTGCTCACACCGAAGGGATAGATTTTACCTACCGCGAAATCAAGCATACGCTGAAGCCAAACGCATAGCAAATGCAGATATAGGAATGATGAATGTAGAAATGTGTGACGTGAATAAACGGATGAGTGTAATGATGACAGTGAATAAGGGATGCCTAAAACACAGATAGTGGAGCTCCAAGGGGAGGCACCGCAAGAGGAAAAGAATTTGTGGAAGTGAAGAAGTTGTTCATTAAACCCCTCTGAAGAATTGGGGCAACAAGACAGCACTGGTAAACCAGTGATGCCTATAGCCTTATTAACGGTGGCGCTTGAGCAGTTACACTAACCAGCGCATACAACTAGGGAGAATCTTGCTGTAACCATTGCTGAGGATTGGTTTGTACCGAACCTAATTGAGCATGTTGCATTTTTTGTAGTTAATTGTATTGTTTGCCAACAATTCACAGCTTGGCATACACTGTGCATAGTGAGGGGAGTCATCCCAAGACGTAATGGTCCTTTTCAGCACTTGCATATCGACTATATCAATATGATACAAGTATGTAATGGATACAGATACCTACTTGTTGTAATGTGTCCTTTTTCTAGATGGAGAGAGGCAAGTCCATGCACACACCCAGACTCTACCTATGCAGCTAAGTTCTTAGTGTGGGAAGTATTTCCGAGATGGGGAGTGTGTGAAGTAATGAGATCAGATAATGGACCTCACTTTTTAATACAGTTTTCGAGCAGATTAGCTTGTTGCTTGTTATAAAACACAAGATTTCTTTGGCTTATCATCCTCAAGGAAAGGGGATCTGTGAAAAGCTCAATGGCCTGTTAAAAGAAAGAATAGCCAAGTTGAAGCTTACTCTGAAAAAAGGGTGGTTGCATTGCCTACCACTGGCAAATGAGAACACCCTTAATGCCTCCATCCCGAGTTAGAAGTGATGCTCGGCCAATGTCAGAAATGTTAGGGATTGAATTGCATAACTATTTGAACTGTATGACTTCCAGTGTTTCTGTAATCTTAGGACAGTTGCAGAGACGAAGGTGTAATGCAGTACAGAACACAGAAGGAGATGCTTCAACAACCCAATTTACTGAATTACAATTTACAAAACTTTACCCATGAGATACAGTCTTAGTTCGTAACCACAAAAGAAAAAAGTGGGACGAGCCCAGATTTAACAGTCCTTTTGTTGTTGAGGACGTAATGCCACCCGCTGGCAAAATGAAGGGTAGGGGCGCTTGGTTCTTCCTGGGGGACATCAAGATCTACTCTGGAGAAACCCCTCTGCATACACCCCTCCGTAAAGAAGCTACAATCATCGAGGAAGAACCACAGCACATGCAGACGAGATCTATGACGAGGAAGAAGGACGTATAACCTGACAAGTGGAAAGAAAAGAACCCTCTAGTTGGACTGTGGCTTGATTTCGGACATTCCCTTTTGAGCTACAAAAAGAAAAGGGTAAAAGGACACATTCAAACACTCTGTGCATCCTAGTTGTAGAGTAAAGGAATGTCTGCATACAAGCCACAGTAGCTCATTGACTTTGGACTTTGGACTGAGGCATGTTTAAGCCTTGATGGTATATGAATATGGCAGATTCTCATCATGGACACAGCAATTGGAAGAGGGTACAGTACCCCGATTCCTTCTACACTGAGTTCTTGTTTGGTTCTACTCATGGTGCTACCCAGTGATGACCTTTCTAGTTTCATACTTACTTATTTTGAGTTGGTGTTACGCTCTTATCCTACGTTGGTGGGGCGAACTTGCTGCATTCCAGCTTATATTCAAAATCCTGACATTGAAAAGCTCATAAGAAGATTCCTCATAATCATCACTGAAGAGGTTTTGGAGTTGCCTGAGTACAGTGAGGAAAACACAAATGCCCTTATCAACCGACACAGCACATAGACTGGTCAGTGTGGTGTTCTTTTGTCTAATTGAAGAAAACCTGCATCTTGTTGGAAGACACACAGATGTGGTAACATTTCTGAGGTATCCAAGAAACACTGCAAATTTGAATGTAATCCTGGAAGGAATTATAATCCAGGTGGCAATCTATTCTGTAAGAAATCACAGAGCGGTGTAGAAACATTCCTCCGAGGGACAGATCGAGGAAGAAAATAAAGACAAAACTTTTGTTCATGCTGACAGGGAAGCAACATGTCATCTGGACTGAAGCAGATTCAAGGTATTGATTGGGAACTGATAAATGAAGCAGATTTCAAAGAGGCTCGCAGGGGACATTTTTCTTCACGATAAAGGAACATTCGCATCCCGACCAGGAAAGAAAGATAAAGTAATTTCTTAAGCATCCAGAAGGCAGATAGTTGATCGAAGATGAATGCTGAATAAAGACAACAGATTCCAAAAAGCAATCTAAAAAAATGCAGAGCCATTAACGTTTGTTTTTCCTTCCTTAGCATCAAATAATCGAGATGGGGAACCTTAATAGTTACATTGTGTTGCCTCATGAGAATAGACGCACATATTGTCCAAGAACTAGATGCTGCAAACTCACATATCACTGCATCATCTACACATGCATTATATTCTTACTCATATTGCTTTCACTGACAGTGAGAACTGAATTTTATATAGGAGCACATGATGCAAAGAAAGACTCCTATATATGTTTCTGAGCAGAAGGAAATAATTAGCGTGGCAACAACAAGGCAGCCTAGACCCTACATAGTTATTCCTGTCCCAAGAAAAAATGGGAAGATATCCGAGCTTAAAATGGATGTTGTTAGTAATAAATCACACACATCACTTGGTTCAGAAACTCCTTTTAAATGCTAGAAACAGGGTTGATGAATCAGACAAGATAAGGGGTTGATAACGGTGAGCCTACACAAAAATACACACAGACACACCTGGTCCAGTGACAAAATGCCCAAATACGAGTCCCAAGAAAAGGTCACACACAGAGATGGTAGCAGAATCTATATGGCCACTTTTAGCTGTTGCTAGAAAAAGACAGATGGATAAGGAAAGACTTGCTGAACTTTCGTCCACGCAGGGAACCCGGACGGACGTTCCTGCAAACAAATCAGCCAGAAGAAGCTATGTTGATGCATTTATAGATGTAGTAGTACAAAACTACATGAAGAGTTTGAGAACCAAAAGAAGCACACAAGAAGATAATTATGAATTGATAGAATGATTATCTGGACAGCACAGTACACTTGGGAAATAACATATGGTACCAACACATGAAAGACGTTGGAAGAAGGGCGTCAGATGAAGAATGCTTTGTATGTGCACTCCTGCCATACAGCACGGGGAAGTCAAAGATCCACATAGCTATTGAAATAGATGTCCTAACTGCACACTGTATGGTGCACCTAGCTTTCTGTAGTACCAGAGGCCAGTTCATGGGTCGAACAGCCTCTCTCAAATGGGCAACTGAAGGAACAGATCCAAATCAAGATGACTATGTTCAAGACATAAAGACAAGAAACAATGCTAAGACAAAGACCATTGTGATCAGATATGAGAAACCTGGAGTAAAAGGAACCAGAATAACAAGATAGGAGTAAAAGGAACCAGAAAAACAAGATAATTGAATAAAAAACAGAAAGTTCCAGGACACTGCGCAGATGGAAAAACAGAGGACAGATGCAGATTTGGGGGACTGTCCTATCACCAGATGACTGGGCAGGCAGGGACTAGGTAATAATGGGTCACTAGGGACTAGGTAATAATGGGTCACTACCAACCAACAATCGAGAATGCACAAATGTTGTGTAAACCATGATGGCCAAAACTTGCTAAACTACTGACATGGGTCAAAGCTAGAGGAGGACCCCTGCAGATAGTACCAGTGGAAAGTTCTAAATTATGCTTCAGAAACAATGGTACAAGAAAAATGGGGGAGAATCAGAACTGTGAACGGATCGTTGATGCACCAGGAATGAATATTGGAACAGCAGTAATTAAGGATCATTATTGGGCTTGTGGATCCAAGACTTATATAAGACTGCCTAAAGATTGGGGCAGAATCTGCACATTGGTGAATGTCCATGTTCCTGCATTGGTGATTCCTAAAAGGGACCTGATATTTTCCCGAAAGCAGATGCACATCTGAGGAAGAAGAGATCTGTGGAACTGATAAAGTGAATAAAGAGATATAACTACTTTTCTGTCAAATCAATAGAAACTTTTGACTCTATCACATATGAACATAGACTGTTCAGCCATACTTCTTCAGTGTTCACGTTGATCTTCATGCCAAGGATCCAGGTTGGAGCAAATACCAAGTGGCTTCAGAACACCAGATGGGAATTGCTGCAGATGATTAATACTACCATCACGGGATTTAATGCAATAAGAGAAGAATTGAGAGCTGTAAGGTTGATGACCCCCCAGAACTAGACATGATTACAACTATGGATGGAGGAGTTTGTGACAAAATCGGAGAATCATGTTGCACATTTATACCTTCTCATGATGACGAGAATGGAACATTGACAGAGGCCATAGACATGCTGATGAAACTCCATGGACAGATAATAGAATAGGTGGAAGATATTGCTGATGACAGCTGGTTTGGATCACTCTTCTTATGGGTTCCACAATGGATGGCAGATATGTTCAAATTTCTTGGAGCTTTTTTACTATTAGTGATGCTTGCATTCTGTGTAATCAAGATAATAATCTCACAATGCAAGAAGACAGCAAAGAAAGCCATAGGGATGAAGATTATGATTGATGTTGAACCAGGATGGAAGCCTAAAGATCTGACTGATGAAGAAATCAGAGGGGGTCATTCCGAGTAGGGCGGTAAGGGTTAACGGTCACCGGTAACGAGACCGGTGCCGTTAAACCCTTACCGCCCTATTCCGAGTTCCCTTTGCGGGTTGGTACTTAACGCCTGCTTTTTGCAGGCGTTAAAAAACCAACCCGCAAAGGGACCTAGGAGCTAATTACGGCACCGTAATTTACGGTGCTGTAATTAGCGCCTTCCCCATTCCCATTGAGCCCTATGGGGCAAAAATGGGAATGGGGAAGGGCCCATGGTGAATGGGGAATTACCGACCCCGCCAACCTTGGAATGGGGCGGTAATTCTGCCATTCACCATGGCAGAGTCGGAAAAATAACGGCGTCAACCAAGGCGCTAATAGCGCCTTGGTTAACGCCAGGGTCGGAATGAGGCCCAGAGACTTTGTAAGGCCAGTATCCATGCATCTGAGAGAACAAAGTTCCTGTAGCCAAAGGACCATAAGAAGTATGTGGGAAGATGGATCTATTGCAGTCCAAGTGGATTGTGCATGCTCATGACATGGAACAAGGATGAGTATGTGAAATCAGCTGGATACTTGAAGGGAGTCATAAAGATATGGATCCCTAAGAAACATTTCTTCAGACCAGGATGTCTGGATCTGGAAGATGATGTGAGAGTGGTCGATAAATAGCCCAGAGGGGGGAGTGTAGAGGTGGAGCCAAGTACTCCAACTCCAACTGCCCTGCCTACATTACCAAAAACATATGAACCAAAGTATGTGACATATACTGAACAGTTAAACCAGCAAAGAGAAGAGCGTGGGCTGTGTGCAGTACCCATAAGAACACCTATACCCAAGAGAATATGGGAGGTAAAGTAACCATTGAGGAAACCGTACCTACATCCAAGACAATATGATGGCCATTTGAACGAGATTCCCGAAGAAGCAAATAAACTAAATGTCAAGGATGAATGGTGATGTCATATAAAATTTAATTGACACCCATATAAAAAGATAACCAGACCAGAGAGGCAGACGATTTATAAAGAACATAGAAGTACCAAGGATAAGTGACATCTTGGGATCAAGATGACAAGACTTATGCCGCAGACCTGATGAAGATACTTAGATAGTTTAAACATGTACAGATGCAAATAAACGCAAGCAGCAAAGCAATCATGAAGCTAGCCACATGCTTTTAAATAGCTTAGACCGCGACAAGCACCAACTTAAACATATATACCTCAAAAGATACATATGGACAAATAAAGAATAAATGTTTCCACTACTTTTAAAGCAATACTGAACAAGGAAGAAGGCCTCATTCAGTATCGCAGTTGAGAAAACCAATTGAATTAAACCTAATAAGAGCTCAGCAAAGGAGTTCACTGAGCCAAGAAAGCCAAGGTCTTATCAAACTGGAGTTGGTTGACATTGGATACAACTAACGTGAAAGAACAGAAGCTTCTGTTCAGAGAGGTCAAGCAAAAAACAAAGACATCAGAGGACTATTGAAAATACAATTAAATAAATGAAAAGGCTCAATTTTGTGGTGTCCAGTCATGTGATAAAGGGAAGTTGGATGAGCGAGATGATGACACCTACGCACGGAAGCCGGCTGGTGCCTATACTCCTTAAAAATTCTCAGAGAACAGTACAAACTCAAACTTCAAAGTCCTAATTGACACTGGACCATTGAGGTTGTAGAGGAGGTCCCAAATAAAGCCTGCATTTCAGTCACCCGTTTGAAGTCCAGGAACGTTCACACCAAAATATGTGACGTATGAAGCAAATAAACCAGCAGAGAGCCGCAGTGGGGCCCTGCCCAGTGCCTATTAGAAGAGCAACACCTATTGAAGTACCGATACCCAGAAAACCATGGACAGTAAGGCATCCATTGAGGAAACCTTAACAGCAAATGAAACGAAATGAAGATTGCCTAAGTACTGTCCCAGAAGAAACCAAAAAAGCCTTAATGGAAGATGAATGGTGATGTCACGAGGGCCCGGACTAATGTGCAGATAGAAGAAATGACAACCAGAATAAAAAATGACCCACAAAGACGAAACGCCATGAATAAAGACATTGTGAACCTAAAGGGGGAGAATGATGGTGAAATACAAAGAAGTTCAAGCTGGTGAAGATATTAAAGCAAGATGAAGATATTAAACCAGTTTATACCTGTAAATATGCTTGGAACCGCAAGAAAGCTAAGGAAACAGTGCAGCTTGCTATGCTAAGTAGAAAAGTAGTGCGGCAAGTGCCATTATACATAATCTACCTCAAACGAAGTGCCTTATTAAAAGTATGTTTCCACTTTGCAAACGAAGCAGAACCAACCCAAGTTACTGAAGGCCAAATGAGCAGAGATTCATATTTAGCAAAATGAGAAGAGACGGCTGAATCAAAACTCGGCAAAGGCAGCTCGTGCCAGGGAAGCCAAGGTCATACCAATAGAAGCTATGAACAGTAGCTACTTTGAATTGAAACTAAGACCAGAATACCCTGCCTCTGAAGGATTGAGATAAGAAGGCAAAGGCAGGTGGTGGGTGAAACGAACATCAAATACACAAATTGAGAGAAACAAGACAAATTCAGGGTGTGGGAATCATGTGACCAGCCGAGCAAGAAGAAGCATGGGTTCACACCTACGCTTGGCACCGGACCTAGCAGAGATATCACAACCTTTCCAGAAAGAAGATGCAGTTTCGAGGCCAACCACAGTGAACTAATTGACACATGGCTTTTAAAGTAATGATTGATTGTAACCATAATTAGCGGGAGGCCGGGTAACTAAGGGGCGTCCCGCACCTGGCTGACCATTCTGCGTGCTACTAAGCGAAGTGGAAAAGTATTCATTGGGTTGGTGCCAACCGAATCACAATGGACCAAATAATCTAGGGTCCTATAGTTAGTAGAACCAATAGGATGTCATATTTTTAGTGACGTTCGCAGTAGTCATTTTGAAGGAAGGGTTTAGATGTCCACCTGACAGTGTTTACCCAGTCCCCCGACTCAGTTACAATATACAGATATAGTACCTATAGTAAAGTTACCTTTTTCCAACCAATAGAATTTCATGTTAACTTTTGAGTGTTACACATCAATTATGACGAGTTTAGAGTATAAATGTTACAACTTGTATGAAGTTAGTTGGAGTTGAAGCGAGAAGGACGATCACATCACTGCTGATATCCATGACTCCCCGTTTTTTGTACTTGTCATTAAACTGACTCCTTTGCCAAACCATTGAGTTGTCCTTATTGATTGGTGTTGGAGTAATGAATCTGCACCCCCATCCATCTCAAGGGTGCAGCTATCTCGTCTTAAAGTACTTCTGAGCAAACCTCGGCTCTATTGGCTGGCCGGGGGTCTTTGAGGACACTTGGTAGCAGAGGATGGTTATCGATTATCGATTATTGATTAGAATAAGACACCCATTGACCGTCGACATGAAGTAACTCTAGGTCTTCAGTAATATCACAAGTCCTTTGCCATTTGGCTGAGTAGACCGTGAAGCTCCGTGTGGACAATGGTAGTGTAAAAGAAGTCTGCAGACCAGGGTCCGAAGGAACCCCTGTTACCCACCTAACCCCTTCCCATTCCTATGGGCAGCTGAGTAGGCAAAAAACCGAAGAAGGCAGTAACAAAGGCGGTGATCCCGAGGGTCCAGAGAGGAAAGAAAATGTGAACGGTGAGTGAAAAAGACTGAGTGTTTTGGCAAAAGTGCATGCTTTACAACAAGTAAAGGGAAAAGGTAACGGAGGGCAAGGGGAAAAAACTAAATATAGTTAGAAGTAGAGAAGAATGTATATATCTAAGGGGAAGGGAATAATGACTCGAAAATAATTAAGTAAATAGAGATAGGTTACCGGAGAGGACACCCAAGAAGAGAGAGGTTACTGGGGATCATACCCGAGAAGTGAAAGGATTTGCCTTATTCCTACACTTTTAATACAAGCGGCTAGAAGAAACGTGTATCCATAGTCCCAATTAAAGGGGAACAAATAGACTACCACAGCGATTAAAGACGCCGTGAAAGGGATACGTTTAAACTCCATGAAGGGGTAATGAATAGAGGCAGAGATACCTGTGACCAGCTGGTGTTCGTCTAGTCTGTTAAACCTCTGAGAAAACTGATTTTAATTTTACGTAATTGAATAGCTAAGATAATATCGCATGCGAATCAATGTTTTTGAGTAAAATAGGAGATATAAAATTTTGTGGAGAAAATCGGGATTGGAACTTGCAGTGTTTGGTGCTCGCTCATATTGTTGGAAGTTGTTTAAGTCACGTGAAGCATTGACAAATGTTATATAAGGAGAAAGGGAACAGATTTAAGCATGGAAGGCAAAACTCCATTGGCACACCTATGCAAACAGTTGCCGTAACATGCACCTAAGTTAAGAACATACAGTACAGAGTTGGTTAAAGGAACCAGCCACAAAATGTTTATGCCATGGCCACAGGGTGGGTCCTTATCCAAAGCTGTCTTGCAACACATGACGACATACTTGCACGCAACATTCACGGGCAAAAAGTTAGACAAACGCCTTGCTGTTTCGTCACCTTACCAAAGTAGTGACGAAAATCAAGGGAGAGAAAAGGATAAGGATATCACCTCCACAGTGCCAAAGGACAGGGAGAGACATGATGATGAAAGAAGGGGCAAGACACAGACAAATGCATCTTTTGATAAGGAGAGAGAAGGCAAAAGATGGAAGGGAAATGAAGATAGAACTGATGAGATAGCATTCGCAGAAAACGAATGGATGGAAGGACACATTTTATTGGAACTCTATGGCATAGGCATTGATGATGCGAAACAAAAAGAGAGGCTAGATGAGGTACAGAGAAAGGGGAACGCGAAGGAATTGAGAGACAAAAGAATAAGGAAAAAAGATAGACAAAAGTGAGAACAGCTATATCACGAAGAGCAAGAAAGACAGCTTTATCGCAGTCACAGAACAGCCAATGATCAAGACAGACAGAAGCAGCAAAGGTTAGAGGAAGAGCAAAGAATACAAGAGAAGAGAATAAGGGATGAGGAAATTCGAAGGGCAGATCAATGTAGAAGTGAAAAGAAAAATGAAGAAGATAGAGTCAGAGAGGAAGCGAGGAAGCGCAGAGAATTCAATGACGATGTAAAATGAAAGCAAAGACGGAGAGCACGCGATCTTGAATATCTGCAGAGCAAGGTTTAGAAACCCGCTCCTGTGGTAGATTGGGAAGACATCGAAGAATTGTTCCCTGCATAATATTCAGTACCAGGAACATTGAGGGCGAATATCGAGGATGACTTTGACACCAGAAGCATTGAAGAAACGATCAATAGAATATATGATGAAATGATGTTAGAATAAACACTGCAAAGGGAGGGGGAAGATGAGCGCCTGGAGAGCACTCAGTTATACGACACTGAGGATGTCTCCCGAAGTAGTGGGAATAGAGAACTATCCCCAAAGACGACACAAGAAGTGGCACGGGTTGGGCACAGACAATGTCCGACTCAGAAAGAGAATAGTACGAGGAAAAAGACGAAGAAAGAAGGTGCAAAAGACGACTCCCAAGGGAGACACTAGTGAGTCTGCACCGAGGGCATCAGAGTCAGCCACAGAGTCAGACCGACATGAAGAAGTATCTCACGGTCAGAGGGGAGAGGTGTCATCACCGCCATATGTGGACAGGATAAGGACGTTGCCAGGCAGGCGGCAATGCAGGAATATTACCCCTGCAATAGACAGGAGAACAATGCGAGAAGAAAGAGACAACTATTCATCCCAATTCTCGTTACTCGAAAGGCGGGGGGCGAGCCTACAATATATTCCATGGCCACACATGGATCGAGAAAACTTGAAAAACAAGCTTCCTATGCTGACATCGGGAGCTGGAAAGTGGATACAAGAGTTAGAAAAAACTAGAGGAGGGAACACGTTCACTATAGGGGATATCAAGGGTCTCCTAATCGCCATACGTGGTGAGAGAGCAGACAATGTGTGGACACGAGCAGGCTACCCAGGTGTGACCACAATTAACACTGCACATGATGGAGCTCAATTTAACAATTGCAGAGCCCCAGTATAGAAGGAACTAAGAGTGCTTTAACCAGACCCTTCCGACATAGGAGCTATAATGACACGTAAAATGAAGGAGTCTGAGGATCCTTTGATTTACATACAGAATTTTCAAGATGCATGGGAACTCGAGACTCATGAATCTTGTACAAAAACTATACCTGTGTTCTACCATATAGTTTACAAAGGGCTGCCAGAGCCGGTACAGAAACAGCTCAAGAAATTGGTAGGAAACGAGGCTAAACCTTGGACAGAAATACAGCTGACCATTGCACACTATTGCAGGTTACTACAAGAGAAGAATTGCAAAAAGGAAGCTGTATGAAAGGGTGAGGAAGCTAAATTGGTGCAGAAATAATTGTCAAAATATACTGATGAGGGAGCAATGATAACTAGCACAGCTGAATGGAGCATGCAGCAGGTCAATAATCCACAGCAGATTAGTCAGGGCAGTACTGGGTCTTACCCCAGGGGAAGAGGATTTAGAGGAAGGGGGTGGCAGAGTAATCAGGGAGGTTTTCAGTGTAATCAGGGAGCTTTCCAAAATGTGCAGAATGGCAATCAAGATATGTCAAATGTGCAAATGATCCAACCACCGCCAGTATGTTGGTTGTGTGGGATGACTGGACATTTAGCGCACACATGCAGAAACCAAGGCATGATGCAAAACGGCCAAGGTATGGGAGCAGGTACAGTGACTCCACCTGCCGTTTTACAGCGGGGAATTTTACAGAATCACACGGTCCAACAGCAAACACCAGGAGTTCAGCAAAACCCACAGCCCCAACATATAGTGAATTTCCCACAAGGGCAGTCCCAACAGTCACCGCTGCAATTGTCAGAAACAGCGAGCTCAGGGCAGACCATGAACCCTGGAATGAGGAGTAACTCCTGGAATGGGGGAAACCCACCAGTACACGGTGGGCCAAGATTGTATATGGAGTAGGACAGCTCACTGGGAACCCTGATGTGTTCTATCCTATCAGTGACACCAGACCCTCACCGGAAACCTAGGGTGGATGTCATTATAGGGGATAAGGAATATTCCTTCTTAGTTGACATGGGTGCAACATGCTCGTGCATACTTGAAGACAAGTTTTCCTTGTCCGGTGAGGCCGTAGATACTCAAAGTTTCGCAGGAGCTACAAGTCATGTTCCCTTCACAAATGCACTTCCAGTATCTATAGGAGAATGTGAGATAAATGTGCCGTTATTATATTCATGTCAGACCCCAGTAAACATTTTGGGTCGCGATTTAATGACGAAGTTAAACATGACGATCTCATTCACGGAGGAAGGCATAGTATGCTCAACTCCAGGAATGCACTATTCACTTATATGCTAAATGATCAGAGCATACACAGGACAGACAGCCATGAAGATTGTACCATTAGAGCCGGAAATGTTCGCATTTGGTATGCGCATACTAATGGCAGGGCTTCCAGGCCTTGCAGACAGAATCATGAGAACCCCAGATGAGTTCCTCTTTAGACCAAGAATATCGATGCACGGGGAGAAGGGACAGGTATTTCCCTTGATGATACACACTGCTGCAGTATGATGGAGGATGGCCTTGATTGATGCTTATGACAATGAAGGCCGACAATGGTGCACAGTAATCGCCATTCAAGAAGGATATCGATTGACTGACGTCACCAATGACAATCTGTTTGAAGAGCAAGCAGATATGGGAGAAACCAAACAAAAGACCCCAAACCAACCAACACCCCCGCTGCTGCTAAGGTGGCAGAGGTGAAGGTTGCCCCTATTTTGGACCTTGAAACGGGAGACCAAAAAGCACACCTTCTCAAAACCAGCCAAATCAGAGGCAAAGAATGCCTTCTGATCAATCAGCAGTAGGTGGTAGTCAAGTACGTAATCCCACGAATGTGACCTCTAACTCTGCTAATTTTATTAGTCCCAGGTATAAGGGGACTCCCCCGGCTCAAGAGGGGGGATCCAACCAGGTGGGTACTGCCCCAGGAAACCTCCCTCCCAACTCCCCCAGGAGGGCAGTAATTCTCAGAATCCTGGGTTAAGTTTCTTTCCCGGTACCTTCCAAACCCCAACCTACAGGACAACCTTCCTTTCGCTCCCCGCTTTCAGGAGTCCAGACCACCCAATCTGGAAGAGGGGAGGCTAAGGGTGGAGAGTTACCAAGGGAATCCTCAGTACCAAGGGTACTCAGGGAGAAGGGATAGTTACCCTTCCCGTGAACAACCTAGGTTTAAGCAAAGACCCCCATACCAGCCGGAGCGGGTGTCCCAACTGGTCCAGGTTCTGAGTCGCATGTTGAGGGCTCAGCAGAACCCTCAGATGAACATGGCATCTCAGAACCCTTCAAACTCAGGGTCTGGCACCCCAGAACAATGGTGGGAGAGAACCCTGACAACCCACCGGTTCCAGAGGAGGAGGGGTGCAAAGCTCTAGAGGAAGCTTCCTTCCTAACCCATGAAAAGGCTCTGGACCCCTCAGAACCAGAACTAAAATCTCCTGCCCCCAAAAATCTGCAACCCAGGGAACAGAGGGTAGGAGAAACAAAGAAATCAAAAAGTCCCATTTTGTGGAGGAAATCAGTGTCTTCCAGTTTGAAGGGGAAGAATCATTGGAGGATTCTGGGAGGAAAATCTTCTCCTTCAGGGACAGGGGAATTCCTCCCAAAGAAAAGTAGGTCCCAAGAGATCATAACTTAGACTGGGTAGGTGTGGGGACTGATGCAGAATCACCCTGAACCCCAGAATTGCCATCCAGAAAACAAAATATTGATGAGGGATCCTCCCCCCCACAAACTGGTTCTAGTGACTGCCACCAGATAAGAAGGGGCAGCACAGAGCTAAGGGAAAAAGCAGATTTTGAAATCCCACATATTTCAGGATGCCACATTTTAGTTACAGATTCCCAGACTCAGGCACAGAAAACTGTCCAAAACTCCACCGTACCAGAGTCCTAAATAAAGAAATTGACCGCCCAACTTACCCAAAATGCCCATTACCTTTGCCCATTGGAGGAGAAAGAAGGTAGATTCTGCGCCCCCATCCGAGTGCAAGGGCAATATGCATTTTCAGCACTGGTGGACACTGGATCCCAAGGCACTTTTCTGTCCAAATGGGCATTTGAGCAGCTAAATTCAGGAAGGGTGAAAGACACCAGATCCCTCTCACCCCTCTTCCTTGACAGCTCCAGAACTTCGACTGGAAATAAATTCCCATTGAGGGGACTGCGGATCTGGAAATTATCATTGGGTGACATAAGGTGAAACACACGGTCATAGTCATGATTCCAGAGGGGACCCCATGTCTATTAGGTAATCACCTCCTCTGGAGGTTGTCTCCAGTGATAGACTGTGTAAATAAGGTTCTCTGGACTAACCAGCCAATAAAATTAAAACAAAGTGTCAACCATGTTAGTTTGAATGGCACATGCCACATCGTTGAACAAAAATCCGATCTAATTGAGTTTCATTTCCAAATTAATCAGATAACTGATGTTACAGTAATTGCTGTAGGACAACAAACTGGTGATGGGAACTCCTCTCCATTTGTGAAAATCAACCTTCCCTCCAGTTTCAAGTGGCATTCCACACTGGAAGAAAATTCTTAGAAATTCTATACCAATTTCCCATCTGAAAATCCATATCCTGTAGTCAAAAGTGATGAAGAACAGCTCAAATCTTAGCTGACATTCAGAAAATAAGAGAACAGTTGTTCCTCCTTATTCAGTTAAATGAGGGGAAGGAGCCTGTTCTCGCCAGAGTGTTCCCGAACAACAGAAAGAGCTTCATTAGCGAAGCCCTGTTCAGGAAACTCGAAAAAGATCCAACCATTCCCACGTTTAAATTGATTGATAAGTGGAAAATGGGCCTGGAAACTCCTAATTCCAAACATCTCCTGCCTATCAGGTGTATGCTCAGAATTTCCAAAGGTGATAAAGGCATAGGGCATAATAGTTGGGTCATGCCAGATATCCCTGCTGTATTCTATTTAAGCAGTGGCATTCTCAATTGGTTTGCAATTAATGTGGACCTTATACATTACAAGGCTTGGTCCCGACTGGGGGCCTATCCAATGGGCTTTGATGATTCTGAAAAAGCATTCCGGTCAGCTCATTTCCTGCCGTATGTGGTTGAAGTTCAAATTGGAGAGGAGATCACCATCCCAGTACGACAATTCCCACTTGACTTAAAAATTAAAAGAGGACCGAAACTACAAAATCCAAACACATATGTACACCTCAATGTCCATGTTCAACAGCAGGGGTTGGGATTAAACCCAACACCATTAGTCAATGTAGAACACAACACCATTCCAATAGTGGTGGATAACAGCGACCTCAGGAGGATCACTCTGGATGGAGGCACCATTATTGGAATGGTGGATGATGACCAGCATTTCTCCATGGATCTAGGAAATGAACTGATATCACCAATCTCCGAAGACTGCTATGACAATGACAATGACATACCGCCAGAAAGGTTCTTCACCCGGCAAGGGGGGAATTTTCTGGTGTACTCTTCCTGCCCTTATGGGGGAAGAGGTGACCTGTGACATCAGAAAGGATGAGGTGATCTTCCAGGTCCACAATGACTGCCTCTACTACCTGAAACCCTCTGTCTAGGTCAACACCCTAACCAGAGACCTCTCCACCCAGCTGGAGGAGGCTGCTGAGTTTGCAAAACCCAAAGTCTTTCCAGGCTTCAGGCAAATGGTTGAAGAGCTGGTCAACCTTGTTGATGCCTGTGAGACTGAGGAACAAAAGCAAAAGTTGAAACAGGTGTTCTTGGATTTTCAAGATATCTTTGCTGTGGATTTGTACGACTGTGGTCGCACTAAAATGCATACTACCTCAATTCCCACAAACCCTGGGATGACTCCTGTATTCAGGAAGCAATATCGCTTGCCTCTTGCGTCTATGGAGTCCCTGACGGAAAACCATGGGATAATTCATCCAGTCCACAGCACCTTTAATAATCCGGTGCTGGGGATTTAAAAACAAATGGCCAATGGAGACTTTGCGCAAACCTTAGGGAGCTGAACAAATGGGTTCACATGTCCCGATGGCCTCTTCCCTACATTGACCAAGGGCTGGCCCAGATCCAGGGGTCAAAGGTGTACACCACCCTTGAACTGACAAATGGATACTGGACCGTGCCCGTCAGTAGGGAGGACCAGTACAAACTGGCCTTTAACTTCGAGGGGCAGCAGTACAAATGGACCCAGACTCCCTTTGGATACATAAACTCCGGCAATTAATTCAATATCTTCCTACACAAGGCCATGCCCGACTTGGGTGAAAGGGGTAACCTGGCCTATGTGGATGATGTCTTGATTAAAAGCTCAACTGTGGAGGAACATATAGCGGAAATCTGCTATGTTCTGACCCAGTTGAGGGTTGCCGGAGCAAAACTGTCCTTCCAGAAGGCACAGTGGTGTAGGACCCATGTCAACTTCTTGGGACATGAAATAACCCCTGAGGGTCTCTGTCCCCAGGCAAAGAAAATAGAAGCACTACTAAAACTCAAAGACCTCACAACTCAATGTGAGCTAAGAAGCCTTTTTGGACTGACTAATTACAGTCGGACGTTCATTGAGGATTACGCAGATGTCACAAGTCCCCTGGTCCATCTGTTGAAGGGGGGATCAAGTGGGAGTGTGGTCCAGAACAAGCCGAGGCAGTAAAGCAACTCAAAAGAAGTCTCTCACAAGCGCCTTTTCTAGCTTACCCTGTCATAAACAAGGAGTTGTTCTTGATGCTTGACCGCAGTATTATATCAAAAGCATGAAAAGGTCAATAAAGTCATCCCCTATGCAAGTAAGACTTTATCCTCTGTGGAGGAAAAATTCAATGATTGTGAGAAGGCACGCCTGACAATGGTGTGGCATTGAAAAATTACTGCCCGTTCATCCAGGGGGAGCACATCATAGTGGAGACTCCACACCAGCCTTTGCAATACCTTCAAAGTGACAGAATCTGAACAGGAAATGTAAGTAATTCCATAATTACCTCCTGGAATCTGTCCATGCAAGGCTGTAGAGGTCAGATATGGCCAAAACAAGAAGAGTCCCCTTACGCAAGATCTGGCTGACTTGCATGATTGTGCCAGAGAAAACTGTCTCAAGGATAAAAGCCTCAAAACCCAGGACAACATGGAGGTGTACCTGAATTCCCTACACAAAGTCTATGAAGAAGACAAGTTCGAAGGGATGCCCACAGTTTCTTTGGACGGGTGCTCCTGCCATTTTGACAACAACAGGGAAAAGGAACTGCTGGCCGGCATTGGGAATGCCTGGGTGAATGATGCCCGGGAGCTCTGTGCTGGGTACAAAATCGGTCCCCGCAGTAGTCAGGTAGCAGAGTTGATGGCAGTTCACCAGGCCATCCTCACTGCAGTGCAACATCGAATCCACAAACTGGTCATAATCACTAATTCAGATTGGATCAATTGGAGAACCAGAGGCATTCAGTGTGCTAATAACAAACGATTTAATACCAAATATCGATGATCTGGTCACATCTAATGGGATGACCATCTATTGGAAAAAGATTATGGGTTATTCCATAATAGAGGGGCCAAACAAAACTGGAAACGACCTGGCTGATCAGTTGGCCAAAACCAGAGCCATCCAGGGGATCACCTTGAAATCGAGTCCCTATTGGGAGAAATCCAGGTCACTGCTGTCACCATATCCCAGACAAATGCTCACAATGAACTCTCAACTGCCTAGTGGATTAGGGAGACCCCAGATGCTGATTTAATCACGGTACAAAAAGTGGACCTGATTAATGGGAAATTCTACCAACACATTGAGGACCCTGAGAACTTTCCTTTGATGGAAACCGATTACATTGGGAAAGAGGACCTCAGGGTGTTGATGAAATGTCCCAAAATGTTCTGAATCCAGGACAGTTTGTTGGTAAGGAGATCATCTCTGGATGCGAGCAGTGGGTGGTTCCTACCTCATTCCAAAGCCTGATGCTAAGTCACGCCCATGATGCAGACACAGATGGTCATCGGGGGTTCCATGCTACTCTAGCAATCTTGCAGGAGGTTGCATACTGGCCACACATGGGGCAGGACCTCGACCAATATTTGAAGGGATGTCTTGTGTTTGCACAATTTCAGCCAAGTTGGCTCACACACTGAGCTCCCCTTCAGAAGAGGGGGATGACACTGCCTTGGTCAGATTTACAAGTAGATTTCATCAGGCTCGTGATTTGCTCCTCCTGGGGGGAACAAGTACATGTTAACAGTAACATGCTTGTTCACCAAATGGGTAGAATGTCTCCCGGCCCCAAACTGCAAGACAGAAACAGCAGCAGCCCTGATAATCAACCACATCTTCTCGCGTTTTGTCCTTCCCCAAAGTATTGAGTCAGACCGAGGTAGTCATTTCACCAGCGAAGTGATATCAAAGATGTGGGAGATACTTGGGGTAAAAAGGAAACTTCATATTGCATTCCACCTGTGGCGGAATTGAGAGGTACAATAAAACCATTGTGAGCATTCTAAAAAGGTTTACGGCAGATTCTGGGCCAAGTTGGGACATCCGATTACCGCTTGTCCTGATGGCCATCAGATCTACACCATCTTCTGTGACCAAAATGTCTCCATTTGAGCTAATGCCTGGATGAAAGATGGTGCTATAGACAAAGGAGCAGACACTGATAAACGCCTCCACAACACATGAATATGTTGAAAATCTAAGAAAACACATTCAGCATGCTGTTGCATATGCTAAGCGGAATCTGGAGAAATTGGCAGAAGGGATGAAAACTCAATATGATTTAAAAACAACCAAAAAGAAATACCAAGTAGGAGACAGGGTCTACAATTTTCAGAGGAACCAGACTAAGGAGAGAAAATGTCTGCCCTCCTGGTGGGGTCCTTTTGAAATTGTAGACATAATATCATCTGCCACCTACAGAATCCACATATCCAAAGGAGAGCTGTCAGAAGAAAAATGGGTTCTCATTAATCAGTTAGAAAAGTTGTCACCCCAGACACACTTTGCAGCTGATTGAGGAGCCAAAGGAAAGTCAAATAGAGGAGACAGCTGGAGAATGAGAAATAAGAAAAAGAAGAAGCAGAAGGGTATAGGTAGGTTCATAGGTATATCTATCTAACAGGGAGTACAAATTTCTTGAGTGTTATTGCAAAATATCTGATGAAATTATGGTGTACAAGTTCAGTCCTGTCTTTGCCTTGTTAAGTAATTTGTTTGCTGATATTGTTCAAGTACTTCAATACATGTAAATATATGCCTTGTTCCACTGATGTCAACCTTCCGGGAAGCCAGTCAGTGAAAGATTCTAAAGCATGTATTTTTCTATCTACTATTAGAATACTAATTCCATTCCCTCCTAGACTGATGAGGATATCCCCGGGGACCTGGAAAGGGAAGGAAGGAAAGGGGGTGGCGCTCTACACTCTCCAACGAAAGACAGAAGGAAGATCTTGGCGTACCGCTCCCAGATGAAAGAAGAACTCCATTAGATGAACCCCACTTTGCCCTACTCTCCCTCAATAAGAAGTCCCGGGAGAGCGTGGGGGGGTTATTAGAGGGTACATATACCAGCCCAGCAGAACTCACCTGCTCCACCAAACTGGATTTTCAGCAGTTGCAAAAGTAATGGCTGCGCTGGCTCTGCTGAGCACAAATGGGGTAAGGTGATACATAGAACACCCCGATAATGGCTGCAGTTATTTTCTTCATGTGCTCCAAAAAGAAGAATTCAAAAGCAGCCTGGCTTAGTGCTGCTATGCTGCCAGCTCAAGACTTCCAACTGAAAGAGAAAATGTTCTGTGTTTAAAATGACTGTGCACTGGTGCTATTTCGATCTTTTGAACATTACAGAGTCTGGTTCCAGTAAAACACATTCATGCCCATCTATCTTCATGGTGAAAACCCTCAAAAGAGGGCCATTCCTCCCTGAAAGGCATTGTGCGTCAAGAAAAATCTGTGAAAGAGCAGAGAAATTCATTTCAGGCCGTACAGCAAGCGTTTACTCTTGCAACAAAGTAACACAGGCAAAACTATTCACAAGAAGCTCTCTCTCTCCTTTTGCTTACGTCAGTTTCAAAGAAACCTTGTTTTGAACAGATTCCTGTGTATTAGAAATTGACCAGAGCTATAGAAATGTTCAGAATAAAGATTCAAGGAAAATCACATTTGTAAATGACCAGGGAAAGTAAAATGAACCTGTGTTGCACTGCTCTGCAAAGCAGTGAGTTGATATTGTACAGGCTCAATGGAAATAATACTGTAACATGCCCTGAAACAAAACTATACATGTTGGGAAGAAAAGCTGCCAAAATATAGGTAAATCGAACTCTGTGTAGTTTATTTTTCCCCACAAAAAAGACTTCAACAATCTGGCGAGGTCCAGAAATTGCTGTCAAACCAGTTTTTGCAAGGCAGGCACTACTAATGTGCCAGCCCCATGGGAAAGGAAGTTCTTTTACCACATGAAAGGCCCAGAGGTGTGGGAAGTGGCAACTTAGTCAGACTGAGCGGCATTGCTGCAGCATGGGATAATGGACGGCCCTGTCACCCAAGTGTGAATTCCTCTGACACCTCTCCTCAGCTTCAACTGCCTAGGATCAAAGGGAAGTCATAGCAACCTCTGGGCAAAGCTGACCAGAGCATGACATTTGGCTGGGGGGTTGAAAAGACTGCCCACTTTTGGGAACAAAGCCAGCACATGTTATTGAAAAGACTTTTTATATAAAGACATTTATTTCAGTAATCTAAAGAAGCAGTAATGTAACATTCTGACAGTTTGAATCTTATTTTTGTGCCATAAAAATAAGACAATGTGGATTGTGGAATGTAGCATGTGGGGAATGCTAACGGCATTTAAGTGACTTTTCTGGGGAAGCGTATATGGTACAGTTATGAAACTTCGATGCAAATATGCCTGACATTGATAAGCTTCAGTGTACCCATTTGTAGATTTTTAGGGGACATATTTGTCATAGCAATTGCAAATGATTGTCAGAAGGACTAAACAGCATTGTACAAACTTGGGGTTTGGAATAGTATGCTGCATGTGAAATATGGTATTTGCCTATCTAATTATTATAAGGGTGATGTTTATAAATATGAGGGTTTTGTTTCATAACTGGGTTTGGCAAAAGTATCTATGGTATAGCAAAGCACCTCATAAAAACACACGCATTAAAACTGAGTCACTTCCTTCAGTTCAATCAGCTTGGAGGGAGGCAGCAACATCCACAGACTGACCTATACGATCGTAGAGGTTTGTTCAGCTGAGTTCTGGCCACATAGTAAAAATCCTCTGATGTTATCTGGCCTATATAAGGAGGAGACATTCAAAAATCAGGACCTTCCAAAAAATCCAGCATTAAAAAAATCCAAGCCGCAACATCCAGAGATCCAGACATTCCACATTCACCCTGCAAGATTCCAGACTCCAGTGCCAGGCCAGTGGTAGCTGATCCAGACCCAGGCAGAAGCACCATTCAGAATTAAACACTACAAAAATCCCAATAATTCAGGGAGAAAGGGGGAAAGGCTGCTGAACCATTATTGGGATGATCCAGTGACCAGACCTGCTTTGCCCAGCTGATGCATCCTGCTGTTCACTGAGACCAGACCCCGGTTGCCTTGCCGTGTCCCTAGAGGAGAGCTGCCACTCCGCAATGACCAGACCTTTGTCCCGCTGCCCAGAGACCTGGCTGGCTGTCCAAACTACCCAATAAAAGTGCTTATTGTAAGTTTTATCTTCCCCATTAACCAAAAGCTGCATCCATTGCTTTGTTACCTGGTATTAGGTCCAATCCCATAGAAATACTATAGATACCCTAGTAAATTCTCGAATTGTCAGACTCCTCCGTGTATCCTGTCCTTCAGAAAATCTGTCTTAATCTCCATTTGTTAGTGCCATTCTTTCCAAATCGTTTAAGTCCGTTTTTTATGTCCTTAGTACTATTTGGAATAAATTAATGAATTCCCATATGAAGAGGCACACCCTGTGAATGGGTTACAATTGCAAATTAACCTTCTTGCGGGCAGTGTCCTTCTTTAATAATCTAACCACTCAAATAAATAGTCTCAGTAGAACCTGTCATTTTTCTTAAAACCAATTTTACCCGTGCATCTGCGTTCATTGTAAAATCCGAATGTTCCCTTTTGTTTACGAATCCCATACTGTCCCCATCAAGAGCCACCCTTTCACTTTAGTGTCATACCTGTTATGTGCCTTTGTACTTCATCAGCAAAACCAATTTTCTATTCTGTCTGTTTAGCTCATTTTGCAGGCCGTTTTCCTATTTTAAACCTGTGAAACAAAGCCATTGCGATTTTGCCACTTGTGATTCTTTCTGCACTGTTTTTCCTTCCAAATTCGATTATATAAACTGTACATTGCCTTGTAGCTTGTAAGTTTTCTTGCCTCATTAGTACAGCCACACACATTCTTGTCTTATTCATTCAACTGCACATGTAAAAACAGCATTCAGTAATTCCGAGTGCCATTTTGCTAATTTTTCAAGGGAGCTCAATCCGATTTCAGCCTCCCATTCGGGGGTGGTAGGTTGGAATTTCATTCCGATGTTTGCCTAGTATACCTGACTCTTTGCTACTCCTCTCCACCCACAAAAAACTTGGTTAACAGGGTGTTGAGGGAGTGTTGCAGGAGGAATGCCTAACTGTGGTGCTATTTGAAAATAATACCCGAAAACTAATCTTGCTTTCATTGATTTGTGCATTGTGTAGAAGGTTAAACTAAGTGTATTCCATCGTTTTACTGTGTAATTATTACCACACTGGTGAATGCTGCCCTATATTGAATGGGGTTGATTTTTTTTCAAAATTAAAAATAAATTAATATTTCATTATTACACACCGGCTGGTTTATGGTCCATTGCGACACGGGGTGTACGTTAAAAGGGGGTGTGAGACGGGTTGGTTGCCTTCTCAAAGACTGAATCTGAATGTAATAAATTCAAAAGCGTTTTTATTGTGCGTTGCATCCCTTGCCAATAGAAAGAGTCCTGGTCTGGAGTGTGCTGCATCTTTAAAATCCTTAACACACTGTATGTAATCATCCCTGTAATATAACCAGAAACAGCACACACTTCTGAGTGGTGCTTAATCTGGCATGGAGTAGAAAAAGTAAATAGTTTGAAAAGAAAATCTGCCCTTTCTGTGAGAGAATGCTGGGCTGTTGTTGAAAGTGACTAACTCACATAGAAGGATAGTCACAGACTCTGGCACGTGTGGATTGGAATAGATCTGATGTTAGTGTGGTTGCAGTTTCCCAAAAGTGTGGTGATATTCTCAAGTGTGCACATGCTGGTGTAGTTGCTTCCTCTGAGCAGGATGATATTCTCCTACTGGGTGGCACTTCTGTTATTGTTCCCTCTGAGTGTGGTGATATTCTCCAGTGTGCACATTCCGGTGTGAGTGCTTCCACTGAGCAGGAGGATATTCTTCTACTGGGTAGCACCTCTGTTATTGTTCCCTCTGAGTGTAGTGATATTCTCCACCGTGCACATTCCGGTGTGAGTGCTTCCACTGAGCAGGAGGATATTCTTCTACTGGATAGCACTTCTGTTATTGTTCCCTCTGAGTGTGTTGATATTCTCCAGCTGGCACATTCCGGTGTGAGTGCTCCCTCTGAGCAGGAGGATTTTCTTCTACTGGGTGGCGCTTCTATTATTGTTCCCTCTGAGTGTGGTGATATTCTCCAGCTGGCACATTCCGATGTGAGTGCTTCCTCTGAGCAGGAGGATATTCTTCTACTGGGTGGCACTTCTGTTATTGTTCCCTCTGAGTGTAGTGATATTCTCCACCGTGCACATTCCGGTGCGATTGCTTCCACTGAGCAGGAGGATATTCTTCTACTGGGTGGCGCTTCTGTTATTGTTCCCTCTGAGTGTGGAGATATTCTCCAGCGTGCACATTCTGGTGTGAGTGCTTCCACTGAGCAGGAGGATATTCTTCTACTGGGTGGCACTTCTATTATTGTTCCCTCTGAGTGTGGTGATATTCTCCAGCTGGCACATTCCGGTGTGAGTGCTTCCTCTGAGCAGGAGGATATTCTTCTACTGGGTGGCACTTCTGTTATTGTTCCCTCTGAGTGTAGTGATATTCTCCACCGTGCACATTCCGGTGTGATTGCTTCCACTGAGCAGGAGGATATTCTTCTACTGGGTGGCGCTTCTGTTATTGTTTCCTCTGAGTGTGGAGATATTCTCCAGCGTGCACATTCTGGTGTGAGTGCTTCCACTGAGTAGGAGGATATTCTTTTACTGGGTGGCACTTCTGTTATTGTTCCCTCTGTGTGTTGTGGTATGTTCCATTTTGCACACGCTGGTGTGAGTGCTTCCTCTGAGCAGGAGGATATTCTTCTACTGGGTGGCACTTCTGTTATTGTTCCCTCTGAATGTGGTGATATTCTCCAGCTGGCACATTCCAGTGCGAGTGCTTCCTCTGAGCAGAAGGATATTCTTCTACTCGGTGGCACTTCTGTTATTGTTTCCTTTGAGTGCGGTGATATTTTCAAGCAGGCACATTCCGGTGTGAGTGCTTCCACTGAGCAGGAGGATATTCTTCTACTGGGTGGCACTTCTGTTATTGTTCCCTCTGAGTGTGGAGATATTCTCCAGCGTGCACATTCCAGTGTGAGTGCTTCCTCAGAGCAGAAGTATATTCTTCTACTCGGTGGCAATTCTGTTATTGTTTCCTCTGAGTGTGGTGATATTTTCAAGCTGGCACATTCTGGTGTGAGTGCTTCCTCTGCACAGGAGGATATTCTTCTACTGGGTGGCACTTATTTTATTGTTCCCTCTGAATATGCTAATATTCTTCTGTTGGCACTTGCTGGTGTAGTTACTTCCTCTCAGCAGGAGGATATTGTTTTAATGGGTGGCACTTCTGTTATTGCTTCCTCTGTATGTGGTGATATTGACCAACAGGAAATATCAGTAGTGGTTGTTTACTCTAATTGTATTAATGCTTTATATGGTACAGTATTTTCTTCTTGCAGGCCAACTGATGGCATCTCTTACATCTGAAAGCCACAGTGGTGTACCTCCTGCGGTAATTATGCAGCAGTATTGGGCTTTCTGTGTTTCATTACACTTTTGAATGCCTGTTCCACCTTCTCAGTCCTGACAGAGCATTCGGGTGTGTATTTAAAAAGCAGATGAGTGGCAATCACTTCATTGCATACATTTGTACTCAATTATTTAGGCCTTAAGGGAATTCTGAATAAGCTCTTTGCACAGTGATCTTAAACCCAGATCAATAATGAGTCCAAGGCCTGAGGACAGAAAGGATGAGTCTGAAACATGCAGGTGTGTTGCTGTCTTGCTGAGTCTGGGGCACAGTACCTCCTCCGGTACGGTTACTGTCAATGTAGCCATTTTTTTTTTTTATTGTTGTTATGATCGGAAAAACCGACCTTTCAACACATTTAATTTTGCTACATAAATGAATATAGAAATATAAAATCATACATAAATTATACATATACAAAGATATCATCATCAAAGCTAAATAAAACGATCATGCTTAATTCATAAGGCAATATAACAATCGTCCTTCTTGATTTGTAGAGAATTTAAAAAATGTACAACAGCGTATCTTCCGCATTTTCTGTTTCCACTGTGTAATTCCAACCATAGCCGATCAGATGTTAATACTACTTCTTCATGAAGAAAGAGGCATTTGAAATGAGTTATCCTACGTGGTAACCAAATAGTACACTCTACCAGTAAATGTTTCATTGTTTCCATCTCTTGTTTACAAAATCAACAGGTTGTTTCGTGTATAGATATCCTCTTCCATTTATACATTCTTTCTCTTGTTGGCCATATGTTTAACCTAAACCTCATGAAGTCTGCTCGATGAGCAGGATTGGGGGATATCTGCAAGTACTTTTCAACCACTCCTTGAGGTTTTAAAGCAAAAGGATTCTGATTCAATGTAGCAATGAATGAATCGTAACACATTTTGATGCCAATGGTCATTACAACTCCAATATAACTGAGGTAGAAACTAGAGAATATAGAGCATTGCTCTCTTTCATATCACAATAAAAGCATAAACTCTGCGTGCCCCCATATCACAATCCTTATCTCGGGTACGCCAAACAGTGTGCATTTTTTGCATGACAGGATATCATGGTTTCAGTTTCATCCCTATCTTTGCGCTCCGAGTAGGCCCCTGTAAGGTTTCTCAGAATCCGTAGGTATGGAAACAGACTTGGACCCGTAGTGTAGCCGGAGTATTCTTTCTACAAATATAACCCTCTGAACACCCAAGGTAAATACAGAGGGATATATTAGTTGAGCGATAAGGAACACCACACGAACGACCAGACGCTGCAGAAAAACAAGATGAACAAATTAGATCACAGAGTCTATAAGCAAATCACAAGGTAAGCGAGAGCAGTCAATAACAACTGACCAGACTAGGAAGTATGCCAGGGTGCTCTGGTCGAAGAAACAAACAAGACTGGGTCAAGATGTGGTCTAAGAAAAAAAGAAAGAAGGTGATGTTTTTTAGAATCCTTTGAAGAACAGTAGGAGATAAATGAAATTGAAGGCTTACCACTGGTCCTGATGTAGGCGGCGTACCAAATTAAGACCCAGTGTACTAATACCTGAACCGACGACACGAGGACGCCTAAGCGGAATGAGGCAGTCTCTAGTCCCAATCCTATCCTGCCGGCACGAGGACGCCTAACGACTCAGCGCAGGATGGCAGTCTCAAGTTCAGGGCTTTTTCTTCTAGGTACACTTGGGTGTAATTGGTACATTTTCAGGGCCAAGATGAGGTTTCGCTTGAAGAGGTAAACACGACAGCAACCCAATGGACAAGAGATGGTAAGTGTTCCAAGTTCAGTACAAGTGCAGGTAAGCAAATCCAAATCGGCAGGCAGAGACTTGTAAGTGAGCATTCCGGGTTCGGTAGACGTGGAGGGAAGCAAATCCAAAACAGCAGGCAGAGTCTTGTAAGTAAGAGTTCCGGGTTCAGTACATGTGGAGGCAAGCAAATCCAAAACGGCATGCAGAGTCTTGTAAGTAAGAGTTCCGGGTTCAGTACACATGGAGGCAAGCAGATTCAAAGCGGCAGGGAGAGACTTGTAAGTGAGCGTTCTGGGTTCGGTACATGTGGAGACAAGCAGATCAAATCAGCAGGCAGAGACTTGTAAGTAGCAGTTCGGGTCACAAGGATACCAAAGAAAGGGAAAAGGAGCAAGGGCAAGGCAAAGGCAAGGCACACAGGAATAAACGAAGCACCAGACATAGTCGCGGCTGATTACAAAATCAGTAGCAAAGAGCGGGCAACCCAGAAGTCTTTATATAGGTTGCCAAGGAAACACGTCCCTAACGTTGTCCGTAGTGCCGAGGACGCAACGGACTCCAAAGTCGCCATGGCAACCCGTATCCATGGATCCTATGGATTTGGGTATGGCGAGAGTGTTGCTCCACGCTCTGTTGTTCATATTTGTAAGTAACAGAACGAAGAGACATGCGACCAGGTCGGAACCTGACAGCCCCTCACACTTTATGGGAGGACTTATCTTCCCCTGCCTCATCTACCTTCTCTTGGGGGTTCTCTGAACTTGGTAGGCTAATGATACACACCCTGATTCCATCATCAAGATTGTTTGGCCTTATTTTCTTCCATCTTCGGCTGACCAGTTGGCTTTTCCACCAAGCTTTCCAGAGTCATTAAAATGAAGCAATGTCATTCCTTTAAACAAGCAATTGTCACTTGGTCCAGGCTATTTGTCAAACTATCACTATCATGATTACAACTGTACCATGTATTGGCATATGTTTGGAAGGGGTGTTGTAGGTACATTTGAATTGTTCATTCTGGAGAATATTCCACATATTCCATGCCAATCTGGCTTCCGGCCTGGCTGAATCACAGGTCTGGTGCGATGCATGATGTATACTTGATGCTTGATGGACCTGCTTGTTAGCCTTATTATATCTCTAGGCATGATCTGATGCATGCGGCCATGATGATAACATGGACAACATATTTCACCAGATGGACATTAAGGTCAAGTCCTGGACTGGATCTGATCTTTCCTGCCTAATTGCTATCAATTGATCTACTCAGGGAAAATGTGGTCTGGCCCACTGCCTGGGCCCTACAAAGCTCCTCCAGGTTCTGTCCCATTTCCCATGTTAAGAATTGTTTACATTGAACCTTTAGGAGTCCCCATCAACCCCTCCAGCTAGTCCGTAAAGTTTCAAATATGTCTTGTTTAAATGAGGCCTCCATCTCTGGTGCCCTTCTCTCACTTCCCTGCATGGCCAAATCTCTGGATTTAAAGTTAGATATCTCTTTTTTGTACCCCATGTCAGCCCCCTGATGACATCTGCTAACTTCCACTTGTTTTTGTTAAAAGCTCTTAGGCATTTCATTCCTAGCTCCAACTTTCCCACTTTAGTTCAGGCCTTGGCAGGTGCGTAGACAGGGTAGAGCCTGAGCGGGAAAGGCATACCCAAACTCTATAAATGCCCACTCAACAGTGTTGTGGGGGCATTTACAGATGGTGTCACTGCGGCTGGCCCAGCTACATTCGCTTCAGGCCCCACTATTTAGATAATACTGGATACACTTCAGTGATTTCACATATTGATACTGGAATACTGTACATCCAGGACTTTCTCTTTCCACTCCTGTTCCCCTGAAGGCTGTTTTTTATCCTACAGATGACCTTGTTTCTGGGAGTAGGAAATATGTTCCTATCTTGACCCTATCAAAGTTACTTATTTGGTTATCCCATAGACCAATGCGGTACAAGATTGCCTAGGACATAGGGCAGATCATATGGTCATCTCCCAGCTTATTCTTCACGCTGAACCTGCTGGTTGTCTCCATGACCATCAGTCTGGCTTCAGAGCTGCCAGAAGCATGGAAACTGCTCTCCTGAACATCCTTGAAGACCTGCTCTCCAACCTTGATTCCAACACCCCCTGTGTCCTTATCTTAGTTGATCTCTCTTCTGCCTTTGACACGGTCAACCCTGCCATCCTGCTCAAACGTCTCCATGATACCCTGGGTATCACCAATCAGGCCCTGGCTTGGTTGGCCTCCTTCCTCTCTGATCAACCCTCCCTGAACCAACTTGGGTCATTCCTTTTCTCTATCTCTATCTCTATCTCTACTTGTGGTGTTTCCCAGGTGTCTAACCTCTCTCCCTGGCTGTCCAACCAATACCTGGCACTTCTTGCCCACCGCATTGCCGCTCGCGACCCCAACTTTCAGTGCTATGCGGATGACACTCAACTCATTTTCAGGCTCCCTTCCACCACCTCTTCTCCTTCTCTCATCTCTGACTGTCTGTCTGCCATCCAGGAGTTGTGTGCCGCCAATGATCTCTGCCTTAATGCCAGTAAGACTGAGATTCTCCTCATCGGCACACCTGCTCTTCCTTTCCTTTCACTCTCTGGCTGGCCTCTTTTGGCCTTCTTCCTGCTCCCGCCTGTGAGGCTAAAAACCTCGGGGTCATCTTCGACTCCACACTTTCCTTCCCGCCTCACATCTCTGACATCTCTAAGAAGTCACACTACCAGCTGCACCTCCTCAGAGGTATTCTTCCTTTCCCCTCCTTCCCCCAGAAGTTCACTGTCTCCAGAGCTCTGGTTCTCTCTAGGCTGGACTACTGCAACAACCCCTTTCTAAATCTGCTTGCCTCTACTCTCCGCCCTCTGAAACTCATCCAAAACAGTACTGTGAGGCTTGTCCTTTGCCTCAAGCCCAGGGATTGTAACTCTGCAGGACTGAATTCTATGCACGGGCTGCCAGTGGTGGCGAGGATTAAGTTCAAAACCCTCTGCATTGTCCACAATGCCTTCTGGGGCCTAGGACCCCAATACCTTCAACTCTCTCGTCCTAAATATCTTCCTTCTCGAGTTCTTCGATCATCCGCGTCCAACTCCCTCAGTGTCAGAAGCTTCTCCAAGCAGCGAGATGGTGGTAGATCTCTTTCTTTGGTTGGGGCCTCCCTCTGGAACAGCCTCCCTGCCTCTCTGAAACTTGAGGCAAACCATCTCCGGTTATGGAAGCACCTCAAGACCTTCCTCTTTGCTTCTGCTTTCTCTCCTCCTCTCCCCTGCTGAATCTGAAACTGCACTGGTTACCTGGCTACCCTCTGATCTCCAGCACAGGTCCCCTCCCCACCAGTTGCACTGCACACCTGCACTGCCCCCTGGCAACCCTTGCACTCAGAGACTGTTTCTGTATCCCTACAGCCTCTACTAGCACTTGATCCCTGATGGCTGCACTTACACTTGTACTTGCCACCAGCTGGCAGCACTTTTATTTATTGTCTTTATTTACTGTTATTCTATGTACTGCACTTCCCCCTCCCATTCCCCCATCACACTTTTCCCCTTCTCCACTCCCCTGCACTTGAGCAATCTCAATGTCACCTGGCCTAGCAGGATCGTTGTCTGTCTTCCCTCTGTTTCTCCTCCCTTGCCTTATCACGCCTTGAAACACTTGTGTGTAGGCACGCTATGAATGCCATATCATATCATATCATATGTCCTCCCCTCTTTATCTGGGACAGAGTTAGAAGTCTCTGGAACCATGGCAATTTCCATTTTCTAGTGCCTGGTTTCTACAGGTTCTCTACTCTAAAAGGTAGACAGGGACCACAGTGTCATGCCAGAATGCCCTCCTGGCTGCTCATCAGTGTGGCAGCAACTCGATATGTTGCCAAGACCAGGCTTGCGCCTCAGGCCTTCAGGGGGCATTTCAGTCCATATCATATATATTGTAGTTATTGAGAAGGACACAATACTTTGATGTGAAACACATACACCAGTACAAACTGAAATCAGGGCAGACTCACAAGTGGGTGCCTTAAGACAAACAGAGCCTGAAATGGAAAATTAACTCTGTACCTAATGTATATTGCTTCATCTTGTATATATCTTTATATAACTGTATCTATGAATGTATATGTTACTCGAACACTGTTGTAACCTTGTTGTATCCTAAGAAAAAGCGCCCAGAAACCCTTGGGTTCGGTGCGCTATATAAGCAAATAAAACAAACAAACAAACAAACAAAAATCAAGGTGATGGGAGGGGTGAAGCAGAACATGTATTGGAAATGGACAGGCAGGGCCAGGCAATGGATCTATGCAAGTGAATGACAGCATGTTCAAAGTTGTCAGGGCAGGGAAGGTCCCAGGCAGATGGGGGGGGAGGGTGGTGGGGGGGGGTTTGTGCAGGGATAGTGTGGCGGTCCCATGTTTTGCTCACGTAAGCTCAATGTTTTTTTTATGCGTACATATATTTTTGTTTTTTTTGTGGTCTATGATTGGACTGATTTGTACAGAGATTTTATTGAAACACAGTGCCTGGTTAGCATTTCTCTTTTTAAACATGAATGACTATAGCTTACAGCTCAGCATATAGCACTTCTAACTAATAATAATAACGTGCTAGCTCCTTGGGCTACTGATCATGCTTCTAGCAAGTCCAAGGTAGAGTTTTCTGCAAAAGAGGATTGCATACCTTCTGCTGACCGCAGCAGAAGCACCCTCTCTCAGCTCTGCCAGTCCATCCACCACTGCTAGCAGTGGGCAGGTGGGGTATGGGGACCACGGCCAGTGCTCTGGGAGATGGTAGTCTGAACTGGATAATAGCCAATAAATCTGAGGTCTGCAGTTTGGGAATGCAGGATTCACCTCTACGATGTGTGTGCTCATCTGTGGATGAATGGATGATGTCAGACTTCCTCTCTGCCCCTTTTAGGGGCTCTACTTGTACACTAAAGGTCTGTTGGAATCTGTGGTATAATAATAACGGTGTTGTCTAGAGCTTGTGCCCCCCAACCGGCCCATAGAGTCAGGGTTTGTTCAGAAGCACTTTAAGACAAGATAGCAGCACCCATGAGATGGATGGGGGTGCAGATCATACTTCAACACCAATCAATAAGGACAACTCAAACGGTTTGGCAAAGGGAGTCCGTTTAATGACAAGTATAAAAAACGGGGAGTTATGAATATCAGCAATGGTGCGATCTTCCTTCTCTCTTCAACTCCAACGAACTTCATAAAAAGTGTAACATTTATACTAAAAACTCATCATCATTGACGTTTAACACTCAAAATTTAACATGCAAGTCTATTGGTTATGAAAAGGTAACTTTAATAAAGGTACTATATCTGTATATGGGAAATGAGCAAGGGAATTGGGTAAACACTGTCAGGTGGGCATCTAAGCCCTACCTTTAAAATGACTACTGCAGACGTCACTAAAAGTACGATGTCCTATTGGTTCCACTAACTATAGGACCCTAGATTATTTGGTCCATTGTGATTGGGTTGGCACCAACCCCATGCATACTTTTCCACTTTGCTTAGCAGCACGCAGAATGGACGGCCAGGTGCGAGGTGCCCCTTAGTTGCCCGGCCTTCCTCCTGTCATTGCTACAATCACTGATTACTTTAGAAGCCATGTGTCAATTATTTCACTGTGGTTGGCCTCGAGACTGCATCTTCTGTCTGGAAAAGTTCTGATATCTCCGCCTGGCCTTGTGCCATACATAGGTATGAGCTCTCGTTTTCATTCGGCTCAACTGGTCATGTGGTTCAGACACCGTGAATTTGCTTCTTCTTCCATCAATTTGTGTATTTGATTCTTGTCTCATCCACCACCTGCCTTCAGTTTCCTATCTCGACCTTTCAGAGGTAGGATATTCTGTTCTTAGTTTCAATTAGATGTAGCTACTGTTCGTCTCTTCTATTGGTTTGACCTTGGCTTTCCTGGCACCAGTTGCCTCGGCTGAGTTTCGTTTCAGCTGTCTCTTCTCGTTTTTGCTAGATATGAAGCTTTTCTCCTGTGGCCTTTAGTAACCTGGGTTGATTCTGCTTCTTGTGCAAAGTAGAAATATAGTTATAATAAGGTGCTTCGTTTGAGGTAAATTATGTATAGTGGTGCAGGCTGCACTAGTCTTCTACTAAGCATAGCAAGCTGCACTGTTTTCTAAGCTTTCTTGCAGTTCCATGCATATTTACAGGTGTAAACTGGTCGAATATCTTCATCTTGCTTACAGTTTAAGCTTCTTATATTTTGACATCGTTCTCTCACTTTAAGTTCACAATTTCCTTCTTCATGGCGTTTGGTCTCTTTGTGGAATTAGGCCTCATTACGACCCTGGCGGAAGACCATGGTGCTATTAGCACCATGGTCCATGCCGGTAAGTTACCGACTCCGCCATGGAGAAAGGAGGAATTACCACCCCATTAAAAGGTTGGTGGGACGGTAATTCCCCCTTCCTCCATGGCCCTTCCCTATTCCCATTTTTGCCCCATAGGGCTCAATGGGAATGGGGAAGGCGCTAATTATGGTGCCGCAAATTACGGCACCGTAATTAGCACCAAGATCCCTTTGCGGGTCCCTACTTTAACGGCTGGTCTACACCAGCCGTTAAGGTTGGGTCCCGCAAAGGGACCTCGTAATTAAGTGCTAATAGGTTAACGGCGCCGCAGCCTTTTACGGCGCCGTTAACTCATTAGCGCCTGGGTCGTAATGAGGCCCATTCTCTGGTCGTCATTTCTTCTATCTGTGAGTCCGTCCGGGCCCTCGTGATATCACCATTCGTCTTCTATTAAGGCCTTTTTGGTTTCTTCAGGGACTGTACACAGATGATCTTCATTTCGTTTCATTTGTTGATATGCTTTTCTCAATGGATATCTTATTGTCCATGGTTTTCTTGGTACTGGTACGTCAATAGGTGCTGTTCCTCTAATAGGCACTGGGCAGAGCCCTACCGTGGCTCTCTGCTGGTTTATTTGCTCATCATACGTCACATATCTTGGTGTGAACATTCCTGGTACTTCAAAATGGACGATTGGCGTGCAGGCTTTATTTGGGACCTCCGCTACACTCCCACCTCTGGGCGATTCATCAACCACCTTCACTTCCGTCTTTGGATCCATTTTACTTGGTTCTTCTGTATTCACCTTTACTTTGTTGCTTGGGTCCATTCTTTCTTCGTCTTCTGGGTCTATACATGATGGTCTGAAGAAATGTCTCTTTGGGGTTCATATTTGTATTACTCCTTTACTTTACTTCCTGTGGCTCTCACGTGTTCTTCCTTGTTCCATGTCATCAACTGACATTGTCAATTTGGGCTGCAGTAAACCCTTCTTCCCACATAGTTTCTGTGCTTTCTGGGATAGAGGAACTTTGTTCCTTCTGGTGCGTGAATGCTGGCCTTCACAAAATCTCTTATCTCCTCATCAGTCAGGTCTTTGGACTCCCATCCTGACTTGACATCAATCATGATCTTCATCCCTATGGCTTTCTTCACGGTTTTCTTGCACTGGGACATTATTATCCTAATAAGACAGAATCCTAGCAATATGATCACTAGCAGGGCTCCCAGGAACTTGAATGCATCTGCAATTCATTGCGGAACGCATGAGCATAGTGATCCAAACCAACTGTCATCATCAACTTTGTCTGTCTCATCAATCATCTGGTTTTGCAGTTTTGTCAGCATACCTATGGCTTCTGTTAGAGTTCAATTTTTCTCATTGTGAGAAGGTATAAATGTGCAACATGATTCTCCGATTTTTGCACAAACTCTTCCATCCATAGCTGTGATCATGTCAAGTACATATCTGTCCTGGAGAGTCATCAATCGGATGGCTCTTAACTCTTCCTTGATTGCATTTTATTGTCGTGTTTATGGTCTGCAGTAACTCCCATCTGGTTATCTGCAACCATTTAGTATTTGCTCCAACTTATAATCGTGGCACGGAAATCGTTGTGAATACTGATGAGGTGAGGCTAAACAGTCTGTGTTCATATGGAATTGCATGAAAAGCTTCTTCAGATTTGGCAGAAAAGTAATTTTCCCTCTTCATTTGAGTCATCAGTTCCACGGATTTCTTCTTCCGCAGGTGAGCATCTGCTTTGGGGAAACTGTCAATATTCAAGTCGCTTTTTGGAATCACCAACGCTGGAACATGGACATTCACTAGTGTGCATATACCTCCCAGTTTCTTGGCAGTCTGATGTATGCTTGGATCTTCATGCCCAATAGTGATCCATAATCACTGCAGTTCCGTGCTCCATGCCTGGGGCGTCAAAGATTCATCCACAATTCTGATTTTCTCCCATGTTAATTGTGCCATTATTTCTGAAGCACAATTTTGAGATTTCCAGTGTTACTATCTGCAAGGGTCCTCCTCTGTCTTCGACCATGTTAGTAGTTTTGCAAGCTTTGGCCACAATGGTTTGCATAACCTTTATGCATTTTCAATTGCTTCTGTGCAGGCTCAGAGTACCATCCATGGCCTGCAAATTACTACTCATTTTTCCAATCCATCTGGTGAAAGCACTGTTCCCCAAATGTGCATTTGGCCTCCCTTCTACCAACTTCGAGAATGTTCTGGAGTTTTTTTCTTGGACATTTAGCTTCTGATTCATTTCCTATTTAATTTCAGCTCCTTTTACTCCAGGTTTCTCATACCTGATCACGTGATATCTAGTTTGAGCTCTATTTCTTGTCTTTATGTCTTGAACATAAACATCTTCATCGGGATAAGCTGTTTCAGTTGCCCATTTTAGTGAGGCATCACTACCCATGAACTGGCCTCTAGTTTTGCACATGACTACGTGTGAAAGACAGTGTGCTCTCTGGACATCAATTTCTACAGCTACGAAGATCTTGGACTTCCCCATGCTGTACGGTAGGAGTGCACAAACAAAGCATTCCCCTTCTGAACTTCGTCTTCCAACTTCTTTCATGTACTGGTACCAAATGTTGTTTCTCAAATGTGCTGTGCTGTCCAAGTAATTGTTTAGTTCACTGTCATCTCCATACATGCTTCTCTTGATTCTTACTGTTTTCATGTAGTTTACTATAACTGCATCCCTGAATGCGTCTGTATGGCTTCTTCTTGCTGGAGCATTCTCAGATATCCCGGGCCACGGTGCAGGCCTTCTCATCGGTGTCATTTGAGTAGACAAAAGTCTGGCAGCTCTTTCCTTGTCTTCGTATACCTTTTTCTTACTGCTTAGAAATACCCATATCCAAACTGGCATTGGTCCTGTATATGGTTGTATTGTGGAGCTTGTACTTGTCCCTTTCACTGGAACATACATGCCCGGCAATGTTGTCCCTGCAGGTTTATTCCTCAGCTCCTGTAGTCTCTTCAGGGGTTCAGCTTTTTTTCCATTTGTCTTTTCACTTCGCTTGTAGTGGGATTTCTCATAGTACGCAGTCTTTTCTTCTCCCATGGTTTGGATTGTGGTTTGGCAGTCATTGGCACTAGGCCTGGTGTATGTGCATTCAGTGTTTGCATGCGTGTGATTGTTAGTAACCCTGTCACATTCATACTTTGCCAACCCTGTTTCCGGCTTCTGGATTCCTCTGTTACCACAAGTGTGTGTGTATCATTGCTAATCCCATCCATCTCAAGTTTCTTTCATTCCACCATCAGATCTTCTGGGGACTGAAATGACTATGTAAGGTCTGGGTACTTTCATAGGTTTCATGCATGCATCATAGGTGGGTGCACTGGAATAGAAACGCTCTGTGCACCAATAAAAAATGCAGTTCTAATCATTAATGATAGTAAGGCAATGATCAATATAGTACATAGATACATAATGCCTCTATAGGTCAGGCAGCAGCATTTACTTCCTGGGAAATATGGACGTCTTTCCTCCTGCGGGTGGACTAGATTACTGCTCTGGATCCACATCTCAATTATTCATTGAAATGTTAACTTTTAATATAACCTTTTAACCAATATTGTGTTCCGGGTTCTGTGTGTGAGTTACAGTTGTTACACAAATGTCCCCCGTCGTTTGTATATTAACTTGTCTATTATCTCGGGATACAGTTCTCTTACTTAGTCTATGGGAAGTGTCAAAACCAAGCAATAATTCAGCAAGTCTCTTTACTGTGCATGTTCAAAATATATCAGCTCCCAGTCCACGCCTTTAATCTGCTTCATTCCAGAAGACATGCCATGTCCTTGTCAGTATAACGAAAATCAAAAGAAGAAAAAGTCCTTGGCCTTGTTCTCTTGATCTGTCCCTCGGCGGAAAGTTTAAAATCTTCTCAAATAGTTCTGCTTATGGTTGGAGAGTTCCATTTGCATCACTATTCCATGCAAGAGCATGCATATCTGTGTAGAATTAGCTGGGTCTCGATTAATGTGAGGGCGTCAACATCTACAGGTCTCCCCATCAGCTCTGGAAAATCTGTGATTAACCGGAAGAAGATGTTGGTGGCCAACCTACTGTCTTCTGGTGACAGGGACATTTGTCCTGTCTTGCTGAGGTTCAGAACTGTATGCTTTCACTTCCCTATGAACAATGTCTGCACATTCCGTTTGAGTGGAGTGCAACTAAGATCACAATGTTATTTAGGATTATGCTCAGACATTCTGTATTTGCTCGATCTCGAAGAAACGTGAGTACGTCTGACGTTCTCCCGACAAGATTTGGACAGTCTTCGATTAGGCGAAGGAACAATACGTTGACAAGCTCGTTTACTTCCCTCTTTGCTTGGGACATTTGGCTTTTCCTCGCTGTACTCCGGAAATATGAGGAACGGCTCGGCAATCACAGTAAGCAATTGCTTTATAATATTTTCATTTTCAGGATCTTGAAGAAAGTCAGTGACACTGGTGAGCCTCCCCACCAGTGACGTGTACGATCTTAGAACTAGAGCGATGTATGCCACCACATCTTTGGTGATGTTGCTACTGTGGGACACCATAAGTGATTCTGAACAAGGTCTCTGTGTGGAAGGAGTCTGGATACTGTATTTTCTTCCGAATTATGTGTCCTCGATCAAAATTTGGCATATTATTTTCTTGTCACGGTTTTAGTGTACCTCAGTCCAAAGTTCAGAGTCAACAGACTATATTGTGGTTTATAAATGCAATTTTCCTCTTAGCCCTGCAACTAGGATGCACAGAGTGTCCGTTTTACATGTCATTATCCTCTTTTTTGCTCAGAGGAATGCCCAAAGTGAACCCACAACTGTCTCACAAAAGTTCTTTGTACTTGCTTTGCTGCTGCTTATGCGTCTTTCTTCCTCGTCATGGATCTCGTATGCACGCGCTGTGTTTCTTCCCCGTTGTCTGTAGTCTCTTCATGCTGGGGTGCAGGCAGGGGGCCTTTTCCGATGTAGGGCTTGATATCGCCCAGTGAAATCCAAGCTCTTCTGCCTGAAGTTTCACTGCAGAAGGAGTGCAGTCTTCCACTGTAAAGGGACCGTTAAACCTTGGTTCATCCCACCTTTTTCTTGTATAGTTCTTTAATAGGACGGTATCTCCAGGGAAAACAGTTGGTATACAAAGTCCCTGAGCTGTGCCTGTAGTAGTATCTCCTTCTGTGTTCTGTGCTGCCCTGCACCCTTTTCGTCATCGCTGCAGCTGGTCTGAAATTACAGTAAGGCAAGATGTCATGCAATTCAAGTAATTTTGCATTTCAGACCCTAAGATTTCTCCTGCTGACTGGGCATCATATCTAGCTCTATCTCGGGGTGTCAGGGGAGTCTGCATTCTTCTTCCTGTGGCTATTTCGTTTGGTGTAAGATGATGGTCGGAACAAGGTTGGTTCCTGAATGCATACAGTGCCAAAGGAAGGCAGTGCAACCATCTCTTCCTTAGAGTAAGCTTCAACTTGGCTAGTGTCTCCTTCAATAGGCCGTTGAGCTTCTCACCTCTACTGTCACCTTGTGGGTCATACGCTGACGCAAACTTGTGCTTTATACCAAGCAGCAAGCTAATCTGTTCGAAAACCTCGTTTATAAAGTGGGTCCCGTTATCTGATCTCATGACTTCACATACCCCCCACCTGGGAAATACCTCCCTCATTAAAAATGTGGCCGCACAGGTAGAGTGTGGGTGTGTGCCTGGACCTGCCTCTATCCACCTAGAGAATGGATACATCACAATAATTAGGTATCTGTACCCGTTACATACTTGAATCATGTCGACGTAATCGACATGCAAGTGCTGAAAAGGCCCATTTGGCCTTGGGATGACTTCTCCCATTAGATTTAATGTGTGCCCAGCTGTGAAATGTTGGCAGATTATACAGTTCACCATGAAAAATGCAACGTGCTCGGTTAAGTTCGGTATGCACCAGTCTTCTGAGAGCGTTGCCGCTAGATTCTCTTTTGTCATGTGTGCTGGGTAGTGTAACTGCTCCAGCGCTAATTTTAACAGGGCTATAGGCATTACTGGTTTACCAGTGCTGTCTTGTCGCCACAAGCTGTCAGAGGGGTTTAAAGAACACCCTCGCTGCTTCCACAAACTTTTTTCCTCCTGGATTGCCTCCCCTTGGAGTACCATCAACTGGGTTTGTCCCAGATAGTTATAGCTTTCAGGTGTAATCCGTGCAACCATCCTTTTCTCATTTGTGTGGGTGACTTCTACTTCCATGATCATCTCACTCTTGGATGCCATATGCTTGGCTTCCATGTCTGCTGCTTGGTTTCCACATGAGATAAAATCTGTCCCTCTCGTGTGAGCGGCGCACTTTACGACTGCTATGCCCACTGGGAGCTGTAGTGCCCTGATCAGTCTGTCCAATAATGCTGTGTGCTGCACTGGCATGCCGTCTGCTCAGAGGTAGCCCCTCCTTTTCCAGTGTGCTAGGCCTGCGTGCATTGTCGACGTCACATAGGCAGAGTCACTGTACACTGTTACTTCCTGGTCAGCGTGATTCTCAATGGCGAGTATCAATGCCAATAATTCTGCAGCCTGCGCTGAATAAGGAGATGGCATTCGAGCACTAAGGAGTACTTTAAATTCTCAATTTGCTGTGTGATTTCTCACAGTGACGCCAGTATATCTTCGATACTCGAAGAACAGTCATTGAAGAAACTTTCTCCTTCTGCCAATGCATTTTTTTACCCTGGGAATTTCATCATAGAATTCTTCATAATTTGCACAGTCATGTACTGGCTCTCCTTCAGTGACTGGCTCTGCTATAAGCATAGCTGGGTTCACTATCTTGCATCAGACTATTTTAATTGATGGATTTGATATGATCTCTTCATAAGTAGAGGCTCTCTGAGATTTTAGTGTGCCCTTTTAATTTCTCTAGAATAGCAAATCGCGAGTGCTTGACGTACAATGTCACAGAGCATCCCATTACAATGGTAGTAGCCTTCTCAATGGCGAACGCTGCAGCAGCTAAACTTTGTTCACACAGGAAATGGCCTCTCATAACCGGGTCCAAATTTCCACTATAGTATGCCAGGGGCTTGTACCCTAATGTGGTTCTCTGTGTGAACACTGCTGTCTTATCGCTGCCATTCGTGTGTGAGAACAGGAAAAATTCCTCTGCATAATTGGGGTTCCTAAAACTGGTGCTGTGCAAAATGCTTTTTTGAGTTCAGCAAATCCTTCCTCCATGGTCTCAGACAATTCAATCTTTTCTTTCGTCATTTGGGCTTTCTTTATGGCCTGAAGCAGAGGCTTGATGTACGAGCTGTAGTCGAAGACCCATGCCCTGACATAATTGCACAGGCCTAAGAAGCTCTGCATCTGTTTTACTGTGTGGCTTGGTCGTGTTCAGTATGGCTTCAGCTCTTTCTGTGGTAACTCTTTTCCCTTCATGCGAGATCAGTTGGCCTATGTACAACACTCCGTGTTGACAATATTGTAACTTCTCTTTTTCAACCTTATATCCTTTCTCAGCCAATATAGTCAAGTTCTGAATAGAATCGTGTCTGCATTGCTCCTCTGTCGTGCTGCAAATTAAGATGTCATACACATATTGCAGGACAAAACTTTCTAATGCAATATTGCTTAGGTCCATCTGCAGGACTCTGTTAAAGATAGAAGGAGACTCACAGTACCCCTGATGTAGCCTTGTGCTTTTCAGATGCATCTGTCTGAACGTAAAAGATGTCAGATCTTGTCAGTCATGGCGCAGCGGGATTGAGAAAAATGCATTTTTCAAGTTAATCACCGTGAAATATTTTGCATCAACGGGTATATTACATAGAGCCTCATTACATGGTAGGCGGAGGACCAAGGTGCTATTAGCCCGTTATTAGCTCCTTGGTCCCCTCGCGGGACCCGGAAAGGATGTCTTGTTTTACCAGACGTCTGTTCCAGGTCCCACGAGGGAACCTCGTAATAGGGCGGAATGGGTTTACCGGCCCCATTACCGGTGCTACTAAACCCATTCCGCAAGGGTCATAATGAGGCCCAATGTGTCAATTATGTTACTGTGGTTGGCCTCGAAACTGCATCTTCTGTCTGGGAAAGTTCCGATATCTCCTCCTGTGTGGATGCCAAGCGTAGGTGTGAACATGTGCTTCTCCTCGCTTGGATGGTCACGTGATGTAAACACTGTAAATTTTCCTAGGTTCTCTCAATTCGTGCATTTAATTCTTATTCGTCTTGCCACCTGCCTATGCTTCCTTATCTTGACCTTTCAGAGACAAGATATTCTGTTCTTAAGTTTCAAATAGATGTAGCTTCTGTTCGTTCCTTCTATCTATGACCTTGGCTCTCTTGGCATGAGCTGCCTCTGTGTTAGGATACTTACCACGGGTAGACACTTCCGACCCTGGCGGTTGTACCCTAGATTCCGGCTGGCGGGTGGAGTGGTTCCCCAACTGTCATCCGTGCTCGTTACCAAGAGACGCGGATGCACACCGGGGAGACCGGACATTGACAGCATGGGCTTGCGTGTCAAGCCTCGTTCTGCTGTCAAGGGACGTCGGCGCATGCGCAGTGCGGCATGCGCTTCAAGCCTCGGTTCCATGCCGAGAGCTTCTTATTGCGCTCGAGTACAGGAGCGGATCGCGTCTTAACGCGGTTCGTTCCTGACTCGCCGTTGCGCTCACCTTGCTGTTGTTCCTGTTCCTGCTTTTGCCCTAGGTCCGGGTTCCCTGCTCCCTGGTGGCCTGCCTGGCTTCCAGTCCCTGTGCTTACCAGTGTCCCGCTCTCCATTGGGATTCCCTGCCCCTTTGGGCCCCTTTTCTCTGCTCCCTGGTTTCCCCTTAGGGTCTTCTTTCCTTGGGTTCCCAGTTCTTCCTGGTTATTGGGTTTCCCTTAGGATTCCGCCTACCCTTGGGTCTTGGCCATTCCCTTCTGGGTCCCTGTTTTCCCTTCTGTACCAGCCTACCCATGGGCTCCAGTCTTCCTTGGACCCCCAGTTCCCCTTTGTTTTGTTTTCTCCCACAATCCTCTGCCTTTGTCTCTGGACCGGGGTACCAGCTCCTGCTTACTGCTGTTTTCGCATCTGAGCACCTGGATCCTTCTGGCCATCCCTCTCTGCGACATCTTATGGACTGAGTACTACTGGCAAGTTTCATCATATTACTAGGAGAATCCTTCTTCTGTCTTCAGATCTGGACATTCCTGAATCATCAACCTTCCCTGTCAGTGCTTGCACTCTCCTGGCGTCACGATAATCCGCAGGGAAGTGTTTCCGTGGTGTCAGGAGCGGATCCCCATCCATACCTGTTCTATCAGGACTGGGTGGAGGTTGCTTCCTTACGTCATCTTTTCTTCATTCGACTTCCTGCAGCAACAGTCTACCTTCTCCAGTTTGGCCGTCTTCTGGAAATACAGGTACGCAACGTTCACGCGACATCCACCTTAACAGATTAAGACGCCTACCAACCGGGTCTGATACTGTATGTGCAAGAATTAAAGAAAGAGATCAGGGCGTTGCTCACCGAGATGATGGCATTGCATCAAGAAAATCTCACCTTACGTCAGATGGTGGCACAAGGAGCCGGGTCAAGTACTGCAGCTGAAACCACAATGCTCAGACCAGTCCGGTGAAATTAGATGGTGATCCTCGGAGAGTAGCTGAGTTTTGTAATCACTGCAGGATCCATTTCTTGTGTCGCCCTATGCACTTCAACCAGGACAAAGCCAAGATAGGATACATTTTGGGAAATCTGACTGGTAATGCATTGGCTTGGGCTTCACCTTTCATGGTGGCTAAGAGTCCAATCCTGGAGGATTTTGCTGCTTTCGAGAAGGCCTTCCTAGAGGTATTCCAGTCACTGAATCTCGCTGTGATGGTCCAGAATCAGTTTATGGATTTGAGACAGGGATCAAGCGACATAATCACTTATATCAGTCGTTTCCGTCAATTGGCCACAGACTCCCAATGGCCAGAAGTCACCCAAAAAACCCTTTTCCGACGAGGGCTGAGGGAGGAATACAAGGACGAATTAAGTCATATCCCTGAACCCGAGTCACTGCAATCTCTACAAGAACAAGTGTTGCGAATCGACCATAGACTGGCGGAGAGACGGAGTGAGAAACGTCGACAGGAAAGATCGATCCCAAGGTTTTTACCTGCACCAGTCAGAACGTCTGGACCTTCTGAAACAGCTTCCGAACCCATGCAATTGGGAGCAATCAGGGGCCCTTTATCAGATGCTGAGAGGAAACAAACAAGGGATCTCCGGCTGTGTTTGTATTGTGGGGCCTCGTGCCATTACCTTAGTACTTGCCCTCTGCGGCCACTTCGAAATTCGGAAAACTAAATGGCCTGTCATGTGTTGGGAAGGCAACGATGGGCCTCTCGTCTTCCACAGTCCTTCCAAATTCTACATCAGTCCAGAAACCAATGTAACCTACGGTTCTTATGGCCTTAAGTATCAAGGTATTATGGCCAGGAAAAGAAGCCATTGAGGTATTGGGGCTGTTGGATTGCGGCGCCTCTGACAATTACATTGATGTCGATTTTGCCTTAAGGAATGGGATCCCTTTGCTGGAAAATAATTGTGCGTCTATGGCGGAGGTAATAGATGGAACACCCTTATCTTCTGGCCCTGTCCATCAACATACTGGGGCGTTAAAGTTACAGATTGAGGGACATCTGGAACGGATATCTTTGGATGTCATCAAGACACCTTTGTACCCTATCATCTTGGGATTACCATGGTTATTGTACCATAATCCGAGCATCAATTGGGTTACTCGGACCTTGATGTTTTGTTCCAATCGTTGTTTGCGGGAGTGTTGTGTTACTGAGGCCTCTTCAATGACTCTGTCTGTCTCCACCCAAACAGAGGGAGGTGTTACATCTTGTCTTTACGCTGTAACTACAGTACCATATGAGTGTTCAGAGTTCCGAGGGGTCTTTTCTGAACCAAAGGACATTCCGTTGCCACCTCACAGAACATTTGATTATTCCATCGATTTTCTCCCTGATTCTGTGATACCACATGGCAAGGTGCATTCTCTAACTACCCAGGAGAAGGAGGCCTTACAGGAGTATCTTGAGGATTGTATCCGGAAAGGATATATTACTCCCTCCAACTCGCCTGCGGGATTCCCTTTATTTTTTGTCAAGAAGAAGGAGGGTACCCTACGTCCATGTGTTGACTACAGGCAATTAAATGATATAACCAGGAAGGATAGATATCCACTCCCTCTAATAGGGACTATTATGGAGTCCTTACATAACGCACAAATATTTACCAAGTTCGACCTGTGAGGTGCTTACCATTTGGTGCGCATAAAGTCTGTAGATGAATGGAAAACGGCATTCAAGACACCTACAGGACACTACGAATATCGAGTTATGCCATTTGGCTTGTACAACGCCCCTTCCGTCTTCCAACGGTTCATGGATCATATTTTTGCTGATCCCATTGGGATATCCGTCTGGGTTTATCTGGATGATATCTTAGTGTTCTCCAAGGATCTAAGAGAGCATATCATTCATGTAAAGGAGGTTCTCAGATGTTTGCAGCAGAATAATGTATACACCAAAGCAGAGAAATGTCATTTTCACCAAGAACACATTAAATTTCTGGGTTATGTAATCAGCGCCTCAGGTGTACATATGGATCCTGCTAAGATTTGTGCTATTCTGGAATGGACATCTTATGGACTGAGTATTACTGGAAAGTTTCATCGTATTACTAGGAGAATCCTTTTTCTGTCTTCAGATCTGGACATTCCTGAATCATCAACCTTCCCTGTCAGTGCTTGCACTGTCCTGGCATCACGATAATCCGCTGGGAAGTGTTTCTGTGGCGTCAGGAGCGGATCCCCATCCATACCTGTTCTATCAGGACTGGGTGGAGGTTGCTTCCTTACGTCATCTTTTCTTCATTCGACTTCCTGCAGCAACAGTCTGGCTTCTCCAGTTCGGCCGTCTTCTGGAAATACAGATACGCAACGTTCACGTGACGTCCACCTTAACAATCTGCTGAGTTTCGATTCAGCCATCTCTTCTCATTTTGTTAGAATATGAATCTTGTCTTGTATGGCCTCTAGTAACCTGAGTTGATTCTGCTTTTTGTGTAAAGTGGAATCGCACTTATAATAATGTGCTTCGTTTTGAGGTAGATTATGTACAATGGCGCTTGCCGCGCTATTCTTCTACTTAGCAAGCTGCACTGTTTTATTAGCTTTCTTGCGGTTTCAAGCATATGTACATGCGTTAGCTGGTTGAATATCTTCATCCTGCTTACAGCTTGACTGTCTTACGCTTTGATAGATTTCCATCACTTGAAGCTCAAAATCTGTTTTCTCATGGCATTTCGTCTCCTTGTGTCATTCTTGGTTCGTCATTTGTTCTATCTGTGAGTCCATCCGGGCTCTCGTGACGTCACCATTCGTCTTCCATTAAGAACGTTTTGGTTTCTTCTGGGACGGTACTTTGGCAAACTTCATTTCGTCTCATTTGTTGGCAATCCCATCACCCATTTCGAAATACCAGGAACATTCACAGCAGAATATATGACGTATGATGAGCAAATAAACCAGCAGAGAGCCGCAGTAGGGCTCTGCCAGTGCCTATCAGAAGTACAACACCTGTTGAAGTACTAATACCTAGAAAACCATGGACAGTAAGGTATCCATTGAGAAAACCCTACCAACAAATAAGACAAAATGAAAATAGCCTAAACACTGTCCATGAAGAAACTCAAAAGGCCTTAAGGGTAGACAAATGGTGACGTCACGAAGGCCCGAACGGACTCTCAAGTAGAAGATATGACTACCCAAGAATGACACAAAGAGACGAAAACGCCATGAATAAGGATATCATGAACCTAGAAGGAGAGACAATGTTGAAATATAAAGAAACTTAAGCTGTAAAGCAGGATGAAGTAATTCAACCAGCAAACGCCTGTACACCTGCTTGAAACCACAAGAAATCTAAGAAAACAGTGCAGCTTGCTATGCTTAGTAAAAGATAGACCGCGCCAAGCGCCAAATATACATGTCTACCTCAATGAAGCACAGTATATAAGGGCAAGTCCACGTTACACAAAAGCAGAATCAACTCAGGTTGCTAGAGGTCAAACAGGACAGGATTCAAATTCCAGCTAAAAACGAGAAGAGATGGCTGAATCGAAACTCAGCAGAGGCAACGTGCTCCAGGAAAGAGCCAAGGTCAGACCAATAGAAGGAGCGAACAGTAGCTTCGCGGAATCGAAACTTAAGAACAGAATAGCATATCTCAGGAAGGCCGAGATAAGGAGGCGTAGGCAGGTGGCAAGCCGAATAATAACTAAATGTACAAATTGAGGGAAACTAGGCAGATTCACTGTGTGAGCAGCACGTGACCATCCGAGCGAGAAGAAGCACAGGTTCACACCTATGCCTGGCTGTCGCCCAGACAGAGGTATCATTACTTTTCCTGACAAGAAGATACAGTTTCGAAGCCAACCACAGCCAACTAATTGACACATAGCCACTAAGGTAATGATTGATTGAAGGGAGGCCGGGTGAATCGTAGGGCACTCTGCACCTGGTTGACCATTCTGTGTGCTGCTAAGTAAAGTAGAGATTTATGCATGGGGTTGAAGCCAACCCAATCACAATGGACCAAATAATCTAGGGTCCTATAGATAGTAGAACCAATGGAATGTCGTACTCTTAGTGACTTCCACAATAGTAATGTTAGAAGGAAGGGCTTAGATGCCCACCTGAAAGTGTTTATCCAATCCTCTCACTCCGTTACCAAATACAGATATAGTACCTATAGTAAAATTACCTTTTCCTAACCAATAGAATTGCATGTTAACTTTTGAGTGTTACACATCAATGATGACGAGTTTTGGGTATAAATGTTACTGTTTGTATGAAGTTTGAGGGAGTGGAAGCGAGACAGACTATCACACCACTGCTGATTGCCATGACTCCCCGTTTGCCAAACCATTGAGTTGTCCTTATTGATTGGTGTTGGAGTAATATATCTGCACCCCCATCCATCTCAAAGGTGCAGCTATCTTGCCTTAAAGTACTTCGGAGCAAACCATGACTCTATGGGCTGGCCGAGGGTCTCCCCAGTACACTTGGTAGCAAGATCGGATGGTTTATTGACTATCGATTATTGATTAAAATAAGACACCTATTGACCATCGACAGAAAGTAAATCTAGGTCCTCAGCAATATCACAAGTCCTTTGCCATTCGGCTGAGTAGACCTGTGAAAACAAAAAGAAGATATCGAGGCTGAGTACCCCAAAAGGAAATACATCAAACGCGGGTTACAAAGGAACATACAAAAGATCTTTATTTTATACTGAACAGTTTCAAAGGACAAAGCAACAGATAGCTATCGGCCCTCAGTACAACACAGTGAACTCCAGCGTGGTTCCGTGTTCTCAGTGAGTGGGACTGTACATTAGAATAGTCGCACTCTTTATACCCTCGAAATCAGATGTTCAACCCATTTCCCAGTTAATATTGGTTAATACATTATGGATCTAGGGTTCGTGCCGAGTTTGTACATCTGTACATTTAGGGTTCACCTTTAATGTATTCACTAACAAGCCTTAATAATAACAGTATATCTTAGGATTTCATGTTGAGCCATCTCAAACAGTTTTATACAATGTAGTCAAACAAGTGTTCACATTTCAGTATTTGAATACATTGTGTTTAACATATGCTTGCGGATTAGCTTCGTTGGTGCAAGTAATCCTCTACACACAGGTCAGCGAAGGACAAGGTCTCAGTTCATGACCCCAACATGTAGCCTGCAGACAAGTTATACATTAGTGTATACACAGAGGTCAAGACGGCCATGTTGCATTCGAAATGACATTGTCCACCATCTTAGAACACAGGGTGACTTTAGAGGGAGAATCTAAAATGGCGAATAGATCTAAAATGGCAGCTTATACTGATCTAAGGTCAAGACCTTGCAACGCAGATTTCCTCGCAAGTGGCTTATAAGCAGCTTGGCGTAGGCCAATATACATATATTCATACAGTATAGGAGGCACGATATAATTTTCCGTTCGACAAACCCTCCTTTTGGCCTATGCCAAGCGCTAAACTACTTCTGGTCACTTTACGAACAATTCCACGTCTCAATATCCATACACCCTGAATCACTGTCAGAAATATCTATTACCATTAGATCGTCTATCAAAATCTCTTCCAGCACATACTGGTTGGAACTCTTATCTGGGGCGAAACAACAGAATTCCCAAAATGATCAGCAAGACCGAAAGCACCTTCCAACCCTAAGATCGCAAGAATTCCAAGAACCAAGCGCTAAAATCCCAGTTTCCCTCAGGAACATGCACTTCTGAACTAAGGACGTGCAGTTTCTGTATTGCCTTGAAGATAGTTGGGGAGGAATCTGGCACGAAAACACAGCAAGCGGACCCCACTAATTTACACACTCCACCACGTTCAGCCAGAATGACATCTAATGCCATCCAGTTCTGAAGTGCTACTAATCTTATTGCTTTCTGTTCTAATGTCATATTATAGAGTATGTCCATGGTCCAGTTGATGGTTCTCTCCAGTACTCTCGCTAGTCTCCTGATGTCTTCAGAGTTTGCTATTTGTCCCCAAAATGGCACAAGGGATTACACTACGTCCCCCAGAACCTGTGCTGAAGTGTCACCATTCTCGTCCCGCCGTGGACGAGCCTTTGAAATCTCTACAGTACTGGCTATGAATACCCCGGGTAACAAGATGCCTAAATAACAAGTTCCCTGCCAATCCCTAGGTAACCATGGAAATGCTACATTAGAACAAACAAAGTAGACAGGTTTTCCTACATACAAAGGTCTGTCTTCCCCAGTCAAATTCGCAACGTTGGCACAACCTTTAAAATTTCCTATTGACTGAGTACTATTCCTCTGTATGCAGAAAGAAACTGAATCGGGGCTATGGTTAACAGTGTACGATGGAGGCATGGCATCCTTATTGCCTATAGGAGCCATCTTAAAAGAAATCAAAGAGTGAAAAGGACGAGACAGTCCATCAGAAGCCCTAATAGAAGCAACGTTGAGCTTGGTCCTATTTGCGAAAAGCGAGCATCCCAAAGGCATAAGAACACGTTTCTCAAAATTATTCATATTAGTACCATCAAAGTTCTCCGAGATGCTATCGTTCCATCGGCCAAAGAATAGTGCTCTAAGAGAAGCATAACAAGCAGTTGTCAAAGGTAAAGGATGAATATACCAACCTAGTCCCTTATCCCCGTGTTGCGGTAAATGCGAACAGACCCAACAGTTGGACTTATTAAAAATAGCATGTGTAGCATTCATGATAAGTAATAATGTATTGTCATAGTATCTCTGTCTGTGCTGATAATCTCTAGGAGATAAAGTATGCAAATGCACAAAAGGAGTAGGGACAGTGGGTACATTTTCAGTCGGTAACAAGGTTTCGAATGGATGCACTTCTTCCAGGTACCAAAAACTGAGCACAGTTAATATTATAAAACCAATTGACATTATAAAAAGACAGCAGTACGTTTTCGGGGCCCAAACAATTTGTCCATTCTCACTGTTGGTCACACGATCATTTATCAGTCCTGTACGAGCGGTAGCGGTTGCAGGCATTGCAGTCTTCAAACGAAAAAACCTCAATGTTATTTTCTTGGCGACCTCCTGCCGGAGCGACTTTTTAGTCCTTCCACAACCCTAGCCAACAGAATCCCCTATTTCAAACAATTACTTGGGCAAAAAGCAAGCCCTTGATGATTTTCCTTTCTTATTCGCATACACAGCCGAACCGTGCCGTAAGTCTATTTTCTTGGACGCAAATTGTACCTCTTTGCCCCCGGTACTGATTGATCCGAGAACAATGTGTCGTCACTTCCCGTTGGAAGCGACATATCAAGATCAAGTGAAGATGCAAGATCCGGAACAACATTTTCGGGAAACAAAACTTTTGGAGAGTGTGGAGACAAAATAGCTAATTCCCCATGCCTCACGGGCTCAGAGAAAGACTCTGCTGCACTCTCGTTGCTGTTTACTGCTTCGGGATCGTTGGTTGCAGTATTGGTGAGGGGTTCTGCTTCTTCTGTATCATATGGCACCGGGTGTGGAAGTCTCTTGACATGCGTCGCGTGGATCCAATGTTTTCTGCCTGCAACACGCACCTCAGTCTGTGTGACCAGCAGGACCTGGAACGGGCCCCGCCACCGAGGTGCAAGGCAAGAAGATTGATCAAATGCCTTAGTTAATACCCAGTCTCCAGGCCGGATGCTAAGACCTGGGCCCTCGTATCGTACAGGTAAGGCCTCTCGTACCTGGTGATAAATCAAATACAGGTTTTTAGTCAACTGGCTAGAGTAATCTGAAAGAAGTACATTTTCAACATTCTTTAAAGATCGACATTTCAGAAGGTTCCATATATTCAGAGGTCTCCCCATTACCACCTCAAATGGAGAGAGCCCAGTCTTAGTTTGAGGGGTTGTACGCGTAGCTAGTAACACAATCGGTAAGGCGTTCGGCCATTTTAGTTTGGTGCCGGCACACGTCTTAGCGAGCTTGTTCTTGATGATGCTGTTGTGCCTTTCTACTAATACGGCACTCTGAGCATGTCTGGCCGAATGGAACCGTTTGTCGATTTGTAATGCCGCACATATCTGCAGAATTACAGCAGCAACAAAATGTGGAACATTGTCCGACCAGATGACTCTTGGTAGCACAAAGCTAGGGAAATACTCTTTTAACATAGTCTTTGCAGTAGTCATGGCTGTAGCGTCCTTAACAGGGAAAGCCTTGACCCATTTGCTGAAAGCACAGATAACAACTAACACATATTTCAAGTTATTACCCTGTTCCATTTCGATAAAATCAAAGTGTATAACCTCAAAGGGGACAGAGGGTGGACCAGAAATTCCCCTGGGAGTTGATGTTCCCTTTCCCACATTATGCTGTAAGCAGATCATGCAATTCTGAACATAACGCACAGCTATTTTAGAGATTTTGTCATTTGCCCAAACTTTCTCCAACATTTGTGTAAGCTTCCGGGCACATATATGGGTAGGGCCATGAGCCATGATGACCATCATCATTACATATGCGTCAGGAAGTACCCATTTTCCTTCAACTAGATCCACCCAATACCCATCATCATCAAGTTTCCCCAAGCCCTCTACCCATCTCTTAGATTCTTCTAGTGTGGCATCGGCTTGGACGTTCTTTACGAAGTCGACACCCTCATCCATTACATAGGCATTTATGGTCTCCCTTGAAATGTACATCTCTGTGGAAAGATTGGTGGCAGTCTGTTTAGCTATCTGATCAGCGAAAGCGTTCCCTTTTCCTATATCATCTATAATCTTTTGATGTGCTGCACATTTCACGACAGCTAACTGAGTAGGGAGTGCAAGCGCTGAGAGCAGTTGTACTATTAGGGAGCCATGCCGAATCTTTGTACCGTGTGAAGTTAAGAACCCTCTTTCTGACCAAAGTCTACCAAAGTTGTGGACCACCCCAAAGGCATAATGACTATCAGTATATATGTTTACTGTAAGCGCTTCGGAAAGTTCACAAGCTCGGGTCAATGCTATAATCTCTGCGGCTTGCACAGAGTTATGCGTGATTCTCTTGGTTTCCACAACCATGCTTAATGTGGTGATTGCATAAGCAACTGAAGCAACTGTGGATGTACCATCTGGAAGTTTGAAGCAGGAACCATCGCAAAACTGCTCCCCTTGTGGATTATTCAAAGGAGTGTCCTTTAGATCAATTCTACCCTTTGTCTCTTTTTTGGTAGTGTACAGACAGTCATGTGACTCTTCCTCACTGCAAGCAGTACCTTGCGGGAAAGGTAAGAGTTCAGCCGGATTAAAAACACAACACCTCTTGATTTGTATGTGGGGAGCAAATAAGATTAATTCATATCTCGTCAACCGTGCGGAAGTGAGGTTTTGCGTTTGAGTTCTGTTCAATAGAACATCTACAGAGTGAGGCACCATCAGGGTTAGATCATGGCCTACGACCATTCCCTCACTCTGTTTTACAGACGCAGCAGCAGCAGCAACAGCTCGCAAACATCTTGGCAAAGCGCATGCTACAGGATCAAGCGTGGAAGAAAAGTAACCGCATGGCCTATTCTTCCCTCCATGTTCCTGCATTAATACAGCCAAAGCACATCCATCACATTCATGCACAAACAACACAAAGGCCTTTTCATAGTTTCGTGTGCCCAAAACCGGTGCCGAGCACAATGCGGTCTTGAGCAGATCAAATGCTTGCTGGTGCTCCATGTACCACGGCAATGGTGAAGACATGCCCTTCTTCGTCAAAACCAACATCGGCTTAATCTCTAGTGAGAAGTTTGGGATCCATAACCTACAGTAAGAAGCCATTCCTATCAAGGCTCTAACTTTTTTCTGCGTTTTTGGGACAGACATGCCAGAAATGTGTTTTATTCGTTCAGGTGTCAATCTTCTTCCCTCCTTTGACAGGAGATAGCCTAAATAGGCGACCTCCTGACAACAATATCGAAACTTTTTAAGCGAAGCTTTGTGTCCATGATTAGCCAGATGTAGAAGTAATAACACAGTGCCCTCCTTACAAGCGCTCTCAGAATCGGCAGCCAAAAGCAAGTCATCAACATACTGAAGCAATGTACAAGTAGAGGGCAATTCAAGGGTATCAAGCTGTTCTTTCAAAGCCCTCCTATAAATGCTAGTACTTTCCGTGTAACCTTGCGGTGCACAGGTAAAGGTGAACGAGCGTCCCCCTAAGGTGAACGCGAACAAATATCTACTGTCCTTGTGTATAGGAATACTAAAGAAAGCATTCTTCAGATCCACAACACTAAAGTAAGTAGCTGAAGCCGGAATCATAGTTAATATCGTCATCACATCAGGTACAATTGGAAATTGTGGAGCGTCGACCTTATTGATGGCACGTAGATCAATTATGAAACAAAAAGGAATTGCATTATCGCCTTTTTTGCACATGGGCAAAATGGGACTATTGCACAAACTACCTGCAATTTCCTCAATCACTCCTCGATGCACAAAATCGGAAATAATGCATTTCAAAGCTTGTTCACCCTCACCTGAAATCCTATATTGTGGAATACTTGGCAGCTGTACTCCATGTTTGAAGACTATTTTAACAGGCTCGATCTGCAAAACACCAACATCATTGTCGTCAATTGCCCATAAACTCTCTGGTACATCACTGAATTCTGGCGGAAAAGGTCTAGTCAAGAATTGAGAGACAGAAAGTTGATGTGGTGAAATCGTCAAACGCACTCTGTCAGAAGAACAATGAATTACCGCATTTAATTCTTTCAACAGATTCAACCCCAGCAAATTCTCTCCACAATTCAAAGTCAAAAGGAATGGACAGTGGTCCGTAAAGGGACCCAAAGAAATAGGTACCGCGAAGAAACTGGACAAAGAACTGGTGTGCCAGAAATCCCTACAGAAACATTGGTTTGCCCTGACAGTGGAATGTTTGGAACCCGAGAATGATCAATAGAACACTTCTGTTCCCCCTTTTCTATCAAGAATAGATGCTTCCTGTTTCCCACTATCATTTCAATGTAGGGACCTTTCTGATCAACGGGTATAGGCGTCGGTTCCAAACCCTGCTTCGGGCAATCCTAACAAAACAAAATGTCATCAAAAGGAAGTTCTTCAGAGAGGTAAGCAGCAGAAGGATGGTCAAATATGTTTCTAGTATCCACACTTGGTACCTGATTATCCTGCGAAAAAGGTTGCTGTGGATCCTGTGCAAACTGGCTTCTACCAGGGCCCCCTACACCCGGGCGACCTCTGGATCGTCTACCCATGTTTACAAATGCATTATTTGACCTTTGTCGAAGGATCGGGCACTGTGCACGCCAATGACCTTCTTGCCGACAATAGGCACACTGGTTAATGTTTACAGGACCCAAGGGCATACTTCCTTGTGGAACATACTGACCTCTAATCTGCAAACTACCGCCTCTAGGACCCCTAACAATTTGCTGCAATAATACTTTTGTCTTCAAATCACCTTTGCTTTTTTCAACTCTTTCTTTTTCATTATTGACACGATTCTCATAGTACTGAGCCATGTGCAGTACTTCTGATTGAGACTTTGCTTGCCAACCGCTCTCAGAAGACATAATTTGCGACTGGATGTCAGGCAACTATCCACACACAAATTTGTCTACAAATAATCTTTTCCCAGACTCTGTGCCAAGTCTTGTCCACTGAAATCGGAGAATACCTGTTTGAACAAATTAAAGAACTCGGTAGCACCCTCAGACTTCCCTTGGAGACAGGCCGTAAGCTTGTCCCTAATAATTCTCTTTTCGGGAATTATGGTTTTCAATTTCGCAATGATTCTATATGTCAATATGTCAAATGGGCAAATAATCCGACCACCGCCAGTATGTTGGCTGTGTCGAATGACAGGGTACTTGGCGCGCACATGCATAAATCAAGGCATGATACAGAACGGACAAGGAATGGGAGCAGGCATGGCGAATCCCCCTGCAGTTTTACAACAGGGTGTTGCACAGAATCACACGGTGCAACAACAAACGCCAGGAGCGCAACAAGGAGTGCAACCTCAGAGCCTGGGCAATTTTCCATAAAGACAAACCCAATAGGCACCGTTACAAGTGCCACAGACAATGAGCACAGGACAGACTCCATACCCTGGAAGGGTAAGTAACAATGGGAATGGGGAAAATCCACAAGTGCGCAGTGGGCCAAACTTATATATGAGCTAGGACAGCTCACTGGGAACACTGATGTGCTCTATCCTATCAGTGACACCAGACTCTCATAGGGAACCTAGGGTGGATGTCGTTATGGGGGTAAAGAATATTCCTTCCTAGTGGACATGGGTGCGACACACTCTTGCATACGTGAAGGCAAATTTTCCTTGTCTGACAAGGTCATAGATACTCAGAGTTTTACAGGAGCGACCAGTCGAGTTCCCTTTACAAAGGCACTTCCAGTCTCTATAAGAGATTGCGAAATGAATGTACCTTTATTAGATTCACATCAGACTCCAGTAAACATTTTGGGTTGAGACTTGACAAAGTTGAACATGACAATCTCGTTCACGGAGGAGGGCATAGTACGCTCCACTCCAGGAATGCACTATTCAAATGTTCTTTTTTTTTTTATTTGTTTATTTATAAAATTTACACATATATAATCAATCAAACAATCAGAACAATAAATACTCAGCAAAAATACACAGGATAACAGAATAATATATATACGTAACTTGCAATAAATCAGTAAATACCCAGAAAGTCATCCCACACCTTTCCGTACAACCTCAACTTCCCTTGCCTCTTGTAAACCACCCTTTCCATGGATGCAAGGGCAGACATGCCCTCCACCCAATCATCAAGAGACGGCGCATTCCGCGATTTCCAGCCCCTGAGGACCAACTTTTTACCCAGACAAGCTCCACGGAGTAAAAACTTTTTCCGTGACACAGAGAGATCATCCAGCAAATCTCCACCTCCCAAAATCATTGTCATAAAATCCAATTCAGCATCCAAATTCAAAACACGCAGACAGGCACCACAAACATCATGCCAAAATCCCCGTACATGCACACATTCCCACAACAGATGTTCCAGACTTCCCTGTTCATTCCCACAACACCAGCATTCATCCGAGTCCACCAGCCCCCTCTTAAACATTCGCTCCGGGCTCCAAAACACTCTATTGAGGATCTTTATCTGTCTTGACCGTTCCACCATATCAATTGCACAGAGTTTAACATTTGCACACATATCCAACCACATCTCAGGCGAAATCACACACCCTAACCTCCTTCCCCATTCATCTCTCAAGTTTGAATTTTCCTTATAAGCAGACACAATACAATTATATATCCTGCTAGCAATGGAACAACCACCTGGCTCCCTCTCCATAAGATAGAGATTCACCATTGAACTTCCTAGCTCTGCCACATCACCGATACATCTTTTCAATTTCCTGAAGTCGTCAGTTCTGAAATTATCAATGTGAAACTTTGCTCGTAACTCACGTTCCCCAATCCACCCTCCATCCACCAGAACATCATCAATCCAGAGCACCCCGCCTAGAAACCAATCCGGCCAGAATAAAGACCTTCCCCCGATTGCAATCAATGGGTTCAACCAAATGGATGAGTGAATGGTCTTTGAAGCAACCGAGCCCAACAATTCATGAACCTGTCTCCACGTCTCTCTCAGAAAAACCGTCAAAGGCGATTTATTACATGACTTATTTGTCGCCGTGAGAATAGCCCTTGGAGGGAGCGGACCCAACATACTTGCCTCTGCAATTACCCATTTATCAGGCAAATCCATCAAAAAAGGCAAAATAAAATGACTTGAAAAGGCTAAATGATATGCCCTGAAGTTCGGTACACCCAGACCACCTTTTTCTACTGGCAACTGAAGTTTCCACAATTTAAGCCTTTGCGGCTTATTATCCCACAGAAATGACTGCAACAAACCATCAATTTTTTTCCAGTAATGTTGACCAATTTTCATCGGAAGCATACCCAGAACAAAATTAATCCTTGGAGCTGCATTCATTTTGATAGCGTTCACCTTGCCCCATAGGGACAAATGAAGCAAAGACCACCTCAGGATGCTCATTTTCAAATCAGTACATACCTCATTCATGTTTACCACAACCATCTCATCCACCAGTGGGGTTAGCCATATACCCAAGTATTTCAGTTTCCTTTCACACCATTGAAACCCAATCCCAGTAATCAAGTTCTTGTCACAATATCCTGAAATTGGTAACGCCTCCGATTTAGACCAGTTAACCTTAAATCCAGCCACCGCATGAAATCTTTCCAAAACATTCAGCAAGGCCGGAAGGGACACTGCTAAATTCCGTAACAACAAAAGTAGGTCATCCGCATAAAACCACAACTTTTGGTCAGCACCATGAAAGCCCAGACCCTGTATCCCCACATCACTCCTTAAGGCAATCGCCAATGGTTCCATGGCCAAAACAAATATCAGGGGGGATAAAGGACATCCCTGTCTCGTACCCCTCCGTAGGAGTCTGACAATTGCCCATTAGTTCTGACAGCGGCAGTCGGACAAGCATATAGCAAGACGATCCATGAAATAAACTCCTCTCCCAAATTCATAGCACGCAATACTGAAAAAAGATAGTTCCAATCAACACGATCAAACGCTTTCTCTGCGTCCAAGGAAAGCACCGCAACATCATCATCTATATCCTGTGCATGTGTCATCAACAACAATAAGTTCCTAATATTGCTAGATGTCCTCTGGTCATGAACAAAGCCCGATTGATTAGTGTGCACTAACTTCACAAGAAACCTTTGCAAACGAAGGGCCAATAGTTTTGCAAGGATCTTATTATCAGTATTAATCAAACTGATCGGACGGTAATTCGAAGTCAAACAACCATCTTTACCCTTTTTCAGAAAAAACGATATAATGGCATGACTAGTAGAAGCAGGAAGCAAACCTCCCACTCTGGATTCTATGAACATATCCCGCATAAGTTCTACCACTGAATCAGGTAAGATTTTATAAAATTCAGCAGGCAGACCATCCGGACCCGGAGACTTGCCCGAGTTCAATTTCCCAATCGCAGTTTTCAATTCATCCGCAGTCAAAGCCTCACTCAGCATTGCATTCTCCAAATCATTCACTCTAGGTATCTCCAATCCATCAAAAAAGGAACCATTCAAACCATTGACACCCAACTCACTTTGATAGAGTTTCATACAATACTCCCTAAAAGTCTCATTAATCAATTTCGGGTCACAAGTCACCTGACCATTCTCTCTATTAATAGAAGTGATAGATCTTTCTGATTGCTGTTGTCTTAATCTATAGGCAAGCCAGCGATTGCACTTTTCACCATATTCAAAATACGAACATTTCAATTTAAACAAATCCTTCTCAGACCTCATTTTCAAAGTTTCATTCAATTCTCTCTGTAGTTCCCTCAATCTTCTCTTTTTTTCCATGTTCCCAAAGTCGTTAATCATCTCCAGTGAAAGTTGCTTAATACTTTGTTCCAAATCCATACTTATGTCCACCATACATTTCTTCCTGCTACTGGACAAACCTAGAATTAAGCCCCGCATTGTACATTTAAATGCCTCCCATACTGTCCCAACAGTCATACCATCTGTCCTGTTTTCCACAACAAAATGATCAGCCTCAGATCTGATTTTCTCCACAATCTTTTCATCTCGAAGAATTGAGGTGTTCATTCTCCAACAAAACGATCTAGGAGTACCGAACTGCAAATCTACGTTCATAAACACTGGTGCATGGTCAGTGACAGCAATACAACCAATCTCACAGCTTTTCAAATTCAGGGTTGCTGAACCAGCCGAGAAAAACATATCTATACGAGAATGTGAGCCATGAGAACTAGAATAAAATGTATATTCTCTCAAATCCCCATGAAGCAATCTCCAACAGTCTTCTAATGCAAATTCAGAAATAAGTGAGCTAAAGGAACAAAAAGTCGTGTCTCTTCTGATAGCAATATGCGGCCCACTGCGATCCTTGACATTATCAATAACCAAATTAAAGTCGCCTCCCATAATAACATTCTGACAAGCAAAATCCTGTAGCATTTGAGCCACTGTCCCAAAAAATGTACCATCATCTACTGAAGGGGCATAAACATTGCAAAGAATATACTGAACTCCCCGAACTTCCACCAAGAGCACGATGACCCTACCCTCTTTATCAGTGCAAGATTTCAAGACCTTAATCGGGGAGTTCTTCCGAATCAAAATAGCAACCCCCCTACTCCTGGATGAATAGCATGAGACAAAAAATTCCCCAATCCAACTTTTGCGCAGCATATTAGCATCCTCTAACAGTAAATGGGTCTCTTGAAGAAAATGTACATCACCGTGCATATCTTTTAAACAATTAAAAATCGTTTGTCTTTTGAGTGGATTGTTTAGACCATTTATATTCCACGAGGAAACAGACAACTGGTCACTCCTCCCAGGCATCATTGCAAGGAAAAAAATAAAACAGTAAAAAACCAAAACAAAAATTCTGTACTGAGAAAAATTAAATACCCTCCCCCACGCCCAACTGCAGAAGTATGAATCCAACGTCAACCAGAACAAACCCCAAGCCACCCCCAGTACCCCTCCCAATCTCATATAAATATCACCAACCAGAAAACCCTAAAATTAAAAAGCCCATGTAAATTTCAAGGAAACATATCAGTATAACATGAAACCTTTGAGAAGCCTCTCCGGTAGATGTATCGGGTGATAAGGGTGCAACAACAAATATATCTGAAATAACATGCGTACCACTCCACTAGTAGTCCAAACAACACTCAGGAAAACAAGTAAGCAGAGATATCACCTCCCCCTCCCCTCCAAAAAGGTGAAACAAAAACACAAAAAAGGTAAAACAAAAAGCAAAGTACATAGCAGACAATCATAATGTAAAATCTCCGCCCCTGGCCCCTCCCTGCTGTATCATGGACCAAAGTACAGTGAGCGACCTCCAACCCACATTGTCACCTTTTGCAATGGCAGAATGAAAGGTACCACATATCTTCATGTGTCAGAAACATGCCCATTCCTTCACCCGGACCAAACAACAGGTGTAGGGGCATTAATTGTCACAATTCTACATTGACTCCAGGATCCACCATGAGGCCAATGCAAAGTGTAGAACAAACCTCCGCAGCAGAGCATCAATATTGTCTCCATTGTTATCAAAAAATGGGCTCAGCATGCATATGTTTGGAAAATAGCCATAATCCATTGCAATACTCATGCTTTCACGGCTGCACACCCCATTTGTCCCAGATGTCATATGGTACGCTCTTCGAAATTACGCCTGACATGTACCACTGATCCATAGAGGGTTTTTGTAAAGGACGCCGTCACATGCCACTTCCATGAGCAGCAGCCCACTTATACTTCTAGCATTATCTAGCAGGTGCAATTACCAAGCTTAGAGATAGTTACCGCACGCAGATACTTAAAAGATTGTGAGCCGACAGCAAGTCCGATGTAAAAGAGTCTCTCCCCGGGCAAAACGTAATGGCTGATAACTACTCATCACGTACCTCCTCATTACAAGTGGTATGGACTGCAACACAAAACTGTCATCAAAGGAGGGGCATCGCAGAGTCTGGACGCGTCTTCATTCCACGTCGCAGGCCGAATTGCAGACGCGACACGGAAGGAGGAATCCCAGCCATATTCCGGACTTATCCTCAACGCCGAAGCAGAGACACGTGACGCGGAGCGTACTGGAGCGTAATGCAGCACCGTACGTCACGCATCAACAATGAAGGTCCCTTCTTCAGAGATGTGTTGCCCGTGGAAAGGAAATCAAGAGCTGCATTCCGATACCGAACGTAGGCGAATTTCAAACGTATAACTGAAGTAAGCACTCGGCGCCATCTTCACCAATGTAATTTTATGTTAAAAAAAAAAAAAAACAACACGAAAAAAAAATATACGAGGAGGGGGAGGAAGCCCCTTATGAAATATAAGATGTCAAATCAAGCATCAATTGCGTTAGTATTATCCCGTAATGTCTCAAGCCAAGATAAAGCTTCCTTTGGGTCAGAAGAAATTCTCTCTCCCTCTGGCAACATCAATGTCAAAGCGTTATATCTATTCAGGAAAGACTTCACTTTCAGGGACTTCGCCAAGTCCTTAACACCCTTAAAGCATTTCCGAGCTGCCATGACTTCTTTAGGGTAATCCGGGAAGACAAAAATAGGTTTACCCTTGTAAAAGGTAGGTCCCTTAGACCGAGCAGCAAGCAGCAAACCTTCCTTCCTCCTGGTCAAAACAAAGTCCAGCATGATATGCCTAGGTCTGGAGCCAGGCTGCTTACAAATCCGGTAAACATGGTCTATATGCTCCTCCTTAATCACCGTTAGACCAAAGCAATCTTTGAAAATCCCAACAACTGCTAAAATCAGTTTCTCCACTCCAGGGTCTTCCTCTACTCCAACCAGTCTGACATTTCTTTCTCGCAATTTGAAGTCCATTTCCAATCTCCGGTCTTTCTCATCATGGAGGTCCTTTTTAAGTTGTTATAGGCCCTGTAGCTTCCTGCCATCTCTGAAGTCATTGAATGTGATTTCCTTTCCAGCTCTTCCACTCTACCATCCAGATGACACACCTTAGAGTTCAGTTCTGCCAAGGTAGTTTTCACTTCTACCATGTCCAGGGACACCTGCTTCAGAAGCTTATAAATGTCCTGACTGCTCGGATTCTCCTCTTCCATCTCCATCAGTTGTTTCTGTATTTTGGAATTAGGATTTTCTGGTTCCTGAATTTTCTTTTTTGAATTCATTATCAACCATGAAATAGCTTCAGGGAGGGGACCAGGAGCTGCAGGTTCAAGCTGCTGTCACCTTGGCCAACATTCCGGAATCCTGCACTATTCAAATGTATGCAAAATGGTTAGCGCATATTCAGGACACATAGCCATGTGGGCCATACCATTAGAGCCAGAAATGTTTGCATATGGCATGCGTGTGCTTATGGCAGGATTGCCAGGCCTTGCAGACAGGATCATGAGAACGCCTGATGAGTTTTTATTCAGACCAAGAATATCTATGCATGAGGAGGAGGGACAAGTATTTCTCTTGATGATACACACAGCAGCAATACGAAGGAAAGTGGTCTTGGTTGATGGTTACGATTATAAAGGTAGACAATGGTGCATGATAATTGCCATTGAAGAAGGATATCGAGTGACGGACTTCATTGACGATCTGTTTGAGGAACAAGCAGAAATGGGAGAGACAATGGTGGAAGTGATTCTCACCTTTTGGGTAAAAATAATTAAAAGAGAAGTAACGCAGAGAATGATCTTGGCACTAAAACGCCCTGAATATTTTGATGACGTCCTAGCCAAGGTGCCTGTCTCAGTGTGGACTACAGGACCATATGACGTGGGTCTCTTGAAGTGGGTTGGAGAAGTAAGGATTAAGCTGAAAACAGGAGTGATTCTACCAAAAGTCCGACAATATCCCATGTCCAGAGAGGCAGATGAAGAGATTTTTAAGACAATTTCTGCCATGATAGACTAGGGCATCTTAGTGACGTCAGAGTTGTCATGCAATACCGCGGTTTATCCGATCAAAAAATCAAAGGGAGGGTCTTGGCATTTAATCCAGGTTTTACGACCAATAAACGATATTGTTGAGGCCGAGTTCCCTCTAGTCCCTAACCCGTCTACAATATTATGAAATATACCCGTTGAGGCAAAATATTTCACCGTGATTGACTTGAAAAATGCATTTTTCTCAATCCTGTTGCACTGTGACTCACAAGATCTGATGTCATTCATGTTCAGACAAATGCATCTGAAAAGCATGAGGCTGCCACAGGGGTACTGTGAGTCTCTGTCTATTTTCAACACAGTCCTGCAGATGGATTTGAGCAATATTGCACTAGAAAGTATCATCTTACAATATGTGGATGACATCCTAATTTGCAGCACCACGGAAGAGCAATGCAGGCCCGATTCTGTTCAGCTTCTGACTATACTGGTTGATAAAGAATATAAAGTTGACAAAGAAAAATTACAATACTGTCAACAAGAAGTGCTGTACATAGGCCAGCTGATCTCACATGAAGGAAAGAAAGTGACCCCAGAAGGGTCTGAAGCCATACTGAACACAGCTAAGCCTCACACGATATAGCAGATGCACAGCTTTCTAGGCCTATGCAACTATGTCAGGTCATGGGTCTTCGACTACAGCTCCTATAGTAAGCCTTTACTTCAGGCGCTAAAGAAGGCCCAGGTAACGAAAGAAAAGATTGAATGGTCTGAGACCATGGAGAAAGGATTTGCTGAACTCAAAAGAGCTATTTGTACAGCTCCAGTTCTCGGGATTCCCAACTATGTAGAGGAATTGTATTTATTTTTGCACACAAATAGCAGCGTCATGATGGCAGTGCTTGCTTAAAGAACCTCATTGGGGTACAAGCCGCTGGCTTATTACAGTGGCAATCTGGACCCAGTAATGAGAGGCCACTTCCCATGTGAAAAAAGTTTAGCTTCTGCAGCGTTCACCATAGAGAAGGCGACAACCATTGTAATGGGATGCTCAATGACATTGCACGTCAACCACTCATTATTTGCCATTCTAGAGAAACCAAAGGGCACATTGACATCTCAGAGAGCTTCTGCTTACGAAGTGATCATATCAAACCCATCAATTAAAATAGTCCGATGTAAGATAGTAAACCCAGCTACATTCATCGATGAGCAAGTCACTGAGGGAGAGCCGATACATGACTGCACAAATTATGAAGAATTCTATGATGAAATTCCCAGGGTAAAAGAAAATGCCTTAGCAGGAGCAGAGATCGTCTTTATTGACGGGTCTTCGAGAATGGACCAAAGTGATGGGCAAAAATATACAGGTGTTGCTGTGATAAAGCACACAGCTAATGGAGAGTTTCAAGTGCTTGGTGCTTGAATACCATCTCATTATTTAGAATAGGCTGCAGAATTATTGGTGTTGATATGCGCCATTGAGAATCACACAGACCAGGAAGTAACGGTATACAGTGACTCCGCCTATGTGACGTCAACACTGCAAGCAGGATTAGCGCGCTGAAAAGGAGGGGTCACCTCCAAGCAGACGGCATGCCAGTGCAGCACGCAGCCTTATTGGACAGGCTTATTAAGGCACTATAGCTTCCAGTGGGTGTAGCGGTCGTGAAATGCACCGCCCACACCAAGGGGACAGATTTTGTCTCACGCGGAAACCAAGCAGCAGACACAGAAGCCAAGCGTATGGCATCCAAAAGTGAAACGATTTTGGAAGTGGAAGTCGCCTGTACCAATGAAAGAATGTTGATTACACAAACCACACCTGAGGGTTACAGCAATTTGGGGCAAACACAGTTAATGGAACTCCAAGGGGAGGCACCGCAGGAAGAGAAAAACCTGTGGAACATCGAGGGTGTTCTTTAAACCCCTCTGACAGTTTGTGGCAACAAGACAGCACTTGTAAACCAGTAATGCCTATAGCCCTATTAAAAATAGCGCTGGAGCAACTACATTACCCAGCCCATATGACAAAGGAGAACCTAGCAGCAACGCTTGCGGAAGACTGGTTCATACCAAATTTAGCTGAGCATGTTGCATTCTTTATGGTGAACTGCATAATCTGCCAGCAATTCACTGCTGGGCACACATTAAAAGTTATAAGAGGTGTCATCCTCAGGCCAAATGGGCCTTTTCAGCACTTGCACGTCGATTACATCGACATGATTCAAGTATGCAACGGGTGCACATACTTAATTATTGTGGTGTGTCCATTCTCTAGATGGATAGAGGCAGGTCCATGCATGCACCCAGACTCTACCTGTGCGGCCAAATTTTTTGTGAGGGAAGTGTTCCCAAGGTGGAGTGTATGCAAAGTCATGAGATCAGTTAATTGCCCTCACTTTGTTAATTCAATATTTTAGCAGATTTGCTTGCTGCTTGGTACAAAGCACAAGTTCTCATCGCCGTATCATCCGCAAGTAATGGCTATTGTGAAAAGCTCAACGGCTTGTTAAAGGAAAGGATAGCCAAGTTGAAGCTTACTCTAAAGTAGGGATGGCTGCACTGCCTTCCATTTGCACTGTATGCACTTCGGAATCAACCAGGGTCCAACCATCATTTTATGCCACACGAGATAGCCACAGGAAGAAGAATGAGAACTCCCCTAATACCCGAGACAGAGCTAGATGTGATGCCCAGTCAACAGGAGAGGTTTTAGGGTCGGAAATGCAAAACTATCTGAACTGTATGACATCTTGGCTTACTGTAATTTCAGAGCAGCTGCAGCGATGACGAAAAGGGTGCAGCGCAGCACAGAACACAGAAGGAGACACTGCATCAGACTCATTTCAAGGTCTACGTGTTCCACTCGTCTTCCCTGGAGATGCCATCTTCGTATCGTAGAGGACTGCACTCCGTCCGCTGTGAAGCTACAGGGCAGGAGAGCATGGATTTTTCTCGGTGATATCAAAACCTACATCGGAGAAGGCTCCCTGCCTGCACCCCAATGAGAGGAATCGACGAGCGACGGGGAAGAACCACAGCATGTGCAGACGAGATCCATGACGAGGAAGAAGGATGCATGACCAGCCAAGTAAAGAAAAAGAACTTTTTGCAAAATTGTGGCTTAATTTGGACACGTCCTCTAAGCAAAAAAGGGTATAAGGATTAAAAAAAGAACACTCTGTGCATCCTACTTGCAGGGTGAAGATGAAAATTGCGCGTATAAGCCACAACATATTCTGTTGATTTGAAGTTTTGACTGAGGCGACTCTTAAACTTTGATAAGAAAAAAGACTATGCAAAATTTTGACCGAGGCCACTTACGGTGGAAGCAAGCACAGTATTCCGACTTGTTCTGCACCGGAACCCTATTCAGAATCACTTATGGTGTCCCACAGTAAAGACATCACAAAGGACCTACTCACCTATTTCAACTTAGTACTGAGGTCATACCCGTCACTGGTAGGGAGGCTCACCAGTGTCACAGACTTTTAACAAGATCCTGAAAACGAAAAGACAATAAGACAACTCCTCACTGTCATTGCTGAACAACTTATCCTACTCCCTGAGTACAGTGAGAAAGAATTAAATGTTCCCAACACAGGCGGAAATAAATGAGCTTGTCAACACACTGTTCTTTCACATAATCGAAGACTATCCAACTCTTATTGGAAGAACGACAGACACACTCACGTTTCTTCGAGACCCAGCAAACACTGAACATTTAAGCCATCTTTTCAATAAGATCATCATTTTAGTCGCACTCCACGCGAACGGACAGTGCAGGCATTGGGCCTCATTACGACCCTGGCGCCAAGTGTTTAACGGTGCCGTTAAAGGCTGCGGCACCGTTAAACACTTATATCCTTACTACGAGGTCCCTTTGCGGGACCCAACCTGAACGGCTGGTCTAGACCAGCCGTTAAAGTAGGGACATGCAAAGGGACCTTGGTGCTAAGTACGGTACCGCAATTTGCGGTACTGTACTTAGCACCTTCCCCATTCCCATAGAGCCTAATGGGCGAAAATGGGAATGGGGAAGGGCCATGGTTCAATGGGGAATTACCACCCTGCCAACCTTGGAATGGGGTAGTAATTCCCCATTGAACCATGGCGGACCCGTTACAACACCGGCACCAACCATGGTGCTAATAGCGCCATGGTTTAGCGCCAGTGTTGTAATGAGGGCCATTGTTTACATCGAGGAAAAAATATATAATCCTGAAACCAGCAAGACAGGACAGATGTCCCTGTCACCAGAAGACAGCAGATTGGCACAAAATGTCCTCTTTCGCCTAGTCACTGACTTTCCAGAGCTAGTGGGGAGACCTATCGAGGTTGACATCCTCACCTTCATCAGAGATCCAGCTAATGTCTCACAGATGGGAATGCTCCTGCATGGAATCATACTCCAAGTGCAACTTTCCATCCATCAGAGAGATTATCTGAGGAGATTCTGAGAAAGCCTTCCGCCGAGGGACTGATCGAGGGAGCAGAGTCAAGAACTTCATTTGTTATATTTGTTGTCATTTTTTCCTTATTTCTTCATACTGATCAGTGTCAAATATGTCCTCAGGACTGAAGCAGATTCGAGGAGTGAACTGGGAGCTTACTCACTTTGAATTTGCATAGTAAAGAAACTCACTGAAACTTTATTTTATTTGATTTTTTCCCATAGTCTAGCAAAGGAACTGTATCCTGAAATAAGAGACAATTGACATTCGCAAGAGGAGGGACACTTTGAAGCACCAGACACTCCTAAACAAAGAACTCGAAAGACAATATTGTTTAGGGGAATAACAACATTGACATTTGGCAAATGATCGGGATGGGGGTCCAGAGCAGCAACCTGGTCCTCCCCCAAGCAGAGAGGCACCCCCGCTTCTCTGGAAGAAAATGTTGCCACCTGACCTACAAGGGCATGATAAACCTATGTATTATATTCATCATTATCTTACTGTCATTAACAATCAGAACTGCATTCTTTATTGGTGCACAAAGCATTCCAATTTCAGTGCACCCACCTGATGATACACGCATGAAACCCACAAAATCACCCAGACCTTTATAGTCATTCCAGTTCCTAGAAGATCTGATGGTGGAGTGAATGAACTCGAAATGGATGTAATTAGCAACGATACGCACACACTTGTGGTAACGAATGAAAAGAAAAGCCAGAGGGCCTCATTACGACCCTGGCGGTAAGTAATGGACATTACCGGCATGGCGCAACTAACGTGTCCGTGCTGGCCAGAAACCGTTAAAAGCGGTACATTACGACCTCTCGGGCACGAGCATTGCGCCATGCCGGTAATGTAATCAGCGCCGTGCCGGTAACGTCCCGAAAACGGCACCTACCGGCATCGTATGCCATGCAAGGTGCACTACCGCCACCCCTCCCACCGATATTAGCGATCACCGCAAATAGCGGTGACCGCTATTAGCGGTGAATGTAAATAAGCGGATCTGGAAGTTGCGTCAACGCAACGGAACGGGAAAGAGCATGGCGGCCATCTTTAAAAACACAATCCATTGCCATTCTCTGCAACCAGTGGACATCTGACCCCCAGAACCGCCACAAACCTTCACCTACATCCACCCATCGTCAGAATGCCGAAAGGTGTGAAAAAAAGTTGCGATTGCTGCGGCAGGAGCGCTTCACTAGGGAGGAGCTCAACATGTTGGCCGAAACCCTACAGGAAAACGCCAATGTCGTATTTTCAACAGAGATGACCAGACCGGCGATAGCACGGAAGAAAGCCATATGGGCCATAGTAGCACAGCGGGTCAGTGCAGTTGGCACAACACCCCGCAACGCAAGACAGTGCCGGAAAAGGTGGGACGATCTCCGGCTCCGCGTAAGGAGTATACTGTCTGCTAACAGAAACCTGGGCATGGCAACTGGTGGAGGAGCAGATTCACCGATAAAATTGCAGCCGTGGGAGAAGATATGTGCCACAACCATTGCCATCGAGAGCATCGAGGGGGTCGGAGAAATGGAGAGAGGAGCCCCGACAGCAGGTCACGCAGGTAGGTGCCTTAAATCAAGCCATGCCAAACTCACTGAAGTCCAGAATCATGTGAAGCGCAATGTTGCCTAATAGGGTTAACGCGACACATCAGCAGAAGACTGCCTACAGGCATTTTTGACCTCCACCCTGTACACATGCAGTATGCACACCCTTACTGTAGGCACCCACATTCCTCCATGCTTCTTCCACCCAAAAGGGAGACAACCTGTATGTCACTGCCTCCAATGTGCACCATCTAGTTATCAAAATAATGGCAGTCATCACAATGCCTGCACAATGTCCACAGACCCATCAATAACACTTTCCCTCCATTGCTCCACCACAGGCTCTCATTCGGACCTTGGCGATGAAGACACTGGCACCACACCTGCCAAGAAGGCCAGGCCCGAAGTACCACCACACCAACCCTCCACCTCTGCTGGACAATACAAACCCCCACAGTTGCCAAAATCTACGGGCACAACACAGGCCAGGGCACTGATAATCACCAAGGCAAGCACCACGGTACCACCAGCAACAGACATCCACCAACTGGTGCCCAATGAAGGGACTGTGTCTGCAGGAAGCAGCACGATTGGGGAGACTGCTGCCATTGCAGGTAGCTCGGATAGTGATGTGGAGGATGCTGATGTAGTAGTATGTCCCCCCACTGGCCTTTCAGTTGATGGTGTTTGGTGCCGTGTATTGGCTGAAGTCATTGCATGTAGGTGCATTTCGTTGAGGTGGATGGGGTCCGATTCGGTACAGTGCACTTGCAGATGGTTGTGTCATGGTTGGGACACACCTTCATTCACATGGTAGGGCTGCTTACATCGGGCATTATGTGTTCAGGTGTCAGCTAAAGTTTGGGCTGCTTCAGGGTATGAGCTGGCTCCATTGCCTCTGGTACTCGCAGCCAGGTAAAGTATGCATCTCCCCGCCCCCCCTTTCAGCCAGGTAAAGTATGCATCTCTCCCCACCCCCCTTTCAGCCAGGTAAAGTATGCATCTCTCCCCACCCCACTTTTCAGCTAGGTAAAGTATGCATTGGTACGTCAATCACCTACCCACTTCACATTTCCATGGCCATGACATGAGACTCACTGAGTAGCCAGGATCTTGGCCCTGCATGTCGCTCCATGTAGCGTGGTATAGTGGAATTACGCAGGACCATTGAATCATGGGTTGATCCGGGGAATCGGGCACAACAATGTTTGATGATCCTGTTGGAGTCACATACCATTTGCATGTTGATTGAGTGGAATAGCTTACGGTTGCGGTACGCTACCTCAATGGCATGTGGGACCACCAATTCCACATGGGTGCAGTTGATGGCACCAATGCAACCAGGTATGCCGGCGAGTGCATGGAAACCCACTTTGGTGTTTGCGATCTCCTGGGCAGACCGTGGTAAGGAAATGTGGTCGTCTGTGTGCTTGAGGAGGGCATCGAGCACTTGGATCAGCGTACGTGAGAATAATGGTTGTGAAATGCCATGCAATTGCCCCACTGCGTGCTGTTAGGTGCCTGTGGCCAGGAAGTGGAGCACGGACACTACCTTCAGTAGAGGGGGGATGGCGGTGGGTGTTTCAATCATGCTGACGATGTCATTGTGTATCATGTCCACGATGGTGGTGATGGTGTCCCGGTCCAAACGGTACAAGGTGTGGATCTGCTCAGCAGTGAGGTTGAATGGACTGGCTCAGATGCGTGGGATTGGGGGCTGCCTACATGGTGGCATTGGCTGTGCTGGTGGGGCTAGCTGGCCCTGCCTTGCCCTCCTTCTCCTCCTGCATCTCCTCTGTGCTGCCTGTTGTTGTTGTTGTTGTTGTAGTTGTAGCACTTGCATTGCAATCAGGTCTTCCAGCCCCAACATTGCTAGTCGTATTGGAATCATTGTGGAGTGTGACTGGTTGTGGGAAGGGATGGGGTGTGCTTTTTTTGTACTTGGTGAGTCTGTATTGCCTCCACCTGTGCTGATTGTGTGCACCTGTAGCAGCTGGGAACACTGCACATGGCCATTTACGGGTGGTTCGCGATGGCGGAAATAGCACCATGGCGGTAAGGTACTTTACGGGCTTCGCAAGGGCGTTAAGAGCATGTCTGCTTAATTCGTGATTTTCCCACCTTTGCGCGATGTCGGTATTTACGCCATGGGAGTTCGCATGCGCGCGAGCTTGGTGTTGTTAGCGGCACCATTAACTACGATGCCGCTGATTGCACTTTCTCGGGTCATGATCGGACCTAGCGGTAAGCGATGCCGGTAATCATTTACCGGCATCGTTTTTCACTTACCGCCAGGGTCGTAATGAGGCCTAGAGACAGGGTTGGCAAGAGGTGAATGAAGTAAATTCACTGACAACTACACGCACTCAAACACTGAATGTACACGAGACAGACCTATCATCAAGGAATGCAGACCCACAAACCAAAGCAGCAGAAAGGAAAAGACTGCCTACCATAAAAACCTTCACAGGAGATAGTGTGAGAAAACTAGAAGAATTAAGAGAAAGACCAACAGAAGCAGTCATATCAGAAACCCTTAAGAAAACAGGAGCCACCTCAGAGAAACTCTCTGCACGGACACAACTGATAGTAGACGTATTATCCCCACACATAGCCAGAGCAAGGAAACTACAAGAGGAAATGAAGAACAAAACAGCAGAGACTGTATTGCCAAGCACACACATCCTAATACAAGGGACAAGTACCAGGTCTACAATACAGCCATATACCGGACCAGTGTCAGGCTGGTTGGCATGTGCATTTGCACACAGAAGAGAAAAGATACATGAGGACCAGGAAAGAGCTGCCAGACTCCTGTCCACTCAAATGGCGCGGATGAGGAGACATGCACCATGGAACAGGATACCTGAAGATCCTCCAGCAAGAAAAAGCCATACAGAGGCATTCAGAGATGTAGTTATAGCAAACTGCAGGAAAACATTAAGAATCAAGAGAAGCAGGCATGACAATGAACTAAACGAGTACCTGGACAGTACAGCACATCTGGGAAACAACATTTGGTACCAGCACATGAAAGAGTGGGAAGACAAATTTCAGAAGGAGAATTCTTTGTTTTGTGCACTTCTACCATACAGCATGGGGAAGTCCAAGATCTTCGTAGCTGTAGAAATTGAAGTCCCAACAGCACTCTGTCTCTCACACATAGCACTGTGCAAGACCAGAAGCCAGTTCATGGGAAGTGATGCCTCATTAATATGGGCAACTGAAACAGCTTATCCTGATGAAGATGATTATGTTCAGGACATTAAGACGAGAAATAGAGCTCATACTAGGAATCACGTGATCATGTACGAAAACCTGAAGTTAAAGGAGCAGGAATAAGATGGGAAGTGAACCCGAGACTGAATGTCCAAGGGAAAACTCGAGAAGAGGCTCAAATTTGGAAAAACAGAGGCCAAATGCAGATTTGGGGAACAGTGCTTTCACCAAATGGATGGGAGCAAGGAGTAGAGATTTGCCGAGCATGGATGGTCCTTGGAGCCTGCAAGGAAGCAATTGAGAACTCACAAAGACTGTGCAAGCCAGTATGGCCAAAACTTGCAAAACTACTGACATGGGTCAAAGACAGAGGAGGACCCTTGCGGATAGCGCCACTAGAAAACCCAAAATTGTGCTTAAGGAACAATGGCACAAGAAAGATGGGAGAGAATCAGAACTGTGGACAAATTTTTGATGCTCCCGGAATGGATCACGGAACCAGAGTAATTATGGATCATTACTGGGCATGCAGACCCAAAGCATACATCAGACTGCCGAAAAACTGGGGAGGTATTTGCACAATAGTGAAAGTCCACGTTCCAGCATTAGTGATCCTGAAAAGTGACCTAAAAATTGACAGTTTTCCAAAAGCAGATGCTCACCTGAGGAAGAAGAGATCCCTGGTACATGATAACACGAATGAAGAGAGAAAAGTATTTCTCTGCTAAATCAGAAGAAGCATTTCATGCAATCTCATATGAAAACAGGCTGTTCAGACTCACCTAATCAGTGTTCACAACGATCTTCAAGCCAAGAATCCAAGTTGGAGTGAACACTAAATGTTTGCAGATAAACAGATGGGAATTGTTACAGACAATCAACACGACCATAAAAGGATTCAATGCGATTAAGGAAGAGTTAAGAGCAATCCGACTGATGTCTCTCCAAAACAGATACGGCTTTGACATGATCACAGCTATGGATGGAGGAGTTTGTGCAAAAATCTGAGAATCATGCTGCACATTTACACCTTCTCACGACGAAGAAAATTAAACTCTAACAGAAGCTATAGGAATGCTGATGAAGCTACAGAACCAGATGATCGACGAAACTGACAAAGTTGATGATGACAGCTGGTTTGGATCACTATTTTCATGGGCCCCACAATGGATGGCAGACATATTCAAGTTTCTGGGAGCCCTGCAATTGATGATAGTACTAGGATTTTGTGTCATCAAGATAATAATCTCACAATGCCAGAAGACTGTGAGGGAAGCCATAGGGATGAAGATCATGATTGATGTCAAGCCAGGATGGAGACCTAGAGATCTCACTGATGATGAAATAAGAGACGTTGTGAAGGCCAGCGAGCATGCACCAGAAGATACAAAGTTTCTTTATCCCAGGGAACGCAGAAATTATGAGGGAAAATGGATTTACTGCAGCCCGGACGGGCAATGCCCTTAATGACATGGAATAAAGATGAACATGTAAGAACAGCAGGAAGCCTGAAAGGAGTGATAAAAATATGGACTCCAAAGAGACACTTCTTCAAAACATCATGTACAAACCCAGAAGATGAAGAAGGAATGAACCCAGATGATGAAGTAAAAATAAAGACAGAGGAACCAAGTAAGATGAATCCAAAAGAGGAAGCAGAAGTGGTCGATGAATTGACCAGAGGGGGGGGTTTAAAGGTGGTCCCAAATAAAGCCTGCACTCCGATAGGCCATTTCGAAGTACCAGGAATGTTCACACCAAAATATATGACGTATGATGAGCAAAATGAGCTCTGCCCAGTGCCTATCAGAAGAACAACACCTGTTGAAGTACTGATACCTAGAAAACCATGGACACTAAGGTATCCATTGAGAAAACCCTATCAACAAATAAGACAAATGAAGATAGCCTAAACACTGTCTCGGAAGAAACTCAAAAGGCCTTAATGGAAGACGAATGGTGACTTCACGAAGGCCTGAACAGACTCGCAAGTAGAAGATATGACTACCCAAGAATGACACACAGAGACGAAACGCCATGATAAGGATATCATGAATCTAGAAGGAGAGACGATGTTGAAATATAAAGAAACTTAAGCTGTAAAGCAGGATGAAGTCATTCAACCAGCTAACGTCTGTACATATGCTTGAAACCACAAGAAAGCTAAGAAAACAATGCAGCTTGCTATGCTTAGTAGAAGATAGACCGCGGAAAGTGCCCCCTATACATATCTACCTCAACGAAGCACAGTATATAAGTGCAAGTCCACATTACACAAAAGCAGAATCAACTCAGGTTGCTAGAGGTCAAACAGGACAGGATTCGAATTCCAGCTAAAAACGAGAAGAGTTGGCTGAATCGAAACTCAGCAGAGGCAACGTGCTCCAGGAAAGAGCCAAGATCAGACCAATAGAAGGAGCGAACAGTAGCTTCGTGGAATCGAAACTTAAGAACAGAATAGCCTATCTCAGGAAGGCTGAGATAAGGAGAGATAGGCAGGTGGCAAGCCGAATAAGAATTAAATGCACAAACTGAGGGAAACTAGGCTGATTCAGTGTGAGCAGCATGTGACCATCTGAGCAAGAAGAAGAACAGGTTCACACCTATGCCTGGCTGTCGCCCAGACAGAGATATCACAACTTTTCCTGACAAGAAGATACAGTTTCCAGGCCAACCACAGCCAACTAATTGACACATAGGCAATAAAGTAATGATTGATTGAAGGGAGGCTGGGTGAGTCTTACGGCACCCTGCACCTGGTTGATCATTCTGCGTGCTGCTAAATAAAGTGGAGATTTATGCATGGGGTTGAAGCCAACCATTCACAATGGACCAAATAATCTAGGGTCCTATAGATAGTAGAACCAATGGAACGTTGTACTCTTAGTGACATCCACAATAGTGATGTTAGAAGGAATGGCTTAGACGCCCATCTGATAGTGTTTATCCAATCCTCTCACCCATTACCATATACAGATATAGTACCTATAGTAAAGTTACCTTTTCCTAACCAATAGAATTGCATGTTAACTTTTGAGTGTTGCACGTCAAAGATGACGAGTTTTGGGTATAAATGTTACTGTTTGTATGAAGTTCGAGGGAGTGGAAGCGAGAAGGACTATCGCACCACTGCTGATTGCCTGTCTCCCTGTTTTTTGTACTTGTCATTATACGGAAAACCCTTTGGCGAACCATTGAGTTGTCCTTATTGATTGGTGTTGAGTAATATATCTGCACCCCCATCAATCTCAAAGGTACAGCTATCTCATCTTAAAGTACTTCAGAGCAAACCCCGACTCTATGGGCCGGCCGGGGGTCTCCCCAGTACACTACTCCAGAAGATTATGGATTTCATTACCAACTGCCGTGATGTCAAGTCAGCAGGAAACAGCCCAGCATTCCTGAGGTCATTGCAGACGATTATGGAGTTCATTAGCAACTGATGTGGTGTGAAGTCAGGAAGATACAGCATTTCTGGTGTCATTTCAGAAGATTATTGCATTCATTAGCAACTGCTGTGATGTCACGTATGGACGATATAGCATTTCTGGCGTCACAGCAGAAGATTATGGAGTTCATTACCAACTGCTGTGAGGTCATGTCAGGAGTATACAGCACAGCATTTCTGACGTCATTACAGAAGATTATGGAGTTCATTAGCAACTGCTGTGACATCACGTCAGAAGGATACTTCCTGTGCTATGAATATTTTTGCGGCTTTGAGGTTTGCTCTGCGGTGAGGGAGTGGAGGCCTGGTATTTATTAAGTGGTTTATCCTTTCCTGAAGCCTTTCCTCTACACCACTTGCAGCGATGTTCTACGTCAGGGATCTGTAACCGTTGGCATCCAAATGTTTTAGACTACAACTCCCACCAGCCCAAGCCAGTATAGTCAATGATGTTGGATCATGGGATTTGTAGTCCCAAACATCTGGAGAGCCACAGGTTGCAGACCCCTGTTCTACGTGCTAGTACATTGCTTTTCTCTCGTTGTGTTACTGATGTCACTCGGATCGCCTGCGTGAAAAATATCTCACTAGGCGATATATAACGTACCAAACTACAGTTCTATTTGTTTCAATGTTTAAAGTGGCTAGGTTAGCTGGAATCGGCAAAGCAAATCAAGTTTCGCACTGAATGCTGTGATGTAAAACGTAATTGAAATTACTTGTCAATAAAAATATGTGTAATAATGTAGATGAACTGAACATGAAATTCATTAGGAAATAACAAGTTGCACTTGAAGCCCGCAGAGTGAAATGAGTCGTCATGGTCCACTGTGCCAGATTGTAATAATTTGTTTTCTGATTGTGTGTGAAATGTCATAGGAAGGTGGGCAGTCCCCTGCTCCTTTTCCATTACCTGCCCAAACTGGAAAATGCTCCTGGATTACCACCATGCACTGACTCAAAGGTGTTATGTAATGGCGGCCTGTGCGTCAAACATGAAGCCTGCCATACTGCCATTAGAGACATCCCTGTGGAATAGAGGTCTCAACCACTCCACCCACAAAAAAGTCTGCTGCATGCATAGACAATGCGGCTTTCCAGGCATGGCGGGCGCAACTACGCTGAACTGTTTTCCTGCTCAGTGCTTAAAGGGATGGTCTAGTAAAATTTTTTATTTAAAAAATAGATCACTTGATTATGCCCATGCCACCATAGAAAATGATGTCTTGTAGCTGTTTTTAACAACTCCAACAGCTCAATTTTGCCAGGCTGTACATTGGCACGGAGGAGGTGAAACCTTTGTAGATGAGCCCTATGCATGTATCTTCACCATCAGGCCATTTCACACTGGTCTCCCCACATTAAAGGGATGGTCTAGTAAAAAATTTTATTTAAAAAATAGATAGGCAACATAAAAAAAAAAATACTAGCATTCTCCGTTTTAAAACTTCCTATTTAAAATTTTGAGCTATTCAAGCACATGGGCGCATCCATTTTGTGAAATAGAGGCCCTCCTGTGCTGGCTTTTGCTTTTGCGGCACTAATGAAGGAAAAGCCAGCCAGCTGTAGTAAACAAAGGCTACCGCTGGGTGGCTTTCCCTTCATTAGTGCTGTAGGCGGAGGACGGGGACCGGAGACCAGAGCAGGAAAGCTGCAGCTGAATCTCGGTAAGTGCTATTTATTTTTTTTACAAAACATAAGCACTAGCTGCGTTTTTTTTTCTAAGTTTTCCGGGCTGAAGGAGCACGGAAAACTTAGAAATAAAACCGCAGCTTTAAAAACGTTGTATTTATGTTTGCGGTCGCTTTTAAAGCGACCACAAATATAAATACAACGTTATTGTGTTGGAAAACGCTGTGTTTTTTCTTTCCAAGTTTCTCAGGCTCCTCCGGCTCGGAGGAGCCTGAGAAACTTGGAAAGAAAAAACACAGCGTTTTCCAACACAACCGCGTGTGTTTCTGCCTGCTGTGGCTATCACTTTCGGTCTCCGGTGCTCCCAGGGGAGCACTGGAGACCCAAAGTGAAAGCCGCAGCAGGCAGAAACACACGCGGTTATGTTTACATGCCGCGTAGAGTTTCTACCTGCAGCTGATTTCCCATTTGGGGCTCTCGGGCTCCCCGTGGGGAGCCCGAGAGCCCCAAATGGGAAAGCAGATTCAGGTAGAAATAACGCGGTTGTTTTCCGCAATGCCGCGTTGTTTCTGCCCGAATCTGCTTTCCCATTTGGGGCTCTCGGGCTCCCTTGGGAGCCCGAGAGCCCCAAATGGGAAAGCAGATTCGGGCAGAAACAACGCGGTTGTGTTGGAAAACGCTGCGGTTTTTCTTTCCGAGTTTCTCAGGCTCCTCTGAGCCAGAGGAGCCTGAGAAACTTGGAAAGAAAAACCGCAGCGTTTTCCAACACAATAACGTTGTATTTATGTTTGCGGTCGCTTCAAAAGCGACCGCAAACATAAATACAACGTTTTTAAAGCTGCGGTTTTATTTCTAAGTTTTCCGGGCTCCGCCAGCCCGGAAAACTTAGAAAAAAAAACACAGCTACTGTTTATTTTTAAAAAACAAATAAATAGCACTTACCGAGATTCAGCTGCAGCTTTCCTGCTCTGGTCTCCGGTCCCCGTCCTCCGCCTACAGCAATAATGAAGGGAAAGCCACCCAGCGGTAGCCTTTGTTTACTACAGCTGGCTGGCTTTTCCTTCATTAGTGCTGCAAAAGCAAAAGCCAGAACAGGAGGGCCTCCATTTCACAAAAAGGATGCGCCCATGTGCTTGCTTTTGCGAATTTTGAGCTTGAATAGCTCAAAATTTTACATAGGAAGTTTTAAAACGGAGAATGCTAGTATTTTTTTTTTTATGTTGCCTATCTATTTTTTAAATACATTTTTTTACTAGACCATCCCTTTAATGTGGGGAGACCAGTGTGAAATGGCCTGATGGTGAAGATACATGCATAGGGCTCATCTACAAAGGTTTCACCTCCTCCGTGCCAATGTACAGCCTGGCAAAATTGAGCTGTTGGAGTTGTTAAAAACAGCTACAAGACATCATTTTCTATGGTGGCATGGGCATAATCAAGTGATCTCTGCCATTTTCCAAATCTCGTTCCTCGTTCACCCCACTCTAGTAGGAACCGTGTATTACTCATTAAACCTCAGCTGAACTAGAGCAATATTGAAGAGAGTGGAGGCACGTCGTGGGAGGATAGCTTAGGGGCTACATGCTCCCCTTGGAAGCAAGACGACATGGAGCAACACAGGTTCGATCCACGGGTCGTGCTTAGAAACCTCTGGGTATTAAATAACCTATCATATCACAGCAGAATGAATGCTTCTCAAGTCCAAAAAAGCCACTGGCAGAGCTGATATCATTGCTAAGCTCTTCCAATTATCAAATTAATCCTTGTCTTGGTGAACATACAAGTGAAATGGGTATTCTTTTTTGCAAGGCAGCAGAGGTAAATAATTATGTGAAAAAATGTGCAATCACCAATTACGGAAAGTCCCTTTGCATGTGTGCCCCCAGCTAATACAGAAATATCGGCACTTGGAGCAAAAATAAAACCATATGCTTCACCACTGAAATGCTCTTTATCTCAAACTATGACAAATCAACTTCAGGGTACCAGTGGCCACGGGTGACTATCGGTTTCTAAAACAGCTATCATCCCCACACCTCTAATACACCAGAATGGATGTATCTGAACAGATTGGAATACACAAGCATACAATTAAAATTATAAACCACTTTGTACAATTCTGGTAACGGGAATGGAACGGCAGGCTTATCTGGATAGCTGGTTTGTTGCCACACAGCAAAAATACAATTATTACCCAATGATAAAAGTAGTGTCCAGCCAAGGTTGTATACAAATAATTACTTTATTATTATTACAACAAACAGTCTAGTAACACTATGAAATACAACCCACCATTTAAAGGAATGAAGAGGACAGACAGTTTCAAAGAAGGAAAAGGGATGCACTCTGGATACTGACAGTAGTCGATATGGTTAATAACCACAACAGTTTGGTAAGGTTTCTTGGTTTTAGCACAAAGGTGGTACAGGGTCTTAAAATGTCTCTAGGTGCCTTATGGAAAGGACCAGGGGGACAGAACCACAATGTACCTTTTGCTGTTGGTGTGCTTGGTGCTCGACAGGGTCGGGTCGGCCTCAGGGCGCTTTGCAGGCTTCTGTGACAGAGCTTGAGATGGGAGTCAGCTGCAGTATCAGGCAGTGGTTTGGCAAGCGAAGCTAAACGACCAGTTGTAGTCTGACATGCATAGAAGCTCAGGGTCAGGAAGTGTTGTCACAGTGCTGATCGGCAGTTCTGAAGCACTGGTTGAGACGTCTCAGATGTCTTTAAGCAACTGCGGCTTGACAACGGTCAGCATTACAGTCAGTTACGGATTGAGGAACTCTATTGGCTTGCAAATGTCCTTTAAGGCGGATGGCCCACAGCTATGGAGTATGTTGCAGGCAGCTGCTTTGTCATTGCTTTTAGGTTCAGTGACCTTCTGGAACTCCCACTTCAGGAGGCTTGCTGCAGAGCCTAGCAGGGTGCGCAGTGTGCTGGCTGAGTACCGGTTCTGGGGCAGCTGGAGGGTCCTCTGAGTTCTGTTCAACCCTCTGTTCACTGGGAGAAGTTTATGGGAGAGATATTGCTTCCCTCTTTCGATATCTTGGCCTTCCTTCACTGGTGGAAAATGTAAGGCTGACTATGGGCTTCATTACATGGTAGGCGGTAAGGGATTACCGGCACCAGTAAGGGCACCGGTGCCAGTAATCCCTTACCACCCTACTACGAGGTGCCTCAGCGGGTCCCGTCCTTAACGTGTGGTCAGACCACACGTTAAGGACGGGACACGCTGAGGGACTTCAGAGCTAATAACGGTACTGCTAATAGCGGTACCGTTATTAGCTCCTTCCCCATTCCCATTGAGCCCTATGGGGGTTCGAATGGGAATGGGGAATGGTAATTGGCATGGGGACTTACCGGGTCCTCCAGGGTCGGAATGACCCGGTAAGACCCCATACCGCCTACCCGGACCCAGAAGGCGGTAGGGGGTAGCCATGGCGCTAATTGCGCCATCGTTACCTCCTACCGTGTAATGAGGCCCTATATCTTTAGACACATCCAAGGTTGAGTTATTCTTTTCTACTTCTTGTGAAGTGTTCAGAGGATCTACCAAAGAGGGGCTCACCCCTCTTCTTAAGCCGTGTGGCCACAGTAATTTGTGTAGGCTATGCCTACCTTGATGAGCCAATCCTACTATTTTCCATGCCAACAATCTCCTATATGCGTAAGGTTATAACCAGAGTGATCAGAGTGATTTGCAACAGGAAAGGTAAAGGGGTGAAAATAGGAACAAGGTTTGTCCCAGAACTAAAATGGCTGAACCCTTCTCTCAAGAGAAGGAGATCTGAGCTCACTCACTTGTGCTACTAAGTTTCACCCATCTTCCTGTTTGTGTGTTCAAAGAGTCTCTCGGGTTAACTGTCCTCCCCGTGTGGTCCCTGTTAAAGCAGCAGGTCTCCCTTGAAGCTGCGGTGAGACAAGACTCTGGCTCCTGTAAACCACATTCTCATACCTTATGAGTGGGGTCCCCTTAGCTGGGTGGCCTACTGTGAACAACAGACCCAAACATGACAGTTCAAAGTCATTGATAGTGAAAGTGGCAGCTGGCTTTGGGTTAACAAAGTTACATATGAAATGTTGTTTGGTATCCTGTCTCCTTTGTTAACCTCTGCAGCCAGTCCCCATGTGGGACTGTTTGAAGTGCCCTCTTTTGGTATGTTAATCTCTGACACCAGCTGCAAGGCCTAACAAAAGAGCAGGGTGGTTCCATGTAGCCTTTGTCAGTTAATCAGGTTGACCATGGCAGGGGGAATGTTGGTCCTTCCCCTTCCTGCAGATGACATTGTGTACTCCTGGCTGTCACATTCCAATTAAATATGACAAGGGCAGACTGTGCCCGCAGGCTTTGTCCATACCAGAATGCACAGGTCTATGCTTTTGTTGTGATTTGAGCATAGGAAAATGTATGTGGATTAGCACCACACATTTTCCTGAGGTTGGTCTACCATCATTCCATTCCATTTAATTAAAATGTTTAAAAAAGCCCACAGAAGCACCCATACTATCTCTGCGGGTAAACTGTTATGGCATTAAACACCCGGGAATCTGGATCACTGATTTTGGGAGCAGGAAATTGCCTGCTGATCGAATCGATAATAAGATAGTAGGTTGGCTGTACCCTCCACAAATTGACGTATGACCATTGTCCATTTTACCCCCAAAATAGAATCAATCTCTATCAACAAAGAGAAAACCTGAGGAAAACATTGACGATCATCACCACAATCCTGTTAAAGGAATCCATATTCTGTCTGTCTTCCAGAAGCTGCCCTACTTTCTCAGTAACTCCCCCGCATTGATACGATATGATATGATATGGCATTTGTAACGCGCCAATACACAAGTGTTTCAAGGCGCGACGAGGCAGGGAGGGGGGAAACAAGGGGAGGACAGACAACGATCCTACTAGGCCAGGTGTAATTCAGATCGCGCAAGTGCAGGGGTAGGGGGAAGGGAGAAGTGCAAGGGGAAGGGGAGGGGGGAAGTGCAGTACAAGAAAAGGGCCAGCTGGTGGCAAGTGCAGGGTAAGTGCAGACAAGTGCTGGGAAGGGGGGGCTGTAGGGATACAGAGACAGTCCCGCAGTGCAGGGGTTGCCAGGGAGGCAGTGCAAGTGGAGAGTGGCTGGGCCCAGGACCGAGGTCGGTGAGAGTGGCCCAGTTGCAGATTCAGTGCAGTTTCAGTGAAGAATTAGCAGGGGAGAGGGAGAGAGAAAGCATAAGCAAAGAGGAAGGTTTTGAGGTGCTTCCGGAACCGGAGATGGTTCTCCTCAAATTTCAGGGAGGCAGGAAGGCTGTTCCAGAGAGAGGCCCCTGCCGCGGAGAGAGATCTACCACCAGCTCGTTGCTTCGAGAAGTGGCTGACCCTGAGGGAGTTGGAGACGGATGAGCAAAGGGCTCGGGAAGGAAGATATTTAGGAAGAGAGAGTTGAAGATATTTAGGCCCCAGGCCCCAGAAGGCCTTGTGGACAATGCAGAGGGTTTTGAACTTTATCCTTGCAGCCACTGGGAGCCAGTGTAGAGATTTCAGTCCTGGAGAGATACGGTTCCTGGGCTTGAGGCCAAGGACAAGTCTCGCAGTTCTGTTCTGGATGAGTTGCAGAGGGCGGAGAGTGGAGGCAGGCAGATTAAGATAGAGGCTGTTACAGTAGTCCAGCTTTGAGAGAACCAGGGCTCGGGAGACAGTGAGCTTCTGGGGGAAGGAGAGGAAGGGAAGAATACCTCTGAGGAGGTGCAGCTGGTAGTGTGACTTCTTAGATACCTCAAATATATGAGGAGAGAAGGAGAGTGTGGAGTCGAAGATGACCCCGAGGTTTTTTGCCTTGCAGGTAGGAGCAGGAAGAGGGCCAAGAGAGGCCGGCCAGAGAGCTGCAGGGAAGGAGGGAGTGGGTGTGCCGATGAGTAGAATCTCAGTCTTACTGGCATTAAGGCAGAGGTCATTGGCGGCACACCATTCCTGGATAGCAGACAGACAGTCAGAGATGAGGGAAGGAGAGGAGGAGGCCGAGGGTAGCCTGAAAATGAGCTGGGTATCGTCCGCATAGCACTGACAGTTGGGGCAGAGAGCGGCGATGCGGTGGGCAAGGAGTGCCAGATACTGGTTGAACAGCCAGGGAGAGAGATTGGATCCCTGGGGGACACCACAGGTGGAGAAAAAGATGTCAGAGAGGAAGGACCCCAGTTGGACCTGGGAGGGACGATTGGAGAGGAAAGATGTCAGCCACGCCAGAGCCTGACCAGTGATACCCAGGTTATCACGGAGACGGTTGAGCAGGATGGCATGGTTGACAGTGTCAAAGGCAGAAGAGAGATCGAGCAGAATGAGAACACACGGAGTGTTGGAGTCGAGGTTCAAGAGCAAGTCCTCACGGATGTTCAGGAGAGCAGTTTCCGTGCTTCTGGCAGCTCTGAAGCCTGATTGATGGTCATGAACACTACCAACAGATTCAGCATGGAGGTTAAGCTGGGAGATGGCCAGTTTCTCCAGGAGCTTGCCCAGGAAGGGAGTGATGGAGATTGGGCGATAGTTAGCCGGGCAGGAGGGGTCAGAAGAGGGTTTCTTAAGAAGAGGGTGCACAAGGGAGTGCTTAAGGGGGGATGGGAAGACTCCAGAGGCAAAGGAGTGGTTGCAAAAGTCAGCCAGGGCAGGAGCCAGGGAGTCAATGTGGTCCTTGATAGTTTTGGAAGAACAGGGGTGAACCTGTTTAGACGAGACTTTCATAGATCGGACTTGTCTGGAAACCTTGTCAGCAGAAAAAAGGGGAAAGGCAGAGAAGGAGGGAGGAGGGGTGGCTGCAGAAGGGCAAGAAGAAGAGCCAGGAAGAGAGGGAGGGAGGTGATAGGAGGAGAGTGAGGACAGGATGTCCTGAGTTTTAGAGATGAAGTGAGAGGCCAGTGCAGTGCAGAGGACCTGGGAGACAGGAGAGGTAGAGACTGCAGCAGGGTTGGCAAGCTCCTTGCAGATTTTAAAGAGTTCGGCCGAGTTGTTAGATGCCGCAGAGATGCGGGCTTGGATAAGGGCTCTCTTCTTGGTGAGAACGGAGAGACGGTATTGCCTTTGGAGCAGGCGGCAGGCCAGTTTGTCAGAGGATGAACATGAAGCACGCCATTTCCTCTCTGCCACCCTGCACTTGCGTTTTAGGGTGACGAGATCCGAGTCATAACAGGAGTTACATTTGGCTTTGGGCTTCAGGCGGATTCTCATGACGGGGGCAAGGATATCAAGAGTATCAGATATAGCAGAGTGGAGCATGGAGAGGGCTGTGTCAGGGTGGGAGTCAGCCGAAGGGGGAGGGGGAGCGAGAAGGTGTCAGCGAAAGCCTCAACTGACACGCGCTTCATGGGTCGGATGAGCGAGAAGGTGGGTGGCAGTGATGAGGGTGGCTTTGCCTGTGGGGTAGGGAGGGTGAGGTGGGAGGATAGGAGAAAGTGATCACTCCAGGAGAGAGGAGTGGAGAGAGGGACGGAGAGGGGAAGGTCAGAAGAGATCAGAGCATCAAGAGTGTGACCTGCAGAATGGGTAGGCCCAGACTTGTTGAACACCTCCCCTGTACAAACAGATCCAACACCGATCGACATGTGAACTTTGACCATAACAATCAGTCTACTAAAATATCGGCAAGTCACAATACCCAAGAACAATTGCACCATACGATGGGCACAGCCATTCCTAGTTTAATGACAAAAATTCAGCACCAGGATCCCGCTAAAACTTCTTTTGACAAATAGCCCTCATACGTTTAGGAATGGCACTAAGAGCTATTTGCTTAAGTTTCGATTCTTGTCAGCTGTTGCGCACAGCAGGGATCGGACTGGCTTATAGAGCAGTATGGTATTGCTGAAGAACTGGCCAAATAGGCCAGGGTGGTCCAGTTTTATTTGGGCCAATACTGTCACTTATAGCAGTCTGCAGCTGGTTGCTTTGACCAGAGTTGCACACCAAGGGCCCGATTGACAAAGATGTTCAGTGGTATTTTCCATTGGAAAATGCTTTTGTAAACCAGGCCCCCCCCCATGTTTCTTAAAATGGAGGCATCTGACGCAAAGTTGCTAAAAAATTTCACGACTTACAAATTGTATTGTGAAATGTCGAACTGTGATAAGCGACTGTATGTAGGCCACCTCTTCTTTTGGTGTTCGAGGTTATTTTAATACCGCATTTCTCCAGTCCTTGCCCTTAACCTCCTCTTCTAAGCTTTTCTTGTCACATTCAAACAAATCCCAGGCTGGAGAAATAGTTTCAGGTTCTCAGTGTACCCTAAAGGAAACGCTGGGGGTGTAATGCAATGCCATTAAAGTGGCGTGTGCCAGCGGTTACTAACAGTGCAGTGGTGGCAACTCAAAGCCCTGATTCAATAAACCGAGGAAGGAGAGGATCTGCGTGACGCAGCATCTCGCTTGCAGGTGTCGTACGGCGGCGCGCCGGCTGCGTCGCACAAACCTCGAGTTCCGATTGGCCAGAATGCTGGCGGAATAGCCTGGCAGGCGCGTGCAGGCGACGGGAGAGCAGCGAAAGGTAATACACTATAGATTGGGCCCCGTCGTTTCTGAAATGTATTTTCCCGGCGAGCCCATCTGCCGCTGCTCATCGCTGCATTCCAGAGAGCCTCGGCCATCAGCCGACGTGCTGGGAAATCTTCCCGTCCGAGCCGACCGTTGTTTATGCACAATTTATAAAAGAGAAGTGTCCGACCTCTCCAGCAAATTAAATTGCCTGCTACCTAGCAGCCTCTTTGCAGAATTCACCTGTCTCTGTGTCCCCTATGCGTGCGGCCTAGTTGTATTTGCCAGCTTGGCCCTTTCTTGTGAAGTCAGAGGTCCGCCTGTAGCTTCCGAACCATACATTTAATGATGTTTTATTTTTAACACTCCTTGTACCTACTGACATTATTATTGTTGTTGCATCTATTATTAGTAGCATATACCATATTTTTTAAATTTTTTTATTATTTGTATATAATCTGTTAGATTTTTACAAAAAAAAAAGAAGTGAAAGAAGGACGTTTCTGCGTAATTGGTAATTTCTCAAGGAGGACCAAGAAAGCGAAGAAAGAGCGAAGAGAGAGACTTTTCCGATGGTTTACTTATGTGTCATCTGCAACGTCTTCTCTAATGCAATGGTTAACAGTTTGGTAGCTGCTATAAACCACCTATTTACCATATTTAGTTATCAGCCCTTATTGTATTTTATGTCCAAATGATTCTTATTTTTGAAATTTCTCTTGTGGATCATATCATGGATGTAGCAAAGAGGACTGTGCATAGGGAAAGCGGGGGGTTGCATTTGCTGTATCGACCAATATCAATGACAACTAAATTGGAAAAAGGAAGAGACCACACAAGCATGCTCTCTCACACATACACACTGCTTTCAACAAGAACATCCCATGCACTAATTACACACCTAACACTCGGTGCATACCACATATGGCATTTACCCCTAAAACAATCCCAATCAGCATGCACCTGTGTTCAAAAGGTGAAGAGAAATCAAGGGGGGCAGCAAATGGACACACAACAACATATGGGTGCCGCAGAATCGCGAGTAGCTAAGGGACCTTTAGAAAACACGTGGTCCATGTAATCAAAGGAGTGGCCGAACAGACTCTGTCACGTTTGCATACCTGGAAGACAAGGGAGTCACATCCATTTCAAAAGGTGTACTAGATATAGTATAATGAAAGTGCAGTGAACAAAGTAATACGAATAAAAACATTCCAGTAGATACCAAAATGAAATCAATTTAGCGCAAAGAACCTTCCAGGCCCTCAGTTCTTGAAGTAATGTCCTGGATTTATGTTGTATTTTGATGAAAATTAACCTAAAATGTATCTTGCAAACATCAACTTACTCTTCTCCCGATGATATTTTCAATTCCTTTCAGAGTGTTAGACAACAAATAATGGGATTCCAAAAGCCTGGAACTGATGATTATAAACTTTGCTGAAGTAGGTTTGAGAAAAGTTCGGAAAGTTCGAAGGTGTCCCGCAGGCACTCCGCCATGCCCTCAAGGGCCTCAAATCATCTTGACGTTCCATGACGAACAACAACAAATGTCAGGTCATTCGAGCTGCTAAAAGGGAAAGTAAAAAATGATAAATTAGCAAAAAATACAAATGTGTAATATTACTTGAATTATTTACAAATGTTAGTACTTTTAAACTATTTAAAAATGTATAACATGTACAATTTATAATAGAACAGTGACACAGTTCAAGCACACGCTCAGTTTAATGTCACACAACAGTGTACACATATTAGAAATATCACAATATATTTTAGCTTGTTTTTAGACATTTTTAAAATATATTATAAAAATAGTCATTTATAAAAAAATATTTACACCAAATCCAAGTAAAATCTCTTTAAATTTGCAAAAAAGTATAGAAATATGAACCATATTATACTATATTTGTTAAGCATTTATAAACATTTATGAAGCCTTTAACATACATATATAATCTGTTTATAATATAGTTTAAAAATAATTTAAATTTGTTAAACATAATAAATGTTGCAATATGTTTAGGAATTCTAGACATTTTAATGCATATATAATAAACATGTTATATTTGTCCCTTTAAAATTACCATATGCTACCCTCCAGTGCCAGGATGTCACCACAGTAAGGTTCAGGATCTCACCACAATCAGTGAAAAGACATCCTTTATTGAACAGACGGATGGAGAGAAACAAGACAGCCATACGATTATGTGTTTGACATCTCAGAGAGCTTCTACACATTGACAGTAAATTCGGTTAAACCTCATTCTTTGAATATGCAAAAATATTTGAAAAATTCACGTGACTCAAGCTCAAAATTTGTGTGGTTAGAGGTCGCCAGAAATAGTTTGAACACCCCTATTTTTTAGAATAGCGAAGCATTGTCATTGAATTTAGTGTGCAGGGAAATTAGGTCAGAGGCATGAATTGTGGGAGTTCCAGAATAGTTCTGGCTCAAAGTTAATTTTGGGATCTTGCCGGGCTGAGACCCAGCTAGCCCCGGCCCATTTAAAGCTCTAGCCTGTTGCAGATAATCAGGAAACACACATTTCTACCAGTAAACATCGTTCTATAGTATGTCCTGTACACCCTCCAGACCTCCAGAACTCCCTTAGAACATGTGAGTGAAAAGTGGTCCCCCATGCTGCCCTGCAATTCAGCAGACTGTAGCCCGTCCAGCCCACATGTCTTTGCTAGTAGGCTGACTCTACAGCCCTGTGGGATCCAAGCAAACCCTGGAGAAGGTAGCTGGGATGAAACTCACCCTCTGTTACCTTCTGCTCCCAGCATTTCTGCTGACGTCTCACCATCAGTCTGCACTGCTTGCTCTGGCCAGTTACCCCCAGCATACAGCCTTCTTCCCCCTCTCAATGACACCACTTCAGGTGTGTCCTTTCTGCAGCAATCTTCCTTCCTTCTACCTCTCCCACCTAGGTCAACCCTGTCTCTTACCTCTTATTCCGACACCCATTTCCACTCAACTCTCACCCACAGCTCCCTTCCTCTCTCATTCCTTGTCCTCATTCCTTCCTATTACCTCTCACCCTCACCACCATTCATCTTATGTTTCACCCAAGTCTTGCTTCCTCACCCTCACCACCATTCATCTTATGTTTCACCCAAGTCTTGCTTCCTCTTACCTATCAATATCATTCTCCACCCTGCCCACTTACCTCTCACTCACCTTCCACAACTTAAGCTGAGTATCCACCTCTGAAACCTACCTCACACCCACTCCTCAGCCATTTCACTGGCAATGTTTCATTGATTTATTTGTTTTTGTTGTAATAGGCACCATGTATACACCACGTATACAGAATTCCTCTCTCCCTAGTCTCCACCTTTTAACCTGACATCACCTCATGTCTTTACCATACCTTATACTGACTCCCACTCTCATCTACGACCATTACCTCTTACCTTCCTTTTTCCTCCCAGGCCAACCAGGTCTCCTTCCTCCCAACACACCCCCATCCTTCCTCTTATCTATCATGGGCATTTATCTCAGTTCCCATGTCCCCCTACAGCATGGGCTACTTTTCTTCTTCTTGCTGGCATATTTTATGCATCAGTGATGATTACTGGATAACGAGGCATGTGACTCATTACTCCATCCACTCTGGTTGAGTGTGTAGTTGTGGGTTTGATTTCTTCATGGTCTGTGTGTACTTGTCACAGTAAAGCTTTTTTCACAGGATCTTTGCCGTGATGGGTCGTGGGTAGTAGTCAAAAGGGTTTGCAGTAGTGGCAGTGAGTCCCCTGATCAGAGGGAGTCCCCTAATGAGAGGGTTTGTGTTCTGATCCAGTCCTTGGCAGAAGTTCTTGCTCAGCTCTGCTAGATGTTCGTCCAGCATCTCAATGTCCAGTTCTCTGTGAAGGTCAGCTGTCCCTGTGAAGAGTGGAGATCCAGCTGCTATCCGCAGTGCTTTCTGAAGACTCATTCAGTGTCGCTCCTGGCAGGTCAAACACATTGAAGCAGTTGACCAATGAGGTTACTGTTTATCATTTGGATAATGGGACTGGCTAGTTGGCTGGAGCCCAAATATTGGTGAGACCCTACACTATGCCCTTGATTGCATTTCTGTTATTCTGATTATTTTGATTGTATTGTGTTGCTGTTTTCAATGTGTTTCTAGCTCAGTTTTAATGCTGCTTAGATTTCGAAAACTGAAAAAAAAGAATTTAGTGCCATTGAGCTATGGAAGTCAAATGTCCAAGGGTGGTATGTAATGCATTAAAAAAATGTAACTTCTTTGATTACAATACGGAGTCTAGTTGAAATACATTCTAGAAACACAATTTAACATTTGACTCTAAGCTGAAATAAAAGGCCATTGCTGACTATAATGTACGTTTGTTGAAGCCGTTGAAAGACAGCTTGTTTGTGTGTGCAGACCAAGTTTGTTGTGCATTTCACAAGAAGCTGAAGGCAAGATTTGTCAGTTCTCATGGGAAACCAGGAGTTGTTTACAAAGCAGTGAGGTTTGATGGCAGCACCGGCCGAGCAGCTGTGCAGCTTTACTGACTCCGGAAAAATATTAAGTTGGCATTAGAGTGAACGACATCACAGTAAAATCAAGTCACTCTCACTCCCCTGGCCTTCAGCTCAGCTGACAAAAGCATACGTGCTCCTTCAGCCTGTTCCCGTTGGCGAGTGACTCTCTTCCAACCTGGAGTTTCCAGTGAAGTACGTGGTAGAGATGAGGTGTTTCAAAAAAATGCTGACCGTGATGTATTACATTTCTGCTTTCTTTTCATTTGTATTTTGCTTTTGTTTTTCATAAGTCTGTAATCTATAATTGAGATAATAAAGAGACCTGAGAAGTGTCTAATTCAAAATCTAAATGGAGTGTAAATTAATTCTTGTGTTCCGAAAAAGCACATTGCCTTCCAGTCTTATTATGGGCATTGGGGAAGATCTTTATTCCAAAATATATCTAAATTATTCAGATTGAGGAAGGCAAAACAATTGCAAAGGCCTAAAATTGTTGCATCTGTCTCACTGGCTTTGGTCGTTCAGTCCTCATAATAGCTTCTGCTCTTTTATGTGTCACTTTTCTCCCTTCATGTGAGATCAACTGTCCTATATACAGTACTTCTTCTTGACAATATTGCAATTTCTCCTTATACACTTTGTACCCTTTCTCTGCCATTATAGTCATACGTTTGACAGAGTTTGACAGAGTCTTCTCTGCATCTTTCTTCTGTCTCATTGCACACCAAAATATCATCAGCATATTTAATTATGATACTTTCAAGTGTAACATTATCCAATTACATCTGAAGGACTCTATTAAAAATTGATTGGGACTCACAGTACATCTGAGGCAAACAAGTGTTTCAGACAACACATTATATATGAAAAGGAAGTCGAGTCTTGTGAGTCTCCATGAAGGGGAATTGAGAAAAAATGCATTTTTTAAATCTAAAACAATAAATTAGTTTTGCTTTCAAGTGTATATTGAACAATATTGTCACAGGATTTGGGACTAATGGAAATTCTACTTCGACTATATTGTTTAGGGGTCTCAAGTCTTGGATGAATCTCCATGACCCCACCATTGATTTTTTTGACAGGGTACACAGGGAATCACATGGTACCAAAATGTCTTGTTTCATTAAAGCAGATACGTTTTCCAATATACCTTCATCCGCTTCTCTGGACACGGGATACTGTTTTGCACCTGGCAGAATCTCTTCTGGTTTGAGCTTTATCTTTACTGCTCCCACTCCTTCCAGTAAATCCATGTCATATGGAATTGTAGTCCATAAGATACATGTTTCCAAGTCTTACTGAATAAAATGGCAGTTTCTTTGTTACCATTGTCATTGTATGTAGTATGTCTACATTCTCTACTTTAATGCAACAAGATGTATGAAAAACCCTACCTCCTCATTCGAATAGTCGTCACCAAATAGCTCCTCATCCGTCAAATCTGTCAACCTGTACCTTCATCGAGGGCTATCACTGTTCTATATCTCCTTCCCTCATCATTTATCCCATGAAGCATCAACCATCCTTCTCTTACTATTGCTGCTTCTAGTTTCAAAGGGATAATTTGCTCTTCCTCATCATCCATAGGCATCTATGGCCAGAACAAAAATGTATCAGGTATGCTCAATTGCTTGCCGATCAGTTTAGGCAACCATGATAATAAGACAGTCACTCCATACAAAAACACTTCTTCTTCTAGAGCTACTCCGCGTAAATCTTTCTTTCCTGTGAAAGCTAGTTTGAGTTCCCTCACATTTACAGAATGTATTCCTGGACTAGAGCACACTATCCCTTCATTGGTAAAAGATATTGGCCCTCATTACAACACCGGCGCTTAACCATGGCGCTATTAGCACCAATTGTTTGTGCCGGTATTGTAACAAGTCCGTCAATGTTCTATGGGGAATTACCACCCCATTCCAAGGTTGGCAGGGCGGTAATTCCCCATTGAACATTGGCCCTTCTCCATTCCCATTTTTGCCCCATAGGGCTCAATGGGACTGGGGAAGAAGTTAAGTACAGTACCGCAAATTGCGGTACCGTACTTACCTCGAGAGTCCCTTTGCGGGTCCCTACTTTAACGGCTGGTCTAGACCAGCCATTCAGGTCAGGTCCTGCAAAGGGACCTCGTAGTAAGGCGCTAAGTGATTAACGGCACCGCAGCCTTTTTTTGGCGCCGTTAACCACTTAGCGCCAGGGTCGTAATGAGGCCCATTGTCATTTTATGTTTCGTCATCAAATCACGCCCTCGTATGTTTGTTTACCAGTGTTTGTCTAGAGTATAATGGCATACACACGTCGTGTTCACCTACAGAAATTGGTAATTCGTCTGTAAATGGAACTACATTCATTGCACCAGAAAATCCCTGCACATTCATGACAACACCTGTCATTGCATATTTTCCCTCACGGACACAGGAACGAGTTGCTCCAGTTTCCACAAGAAATGAAAACGTCTTGCCTCCTATCGTTACCTTGACTCTTGGTTCCTCTGTGGAGTCTGGTTTTACAGATAGCACTGAACATATCAGGTCCTTCTGTGGGCTGTCCTATTGTGGATATAAAGCCATCCACATACCTGTGAAAGGATATCCTCCCACCACACTCATACTGTCAGATTTGGGTGTAGCTACTTGTGTGGCTCCCACATTCATGTACCATTGTGACGCACCTGCCGGTTGCATTGGGATGTATTGTAATTGTTGTATCAGTGTCTGCTGCGTATTCATAGCTACTTGCTGTTGTTGCCCTTGTGGTGACTGCAGCTGCATTGGGACTTGTTGTATTTGCTGTGCTTGCAACGCATATGTATGAGTGTGATCTTGGGATTAATATCCTTGTGAATCTGCATTATACTGTGAAGCCTATCCCAAACACCCCTCTTTGAGCTTGCCAATTATGTTGCTGCATGCCTTCCCTGCTTCTGCATACTCTGGCTAAATGTCTTAATTTAACTCAGTTCCTTCTGCATACTCCTTCTAAATGTCCTAATTTAACGCAATTCCCTGCTATCAAACAAGCTTCCTAGATGAGAAGTGCCAGAGACTCTCTGAACTGAACCATGCACAAGGCTGGTGCCTGAAACACTCTCCTCAGCTTTGGGCGGTCTGCCTTAAAGGACGACTCAAGCCCAGTGAAGTAGCAATGAGGAGTACATCGACAAGCATCAACCAGCATGTGCCTTAAAGGACATTTCTGAGTCAGTCAAGTCCCTCTAGCTGCAACCGACTGCACCGCTGACTGTTACGTAAGATTCGCTAATGCTGTCCGAGATGCCTCAACCAGTGCTTCAGACCCACCAATCAGCACTGAGACGATTCCTGACCCCAAGCCATCCTGCAGCCATCCTTCCAGCCTTGCTCACTGAACTACCTGCTGCCTGATACCGACAGCTGTCACCTGCCTTGAACTGTGTTGCAGGAGATGCAAAGCGCACTGAAACCGATTCGACCATGTCGAGCACCATTAACCTCTACAAACACATGGTACATTGTAGTTTATATGCGCCTGGTCCTTCCCCGGTGGCCCTTAGTGACATTTTACGACCCCTTGCTCCCTTTGTGTTGAATCAAAAAGATTATGGATTTGCAGCACTTTTGATTAATTCTGTGGTTTGTATTTATGTGGTTAAAGTAATAGGAGCATGCCTTGAAGCCTTGGCACAAGGTTACAAAGAACTGTAGAAGAAGAACTAGAAAGAAATTCTAGTTCAAAGGATGAGCTTGTCTTGCTCTCATGTACAGTTGTTGCTTGATATGTGCGCAATTATCTGCAGGTACAGTCTATGCTCTTAAACGTTAATTGACAGATAATTGTGCACATATCGGCCATATGGCCGACCAATCAATGTCCTAGCCCTGAAGACGGACTCAATCCGAAATGAAGTGGCAACCCAAATGGTGGCACAAATTATTTGAATGCACTTTTGCCTTCAAGCAATTAAAAAGTAAAAATATGCCCAAAAACTTTTCCATTTTAATATGTGAAATACAAGCTCAAATACGCAGTACAACCAACATCAGCTCTACATGAGAGCAAGACGAGACCATACCTTGAGCTAGAATGTCTTTCTAGTTCAACCAAGTATCCTCTACCTTCCTTTACAGGGTAGGTTGTGTTTTGTAGTGTGCTCGGACTGCTGTTGTGATAATGAAGTAGACATTTAAATACAACCTTGACTGAACAGTCCCTTTTATCATTTGGTATAATTTTATTTTCACTGTGTTGCAACTAACCAACGATTCACGACCTTGTGCAAATAAGCCTGCCGTTCCGTCTATGTTACCAATATTGGACAAGGATGTTTATAATTTGCCTGTGATTCAAATCTATTGGGATCCCATCTGGTGTACTAGAGGTGTGGGGCTGATTGATGGTTTAGAAACCGATATTCACCCGTGCACCACTGGTGCCCCGGATGTTGATTTGTCACATCGCTGCCTAGAGGCACTGATAATTACTCTATATCCTTTATAACTTCAATTCTCTTAGGACCAGGAGCTCTCCGTCCTCACGGTTTCTTTACCATTCCTCCTATCACTATTGACACATTTGTCAATCTCCCGTCAACTACCCTTTTCATCCTCTCGGAGGAGCAGCTCATTAACATTCGATATTGATACAAACAATCAATTCTTCATGACGATGGCACCCCTACCAGTAGTAAATCATATAGTTATCTGGGCTGTAAAACCATATTCGTATAATGCCATCGGATTATGAGCATTGGCCTAAGCGCATTCACATTTGTACTGGAAACCATGCTTAAACAGACCTGAATAGAGTTGACTTCGCCACCTTCTTAGAACCATCCGCCATTTTTGATTCTAACTCCTGCTTTCTGTTCTAAATGTTAAACTACATTTTTGGCTGCAGCAGAGCAAAATGAACTTTGAACTATGTCAACATTGAGGCTGCTGAGAAACCTTGGAGCCAAATTGAACCTCAATTCAGGTGTTGTCTGCACCAATAGCTTCATCCTCATACAAACACTGGAACAGAATTTTGGACAACTAAACGATGTGCCTTTGCAGAAACCCATTGAATTTGTTTCTTGAAACTGGACTAACTTTAAGCTGGAGAACCAACATGACCCGACAGAACAAAGTTGTAACCATTGTATTTTGTAGACTGGAAAATATCTGAAGTATTTAAAGACAATATTGTTGTATTTGTCATGTGAACTGGGCATGAACCCTTGTAAGATATTAACTTGGAGAAGGACTGGATGATGTGGCCGGGACTGTGTATAAATAATGCATGCTTCGTGATGTCTAGCACTCTCTTCCCACACAGTGGGCCTCATTATGAGATTTGCGGTGAAAACCAAACCTTAATGGCATGGAGGCAATACCGCATCCGGGTAGCACTGACGCTATCATCAGCGGCCGATTACGTGAATGCGTGCACGCACATAGCGGAATGCCGGTACTGTCTGTACCGGCATGGAGTTAATGACCATAAAACCCCCGTTAGCATCATCATGCAAACTGATGACACCTCCTCTGCCTTCGTCCACCCCTAAACAACGGGCACCAGCAATAACGGGCACTGGCAATAACGGGCACTGGCAATACGTGCCCGGCAATACCGGAACCGGAAGTAACGTCATCGCGCCGGAACAGCAAATGCAACGGCAGCCATCTTGAATAACACAATCCATTGCAATCCTCCAGACACAGGACCTGGATCCACACACCACCAGCTACATCTGCAGCACAATGCCCAAGGCCATCAAAAAAGGTGCCACCCTCCAGCGAAATGTGCGCTTCTTGGAGGATGAGTTAAATATGCTGGCAGACACTCTGGCCCAGAATGGAGAAGTTGTATTCGCAGCAGACCTCAGGTGACCTGCCCAGATAAAAAAAAAAGAAATATGGGAGGAAGTGGCCCAAAAGGTCAGTGTGGTCGGCACCACACCCTGCACTGTGACAGATGTAAAAAAAAGTAGGATGACCTGCGCCTCCATGTGCGCAATATCCAGTCTGCGAATCGGAGCCAGGGTCTGGCTACAGGCAGCGGGTACAGCTCCCCCATAAAGCTCACCCGATGGGAGGAAACATGTGCCAGCACGATTGGCATGGAGGCCATTGAGGGAGTGGGAGACATCGAGCGTGGAGTCCTGTCATCGGCAGATGGAGGTGAGCGTCCACACAAACCACTGGAATGCAAAGCATGATGATGGGCTACAAATGTGACAGTGACATAAGCCAATAAATGGGCATCACACACACATGGACACATCCCTGGCTAGATGCTGTCCCCAGCACCGTCACATCAACATGCATGCAGCATGCCAATGCAATACCTGAGACACACCCCACAAACAGCGAAACGGCATGTGTCACACTGCATGCAGTCCACAACACAAAGGCATGTCACACAGCATACACCACCTTACACGTGTGTGAACCAGACGTACGCCTGAAAAAAACCCCTATAGAAAGCAACCAGTATGTCACAACTCCAAGACAGCAAATCATCACATGCATACAGCTGCACTAACACCAATATAAGCATGATGCATGTACAACCATCACTGAAGCCGTCCCTCTCTCGGTCCCCCACAGGCTCAGATTCCGACAGCAATGCTGAGGACACAGCTGCACAGGCCACAACACCAACCAAAAAGGCCAGAGGCAGGGATGACAGCAACAGGCCATCCACATCTAAGGGCCTAGGCAAGCAACAACAGCCACCCAAGGCAAAGTCACCACAGGATGCCAAGGCACAGGGGCGGCAAAGTACTGCTGCAAAACCAACAGTGGCTAAAGTGGTGGAATCCACTGATCCTGAGGCAGTGGCAGATGGGACCCTGTCTGCTGCAAACAGCTCCATAGGGCAGGCAGCTGCCACAGCGCCCCAGAGTGGTGATGAAGGACAGTGCCAGGCTGAGGTATGTGTCCCTGAGGACGGCAACCTGTCCATGGATGTGGCAGCCACAGCCAGCCCTGGGCAAACACCACAGCACACCCCACTGAGCATCCCCAATAGCACCACACTCGACCAGTCGGGAGGAGAGGCAATACCAGAGGCCTGGAGCCCTACAGAGGACACACCTGCAATGGGCCCCTCGGCAGATGTCCCATCCACCTCAAGGGCCATCCGGGATGGAGAGTGGCGCGTGGCACAAAGGGAGGGGTGGCAGCAGGAGCTAACAGGGCTTGTGAAACAGTATGTTTCTGATGGTGCCCTGACAAGGCAGGAGGCCAGTGAGAACACTGCGGCCATGACAGGGGCCATGGAGTCAAGCACCAGGTGCATTTGTGAGGAGCTGTCAGCGGTGAGGCATGTGCTGGCCAGGATCGCTGATGCCTTGGAGGCTCAGCGTCCTGCCCCGACAGTGGACCATGAGGGCACAGCGTCATCAGCCAGCTCCACCCAGACGAGCACGCAGCGCTCTGACACGCAGCCCCCGGAGACCGACAGAGGACACAAGTAGCAGGGGCAGCCTGCATATGCAGACTTATTTAGACTCATGTTGCATACAATGACTATTGCACACCATGTGTGGGGGAGTTGTCGGGGCAGCAGGAGGGGGATGGGATGTGTAGAGGAGTTGTGAGGGGTACGGGGTGTGTAGGGGTGTGTGGTGGTGGAGTTGTGGGAGACGGAGGGGGTGTGTGGGGGAGTTGTGGTGGAGGGGGAGAAGAGGGGGGTGTGAGGGAGTTGTTGGGAAAATGCACTTTGTATATATCACATGTTTAATACACCCATTGTGCACAAAAAAATCACATGACTGGACATTGCTTATTGTGTATGTGTGCTTTATTGGTTTACAGTGCACAGTGTCCATGTACCCCCACATCTAGTGCCCAGAGTGCCATATCCATGGCACCCTCTGCATCCATGTGTCTTAGAAATATTGGCCTATCACAGACGGGCGCACAGCACATCCCTCCTGTGCATCGCCACCTGGCTGATGTGCAACCCCTTCATCTTCATCATCTTCATCCTCACCTGGTGGTTGCTGTTCAATATCAGGGGGCAGAGGCACGTTCCATCGGATGCACATGTTGTGCAGCATGGCACATGCCATGATTATCTTGGCCACCTTCTCATGCCCGTACAGTGTTGGGTGTCCTGACCCACGTTTGAGCTATCATGCTGCAACATTTGGTGCTGTGGGCTTAGAAAATCCAAGATGGCCAAAAAGCCAACATGTACACCAGAATAGGAAAACTGTGCAGTACTGAGATGGAAAACATCATGATGGCCAGAACTTCCCAGAAAATGCACAGTGAAATGCATGAAGAATAGGCTGCCACCCATTTTTGCCTAGGTTGTGAGCACAGGAGGGCACTGCCTAAAACAACCATTGGGCTACCCACACAGTAGCCTGAAACCATTGGGAATGGCAATGCTGATTGCCAAAAGCAACCTAGAACTGTGGGGAATTCATTTTCTTAAATCCCAAAAATGGTTGCATTACCAGTACTCACCACTATCAGAAAACCGGCGTTTTAAAACCACCAGACTTTTGTGTAAAACTGAACAAATGAAACAAAATCAGACCAAGGAAAGACTTGCTAAGAGGTGGATACAATGTAAAACTATACTCTGAAATGACTTGAAGAAAGTAATTATTTAATGTGTATGTAAAAATCGTAATAGACTTAAACTGGGGGACAAAAAGTGACATTTAGCTGAAACCTGGCTTAATGAAACTGAATTCTGCCTGACATATACCCCCACAGGAGTTAAAACCTGCTCAGCCACTCTTCCCCTTGCCAAAAGGAGTTGTCACCTCTCTGATTAGATTAGGGGTGGAGCAGCTACAGGGAGTTGAACAAAGGCCTGTCCTGGGCCCAGGCAAATGGTTTATTAGGGGGGTCATAAATGGCTTCCTTTTGAACAAAGCCCTTCCTTGACTCAGGCAAATGTTATATTGGGGGCGTCGTAAAAGTGGTTTCCTCTTGGCAGAAATGGGGAGGGGCAGCCCCCTCTGAGGACAGGCTGAGCTTAAAGAAAGTGGATAGCCTGGTTTCTCCACCATGTGACCTGGGAAGACACACCCCTGTTGGCCAGAATATGATTTTAAGAAAGATGTATAACTCATGGTGCGGACTTGTCAAAATTAGCTAAATGATACCATAATTCTTGTGATTTTTCTGACCACATTTTAAGAGGTTTTAGGACCCGGTGGTATGATCTGGGGGGTTGCTAGCGGAAAATAGGGTTTCACTCCAAATGTCTGCATGTTAAAAATCTGACACTTCATCAATTAATGTCCCCACTCCTTGCGCACATGTGTGTAAATTTGGGTAAATGTCCGATATTGCAAAACCAGTTAAAAAGTGCAAAATGTTGCCATTTCTAAATGCAAGCTCCCAGGAAGAGCAGAGTTTGAACAGAGTATACCTCATGTGATATGTGATGGGTGCATGTAATTTTAAACAACTGCGTATCTGTGCAATATGTATTTGGGTCAAATATAGATTTGTGTGGAAACTGACCAGGGGAGGATCCTCTGACCCATAAAACCTACATCATCACTCTGACTCACATTTCCTTCCCCCAATCATGGGAGAGGGGAGAATTGGGCCAATGACAAGTAGAGAGGGGCAGGCTTTGCTAGGCCCAGGCACACACCCATTTTCAAAACACATAAAAAGAGACTGCTGGGACAGGTAGAGTCATTCAATTCCATTTGCTGCGCAGCATGCTGACCAACGACTTCACATCCAGAGATCCTACACTTAGACTTCCAAGCTAAACAGAGACTACAGAACTTTGAACCAAGAAGGCCCACTGCAAGCAAAAGTATTTGTTAGCAATCCCAAAATCATTTGCAGACTATTCACAGCCGGACTGAGCTGTTGATTCTGGCCTGAAACCCTGCGCCAGAAAGATCCAGAAGCAGTGCTGTACCCAGAGAAAGCAGAGCAGTATCCAGAACCAGAGGCCAGAGATCCAGAGTGACCCAGACCGCTGTGAGCAGAACCAGAGAGCTGACCCAGATCACTGTGAAGTGCCGAGACCAGAACCGGAGTCCAGTCCAAAACCTGACCAGATCCGTGGCGAGGCCTATTTCAAAAATATATTGTGAGTACCTAGCAGAACTGTGCAGAACCAATCTCTTAATTAAAATAATCTAATCCAAACTATTTTAATCTAACCAGAACTGCCTCCTAGAAGTTGTCACTTGTTATTTTGTAAAGCTGCACCACTGTCACTTGTCAATTCTGAAGCTGCAAGCTGTCACCTGTCATTTTTAAGTTTACTTTAAATCCGAAAAACTACCATTATTTAATCGTCCGTATCTCTGGAACCGTTTGGGCTAGGAACTTGGTTTAACTTTCCTCTGAAAGCTTAGAATCTCAGCTTTTCAACAAGCATATACTTTTGCCGTAATCACGATTCACGCACTCGCGAATTTTACCACGATTTGCGATTTGGTTAAAAATCTAGCCACGTGTAACCATCAGCAGTCATTTCTTTCCTTGCTAAAAATTCGTTTGCCTCTTAATCACCATCCCTGAATCATTGCTAAAGTGAGCCTGAGCTCATCCCAAGTATCTCTCACTCACCCTGAACCTCCTAAAGGGAATTAAAAGCATTTTCAGCATATTTCTCACTTCATTGCCATCAACTTTTAAAAGCATTTTGGGCCTGTGTTTCAAACTTCTATCTGTGGTCTAAGCTTGCTGTGGTGAACTGAATTATATTTGATTGCATTCCTAAGAACTGTGTGTGTTACTTCCATCTCCTTCCATTTCTTACATTGCATAGGAGAGGGGGGTGAATTGCCAGAGAAAAAGTGATTATATGATCTTTTGCGAAAATCATCTCAAGTATTTCGGTACTGCCTTTTATTCCTCATTGCTTTTCCCTTGAAATCATAAAAGTATTTTTGCTACTTGATCCATCCTATACTAACTCCTCATTGATTGTAAAGAAGTGTGCTAGTGCCAGATTACCCATTGTTGATCAACATCATATGTCTAAGTGTACTATCAGATATTAATTTATTATAAAGTGTGATATATATATATATTGTTTAAATTCTCAAATAAACCTTTTAAACTTGCAAAACAGAACTACTTCTTGGCTCAGTGGGGACAGGGGGATTCTAACAGAGGGGTGTTATATAGGGGTAGTCAGCCAGAACTCATGAACTGGACATAAAGATATATCAATAAGGGTTTCCATTCAGTATCCCAGACTAGGCATTGACTTAGCTGTAGTGTTGAATTGAATCTTCTTACAAATTGGGGGCTCGTCCGGGATGTCTGGGTTAGATCTATCACTTGTGCAGTTTAATACAGTGTGCTAACTGACGGGATACATACATCCGGTCGGATCACCACGCTGTTTTACGCTGTAAAGCACTCTTCAAAGGGACACTCTAAGGAAAAGGTCTGTTTTGCAAAAATAACTCAGGACAGAGATCAATCTCTAGAATGACGACCTTGGTAGACATGAAAATAGCGAGGGAGCACCTCTTACATAAGCTATTTGTGAGAGGTGAGTGGACTCACCAGGACCAAACGGTCTGGTTGCAGGCCATCGCGCAACAGGTCACTGAAACAGGGTGAGACAAATGGAGAGATCAGGGTCCATTACTTGTGGCCCTGAGTGAACTATATATGGCTCATAAAGCCAAAGATGAACACAATAAGATTGCCAGGATAGCGGCATACCTGTACCTATATATGGGAGACATGCAGGATAAATGTACTGAAAGCCAAGATCTGGCAAATAAGCGACAGATGGCGTTAGAGAAGGTCCAATCTGACCTGGTCTCTGCTGAGCAGAGGCTGCAGAGGAGCCAGGAGTTAGAAAATGATAGTAGGCAGTATATCATTAAAATAAAAGAGGAAATGGACATCCTGCAACAGGAAAAGGCTGACCAGGATACCAGATTTCTGGCCTTGCAAAAGGAGTACCAAGAAGGTTTGGACTCCCTACTACAGAGCCAGAAAAAGCTGGAGCAACAATTAGATTTCAATAGGGTATGTGCTGAGCAGGTAGTCACCCTGCAAAGCCACCTAGATAGGGAAAAGACAGAAAGCAATAAATTGATTCTGAAAGACCTGGATACCCAGGCAGAGTTTGATCAGGAGCGCCAGAGAGCTGGTGCCTTCCAAAGGCAAAGGGACGACCTGGCGGCACAGATGCAGACTCTTAGTCAGGAAAGGGACACCTTAGGCCAGGAAGTCTGCCATTTAAAAAGGAAAATGGAAGAAAATCACCTGGCCCTCCACGGACTGGGTGACATCCAAAAAGAACACCAGAACTTGTTAGAGCACACCAGGAGGGTGGAGGAGGCTCTGGCAAGAAAGGAGCAGGCCAGTAGGGAAGGGACTCAGGAGGTAACCCTCCTGCAGCAAAGACTGGCCCAGTACTCCAGGACCAAACAGGAGGCACAGAGAGAAAATGAGGCTCTCTGTCAGCACAATGATAGGTTCCAACAACAGGTAGCGATGCAGGAGAGACTGATAGAGTCTAGTAAGGCCTTAACTGAGGAACTGAAAGTGCAGGCTCTTGCATTGCAACAGGGAGCAGGGGCGGATAGAGACCAGGTTCGCTGGGAGAGGGAGACTCCTGAGCATAACCTAAGGAGCCCTAGTACCAGAGGCCTTCATATCTCTCAGTCCCTGGACTCTGCCACCCCCATGTCCCCTTGCACACATGAGCACCGGGCCACAAGGATGGCAGATTACTATCCAACCAGAAGTATGGGGCTCATAGGCCAGTACCTCCCAGGAATGGAGGGGCGGGCATCCGGGTATGGGCACCCAAGCACAGTGCAATTTAGTGGGGAACCCCAGGAGAGTAGGCCCATTACATCCTGAAAACTCCTGCCCAGTTAGGTCAGTGGGGGGGGTACCCATCAAATCCTGGCAGCAAGGAGGAATCTGAAGACTCCTCTGAACGGCGCAGGACACAGGAGACCAGGTCCCCACATTCTGCCAGCCATTCCCATGCTTGCAGAATCCAGGAAAACCTGGAAGATCAGACAGGAACCTCTGGGAGCAGTGCCTCTGAGTCAGAGGATGAATGGACCAGGGTTACCCGAACCAAAAAGGCCAATAAGGCAAAAAGGGCCTTGCTTAAGGACCCATTGAAGCAAATAAAGGCAATAAGGAGTGTCATCACGCCTTATCATAAGAACGCCAAGTATTCCGTTTGGGAACACTTGGAGCTCTATGAGCAAATGATGAAGACTTTTCATTTGAAGGACAGCAGTAGCTGCATCCAGTACGTCAAATGGACATTCTCCCCAGAATACTCCAGTTTCTTTGAGGACCAAAATCATTTAAGATGGTCCACCTATAAGGCGGCCATCTTGAAACATTTTTCTGTTCACAGAAATCCTCAAGAGGCTCGCAAGGCAGCCTACAATTTGCAATGTGGGGAGGATCAGGCCCCACAAGAGTTTGTGCAAGAATTAAAGCGTGCTTTTGCGCAGACCACCAGAAGGGTGCGCACAGACAGCAAAGAGTTTGTCAATACATTTTTCCATGCTCTCCCTAAATATATAATGACCCAGCTCGTGAGAGATTTTCATGAGAAAAGATCTTTAGACTGGGTCATTGAACAGGCTACCCGGATCTATGAGGTGCAGAAGCCTATCAAAAATAAAAAATAACGCGCCGAAAAACCCCAAAACCAACAGCACCCCTGCTGCTGCCAAGGTGGCAGAGGTAAAGGTTGCCCCCGTTTTAGATTTGGAGATGGGGGGCCTAAAAACCTGCCTGCACCAAATAATTCACAGCCCAGAAGGCCCTCGGGCCAGTCACCGACAGGGAGTCCAGGAGGTAGTCCCACAAATGGGGTCCCCCGCTCCCCTGACTATCTAAGTCCCCGCTACAAGGGAAACCGACCAATCCTGGGTTATGTGTGGACTCCTCCAGCCCAAGGGGGGGGGATCCAGCCAAGCACCTAACCCAGGGAACTTCCCTCCCAACTTCCCACAGGAGGGCAGAAATTCTCCAAATCCTGGGCAGAACTTTTTCACCAGGTATCCACCCAATTTCCAGCCCCAAAATCATCTATCCTTCTTTCCCCAATTCCCAGAGCCCAGACAACCTAATCCGGGAGAGGGGAGGCCAAGGGTGGAGAGGTACCAAACTCTTCCCAACCAGGGGTACTACCAGAGAAGGGATAGCTACCCTTCCCGGGATCAGCCCAGGGGAGAAAATAGAGCCCCGTATCAGCCTGAGCGGGTTTCACAACTTGAGCTCCAGGTCAAAAATATGGCACGGGATCTGGGTCACGTACTGAGGGCTCAACAGAACCCTCAGATGAGCATGCCACCGCAGAATGCCCCAAACTCTAGACCTGGTGCTCCAGAACAATGACGGGGGCAGCACCCCGATAACACACCGGTTCCCAGGGAGGAGGCACAAGGGGAAGGGGGGTGTAAAGCCTTGGAGGAAGCTTCCTTCCCAACTTGTAAACAGCCCCTGGAAAACCAGGAACCGGAAACAAAATCTCCTGCCCCTGAAAGCCTGCCTCCCAAGGAGCAGAGGGGGGTAGGAGAAACAAAGGACCCAAACAGACCCACTTTGTGGAGGAGGTACAGATCTTCCAATTTGAGGGAGAGGGATCCTCAGAGGATCCTGGGGAAAGGATCTTCTCCTTCAGAGATGGGGGAACTCCTCCCAAGGACAAATGGGTCCCAAGGGAGGCCAATTCAGACTGGGGAGATGTGGAGAATGAGCTACCGCCGCCCATCATCTCATCCCAGAACCGACAATACCAAAATCCCCTGGTTCAAACCCATCCTGGTGACTGCCTCCAAAAAGGGGGGGCGGCCCAGAACCGGAACCAGGGGAACCCACAATGGCTCTGATCTCCAGTTGCCAACTTTTTCTTTCAGATTCCCAAGGCTCTCCACAGAATTCTGCCCAAATATCTTCTCTAGCAATGTCCAAAACTAGAAAGTTAGCCCACCAGTTGTCCAAAAATGTGCATTATCTGTGCCCCCTTGAGGAGAAGGAGGGAAGATACTATGCCCCGGTACAAGTACAGGGGCAGGGTACAATTTTGGCACTGGTGGACACTGGATCCCAAGCCACCCTTCTGTCCAAAAGGGCCTTTGAGGGACTAAATGCAGGAAGGGGGGAGAATTACTGTATTCCTCTCACCTCTCTTCCTGGACAACTGCAGAACTTTGACGGGAAAGAAATTCCTGTTGAGGGGACTGCAGATTTGGACATCAAAATTGGGCGACACAAGGTGAAACACCCGGTCATAGTAGTGACTCCAGAGGGCACCCCTTGTTTACTAGGGAATGACCTCCTGAGAAGGTTGTCACCCCTAATAGATTGTGTAAACAAGGTCCTCTGGACCCAGACTAGCCGACCAATAAAATTAAAACAGAGTGTCAACCATGTTAGTTTAAACGGCACCTGCCACATGGTTGAACAAAAATCTGACCAAGCAGAATTTCACTTCCAGAACAACCATAATTCCAGACGTGACAGTAATAGCAGTAGGACAACAGACTGGTGATGGGGGGTCCTCTCTATTTCTGAAAATCAACCTTCCTTCCAGTTTAAGGTGGTATTCCACACTGGAAGGAAACACCCTGAAATTATTTACTAATCCACAATCAGAAACTCCCACTCCTATAGTCCAGAAAGATGTGAAATCAGCTCAGGGCCTGGCAGATATTCAGCAAATTGGAGAGCAGTTGTTCATCCCTGTTCAGTTAAATGATGGGAAGGACTCTGTTCTCGTTCGAGTGTGTGTGAACAACGGTAAGATCTTCATCAGCGAAGCCATGTTCCGCCAACTCCCAAAAGATCCAGCCATTCCCACATTCAAACTGATAGACAAATGGGAAATGGACCTGGAAGCACCCAAATCCAAACATCTCCTGCCAAGCAGGTGTATGCTCAAAATCTCCATTGGCAACAAGAGCATAGTCCACAATTGTTGGGTCGTGCGAGACGTCACTGCCGCTTTTTACTTAGGCAGTGACATTCTCAATCGCTTTGCCATTAGTTTGGACCTAATAAACTTCAAAGCCTGGTCCCGATTAGTGGATAATCCCATGGGCTTTGATGATCCAGAAAAAGCATTTAGGTCAGCTCAATTGCTACCTTATGCAATTGAAATTCAGATCAAAGAGGAAGTCACCATCCCAGAAAGGACCCGACAATTCTCCCTGGAAGTGAAAGTTAAAAGAGGGCAAAAATTGCAAAACCCTGATGCTTATATTCATCTAAATGCTTCTCTCCAACAGCAAGGGTTAGGGGTAAACCCAACACCATTAGTCAACATAGAACATGACACCATTCCAATAGAGGTGGATAACAGCGACTTAAAGAGTATTACTCTAGCCGCAGGCACCATTATTGGAATGCCGGTTGATGACCGACATTTTGCCATTGATCTAGGAAATTAACTGTTAGGACCAATCCCCAAGGACTGTTTTGACGGTGACAGTGAGGACAATACAACACCAGACAGGATTTTTACCCGGCATGGGGGGAACTTCCTGGTGTACACTTTCTGCACCTATGTTAAGGAAGATGTGACTTGTGACTTCAGGAGGGATGAGGTGATTTTCCAGGCCCATGAGGGCTGCCTTTCCCACCTGAAGCTTCCAGTCCAAATCAGCACTCTGACCAGGGACTTCTCCACCCAGCTGGAGGAGGCCGCTGAGATAGCCGAACCAGAAGTCTTTCCAGGCTTCAGGCAGATGTTGGAAGAGAGAGTCAACCTAGCTGATGCATGTGTGACTCTGGAACAGAAGCAAAAGTTAAAACAAGTTTTCTTGGATTTCCAAGATCTCTTTGCGGTAGACTCATATGATTGTGGTCGCACCAACATCCACAGCACCACAATTCCCACGGACCCTGGAATGACTCCAGTGTTTGTGAAGCAATATCGCTTGCCTCTCGCATCCATTCAGTCCCTTACTGAAATAATTAAGAACCTGGAGTCCCGGGGAATAATCCGTCCAGTTCACAGCACCTTCAATAACCCGGTGCTGGGAATATTGAAGCGAAACGGCCAGTGGAGACTCTGCGCCGACCTCAGGGAGCTCAACAAACGGGTCCATACTTCCCGATGGCCTCTGCCCTACATTGACCAAGGGCTGGCCCAGATTCAGGGGTCACAGGTATTCACAGCAATAGACCTGACCAATGGATACTGGACCGTGCCTGTCAGTAGGGAGGACCAATACAAACTGGCCTTTACCTTTGGGGGCCAGCAGTACACATGGACCCGGACTCCCTTCGGATACCTCAACTCCGGCAATGAATTCAACATTTTCCTACATAAGGCCATGCCCGACCTGGGTGCGAGGGGTAACCTGGCTTATGTAGATGATGTCCTCATCAAAAGTTCATCTGTGGAGGAACACATAGCGGAGATCCGTTATGTTCTGACACAGTTGAGGGCCGCCGGAGCAAAACTTTCCTTTCAGAAAGCACAGTGGTGTAGAACCCGTGTTAATTTCTTGGGGCATGAGATTACTCCTCAGGGTCTCTGTCCCCAGGAAAAGAAAGTGGAAGCACTTCAGAAACTGAAAAACCCCACAACTCTGTGGGAACTAAGGAGCCTGCTTGGACTGACTAATTACAGCAGAAAGTTCATTGAAGGCTATGCAGAGATCACTAGACCCCTGATTCATCTCTTGAAGGGGGGGTCAAGTGGGAATGGGGTCCAGAACAATCCGAGGCGGTAAGACAACTCAAAAGAAGCCTCTCACAAGCGCCTTGCCTAGCTTACCCTGTCAGAAACAAGGAGTTCTTCCTGGAGACGGGGTTCTCTAATACGTGCTTGACGGCAGTATTATACCAAAAGCATGACAAGGTCAATAAAGTAATCTCCTATGCGAGCAGAACTTTAACCTCTGTGGAGGAAAAATTCAATGATTGTGAGAAGGCACTCCCGGCAACGGTGTGGGCATTGAAGAATTACCGCCCGTTTATCCAGGGGGAACACATCATAGTGGAGACTCCACACCAGCCTTTGCAATATCTCCAAAGTGACAGAATCCGGGCCGGGAATGTGAGTAATTCCCGAATTACTTCCTGGATTCTGTCAATGCAAGGCTTTCATGTGGAGGTCAGATATGGCCAAAACAAGAAGAGTCCCCTCGCGCAAGGTCTGGCTGACTTGCATGATTGTGCCAGAGAAAACTGTCTCGAGGACGAAAGTCTAAAAATCAAGGACAACATGGAGGCATACCTTAATTCCCCACACAAAGTCTTTGAAGAAGACAAGTGTGAGGGAATGCCCACTGTCTATGTGGATGGATGCTCTTACCATGTTGACAACGACGAGGAGAAAGAACTGGTGGCTGGCGTAGGGAATGCATGGGTGAAGGAGTTCCCAGAACCCTCCGCTGGATACAAAATTGGTCCCCGAAGTAGTCAGGTGGCAGAATTGATGGCTGTGCATCAGGCCATCCTCACTGCTGTCCAGCATCAACTCCATGAACTGGTCATAATCACAGATTCGGATTATGTATGGAACTGGTTCGTGGAGCACCTGGTTAATTGGAAAACCAGAGGCATGTTATGTGCTAATAACAAACCCTTGAAACATGGGAAGTTAATCCAAAACATTGATGATCTGGTCACATCGAATGGGATGACCATCTACTGGAAACAGATCAAGGGTCATTCCAAAGTAGAGGGACCAGACAAAACTGGAAATGACTTAGCTGATCAGCTGGCCAAAACCGGGGCCATCCAAGGGGATCTAATCGAAATAGAGTCCCTGTTGGGGGAAATCCAGGTCACTGCTATCACTAGGTCCCAGACAAATGCTCACAATGATCTTTCAACTGCCCAATGGAGCAAGGAGACCCCTGATGCTGATTTGATTACAGCTCAGAAGGGGGATCCAATTATTGGTAAGTTTTACCAACACCTTGAGGACCCTGAGAACTTTCCCCTGATGGATACTGATTACATTGGGAAAGAGGACCTTAGAGTGTTGATGAAATGTCCAAAAATGTTCCGGATCGAAGACGATTTGTTGGTAAGGAAATCCAAAGTTGGCCTCGATCAGTGGGTGGTTCCTACCTCATTCCGAAGCCTGATGTTAAGTCATGTCCATGATGCGGCCACCGCCGGTCATAGGGGGTTTCACACAACATTGGAAATCTTAAGAGAGGTTGCATACTGGCCACACATAGGGCAGGACCTCGACCAATACTTGAAGGGGTGTCTTGTGTGTGCACAATTTCAGCCATCATCCCTCACGCACCGTGCACCCCTCCAAAAGAGGGGGATGACACTGCCATGGTCAGATTTGCAAATCGACTTTGTAGGCCCTGTAATCCACTCATCCAGAGGAAACAAGTACATGTTGACCGTTACATGCTTGTTTACCAAGTGGGTGGAATGTCTCCCAGCCCCAAACTGCAAGGCAGAAACAGCAGCTGCCCTGATGATTAACCACATCTTTTTCCGTTTTGGTCTACCTCAAAGGATCGAGTCAGACAGGGGTAGCCACTTCACCAGTGAAGTAATGACAAAGATGTGGGCGATACTGGGGGTTAAAAGGAAGCTACACATTGCTTACAGGCCAGCTTCTTCTGGAGCAGTAAAGAGATACAACCGAACCATTGTGAGCATATTAAAGACGTTTGTGGCAGATTCTGGGCCAAGTTGGGATATCCGATTACCTCTGGTCCTAATGGCCATCAGATCTACCCCTTCATCTGCAACCAAAATGTCACCATTTGAGTTGATGACTGGACGCAAGATGGTGCTTCCCCAGCATTTGCTCTACAGAACTCAAGAGCAAACGTTGATAAATGACTCCACAACTCATGAGTATGTGGAGAATTTAAGGAAACACCTTCAACATGCTTTTGCCTATGCTCAGCGGAATCTAGAAAGATCAGCCGAGAGTATGATGACCCTCTATGACCTGAAAACTTCCAGGAAGGAATATCAGGTGGGGGATCGGGTCTATTTATACAACTTCCAAAGAAACCAGGCAAAACAGCGAAAATTCTTGCCTACATGGAAGGGACCCTTTGAGATTATAGACAAGGTCTCCCCTGTGGCCTACAAGATCCGCATCCCCAAAGGTGGTTTGGCAGAGGGGGAAGACAAGTGGGTCCACATAAACCAGTTGAAGTGTTGCCACCCCAGACACACTTTGCAGCAACTGTAGGAGTCCTCTGTAATCCCAGAGGGTACCACTCCAGAGTAATTCAATTCCAACCCTAAAATATCCTACATATAACCTATCAAATTCTGTGATTCTCAAGTTTATGTCTTCCTGTCGCTTAATTTAAAAAAATGTGCATGTTCATATCTGTTGAGTTCTAAAATAGATATGCCACCCCATTATATCAATGGTGGGGGAGAAATGTCCATGAATAGGTATTGCCGCTTTTCCTTTGTCGTCCTAGGAGAAAGAAAACCTGGAGACTGGTCAGGGAGGACGATCCGGAGACCGGGAGCAGAGACCCAAGGGGCCCCGGGTACCGCCCAATATTCCCATCAGGACCGGCGAGGAGAACCGATCGATCAGTACCGGATGGAGGAAAAGATGCTGAACTGTGCCATTTGCAGAATTGGAAGAAGATTATGCGGACATACCAGTGCGTGGGTCATAACCTTCTGTGCACCCGACTCCCCATCGACTCAAATTCAAAGTGCAGTCGCATGGGGCGGGCTTTGTTGGGTGTCCTGACCCGCGTTTGAGCTATCATGCTGCAACATTTGGTGCTGTGGGCTTAGAAAATCCAAGATGGCCAAAAAGCCCACATGTACGCCAGAATAGGAAAACTGTGCAGTACTGGCATGGAAAACATCATGATGGCCAGAGCTTCCCAGAAAATGCACAGGGAAATGCTTGAAGAATAGGCTGCCACCCATTTTTGCCTAGGTTGTGAGCACAGGAGGGCACTGCCTAAAACCACCATTGGGCTACCCACACAGTAGCCTGAAACCATTGGGAATGGCAATGCTGATTGCCAAAAGCAACCTAGAACTGTGGGAAATTATTTTTCTTAAATCCCAAAAATGGTTGCATAACCAGTACTCACCACTATCAGAAAGCTGGCATTTTAAAACCACCAGACTTTTGTGTAAAACTGAACAAATGAAACAAAACCAGACCAAGGAAAGACTTGCTAAGAGGTGGATACAATGTAAAACTATACTCTGAAATGACTTGAAGGAAGTAATTATTTAATGTGTATGTAAAAATCGTAATAGACTTAAACTGGGGGACAAAAAGTGACATTTAGCTGAAACCTGGCTTAATGAAACTGAATTCTGTCTGACATCTACCCCCACAGGAGTTAAAACCTGCTCAGCCACTCTTCCCCTTGCCAAAAGGAGTTGTCACCTCTCTGATTAGATTAGGGGTGGAGCAGCTACAGGGAGTTGAACAAAGGCCTGTCCTGGGCCCAGGCAGATGGTTTATTAGGGGGGTCGTAAATGGCTTCCTTTTGAACAAAGCCCTTTCTTGACTCAGGCAAATGTTATATTGGGGGCGTCGTAAAAGTGGCTTCCTCTTGGCAGAAATGGGGAGGGGCAGCCCCCTCTGAGGACAGGCTGAGCTTAAAGAAAGTGGATAGACTGGTTTCTCCACCATGTGACCTGGGAAGACACACCCCTGTTGGTCAGAATATGATTTTAAGAAAGATGTATAACTCATGGTGCAGACTTGTCAAAATTAGCTAAATGATACCATAATTCTTATGATTTTTCTGCCCACATTTTAAGAGGTTTTAGGACCCGGTGGTATGATCTGGGGGGTTGTTAGCGGAAAATAGGGTTTCACTCCAAATGTCTGCATGTTAAAAATCTGACACTTCATCAATTAATGTCCCCACTCCTTGCGCACATGTGTGTAAATTTGGGTAAATGTCCGATATTGCAAAACCAGTTAAAAAGTGCAAAATGTTGCCATTTCTGAATGCAAGCCCCCAGGAAGAGCAGAGTTTGAACAGAGTATACCTCATGTGATATGTGATGGGTGCATGTAATTTTAAACAACTGCGTATCTGTGCAATATGTATTTGGGCCAAATATAGATTTGTGTGGAAACTGACCAGGGGAGGATCCTCTAACCCATAAAACTTACAGCATCACTCTGACTCACATTTCCTTCCCCCAATCATGGGAGAGCGGAGAATTGGGCCAATGACAAGTAGAGAGGGGCAGGCTTTGCTAGGCCCAGGCACACACCCATTTTCAAAACACATAAAAAGAGACTGCTGGGACAGGTAGAGACATTCAATTCCATTTGCTGCGGAGCATGCTGACCGACAACTTCACATTCAGAGATCCTACACTTAGACCTCCAAGCTAAACAGAGGCTACAGAACTTTGAACCAAGAAGGCCCACTGCAAGCAAAAGTATTTGTCAGCAGTCCCAAAATCATTTGCAGACTATTCACAGCCGGGCTGAGCTGTTGATTCTGGCCTGAAACCCTGCGCCAGAAAGATCCAGAAGCAGTGCTGTACCCAGAGAAAGCAGAGCAGTATCCAGAACCAGAGGCCAGAGATCCAGAGTGACCCCGACCGCTGTGAGCAGAACTAGAGAGCTGACCCAGATCACTGTGAAGTGCCGAGACCAGAATCGGAGTCCAATCCAAAACCTGACCAGATCCGTGGCGAGGCCTATTTCAAAAATATATTGTGAGTACCTAGCAGAACTGTGCAGAACCAATCTCTTAATTAAAATAATCTAATCCAAACTATTTTAATCTAACCAGAACTGCCTCCTAGAAGTTGTCACTTGTTATTTTGTAAAGCTGCACCACTGTCACTTGTCAATTCTAAAGCTGCAAGCTGTCACCTGTCATTTTTGAGTTTACTTTAAATCCGAAAAACTACCTTTATTTAATCGACCGTATCTCTGGAACCGTTTGGGCTAGGAACTTGGTTTAACTTTCCTCTGAAAGCTTAGAATCTCAGCTTTCCAACAAGCATAGAACCGACTTTTACCTTACCTTTTACCGACTTTTACCTTATACTTTTGCCGTAATTCACGATTCACGCACTCGCGAATTTTACATCGATTTGCAATTTGGTTAAAAATCCGGCCACGTGTACCCATCAGCAGTCATTTCTTTTCTTTCCGTTTGCCTCTTAATCACCATCCCTGAATCATTGCTAAAGTGAGCCTGAGCTCATCCCAAGTAACTCTCACTCACCCTGAACCTCCTAAAGGGAATTAAAAGCATTTTCAGCATATTTCTCACTTCATTGCCATCACCTTTTAAAAGCATTTTGGGCCTGTGTTTCAAACTTCTATCTGTGGTCTAAGCTTGCTGGGGTGAACTGAATTATATTTGATTGCATTCCTAAGAACTGTGTGTGTTACTTCCATCTCCTTCCATTTCTTACATTGCATAGGGGAACGGGGTGAATTGCCAGATAAAAAGTGATTATATGATCTTTTGCGAAAATCATCTCAAGTATTTCTGTACTGCCTTTTATTCCTCATTGCTTTTCTCTTGAAATTATAAAAGTATTTTTGCTACTTGATCCATCCTTTACTAACTCCTCATTTATTGTAAAAAAGTGTGCTAGTGCCAGATTACCCATTGTTGATCAACATCATATGTCTAAGTGTACTATCAGATATTAATTTATTATAAAGTGTGATATATATATATTGTTTAAATATTGATTAAATTCTCAAATAAAACAGAACTACTTCTTGGCTCAGTGGGGTCAGGGGGATTCTAAGAGAGGGGTGTTATATAGGGGTAGTCATCCAGAACTAATGAACTGGAAATAAAGATATATCAATAAGGGTTTCCATTCAGTATCCCAGACTAGGCATTGACTTAGCTGTAGTGCTGAATTGAATCTTCTTACAACAGGAGTGCCCCTCCTGACCTGCTGAAGCAGCGAAACCGTGCCTTCAACAGACCAAAGGTTTGTTTGATCACCACATGGCTACGGGTATGGGCCCCGATTGTAGCCCTCTTCATCCCAGTTCTGACAGGGGTGAGCAGCCACGGCTTCAAGGGATAGCCAGCATCACCTGCATGGGAACAAAATAAGGTATGTGTGAGTCAATTCCAACCGTGACACCTGTACTTATCATTCTCATGCCTGCATATATTTGTTGTTCAAATGCACTTGTAACTGGTGTATGCACACATTTTAATTTGCCACACTGTGTGCTGTTCTATGGTCTACAGTTGTGGGTTGCGTCGTCCAGATGATGCAGGGTGTCCACTTCCTTGATGGTGTTCATGCACTGTGGATGCCTACCGCTGTATTTGCTATCATCTATGTGATGTGGAGTGATCCGTATGTATTTTTACTAGCAGCATTGGCACAAGTTTCATCATGATTTGTCATTCATCATTTAATATTCCCATAGTGACATGCAGCGCTACTGTGGTGGCCTAGTGACAATCAGTGTATTCCCTTGCGATTGATTTGTGCGCACTCATGGATGCATGTCCTGTGTTGTGTTTTGCTGCAGTCATTTACATTGTGCATACTCAAAGCATGTTCCTGCATTGTGTTACAAAGGGTACGGTCTGATGATGTGCAGTGGACGTGTTGAGGGATGTGGGCTGGTTGCAAGTCTGGCGTATTGACATTGGTGTGCAGCTTCCATAATTTCTATGAGGTTTAGGTGTCATGTTCAGTTTGGGATGCTTTGGGGCACAGTGTTTTGCAGTATGGGCATTGTCCAGTCACCACCCCAATCTCACCCGGGTGGTGTGTGCATCTCTCCCCCCCATTACACTGCCATGTGCCTGGCATGCAACTTACCAAGCAGCCAGGCACGTCGTCCAGCATGTCGCTCCATGTAGCGTGGTATCGTGGAGTTCCGCAGGACCATTGAATCATGAGTTGATCCGGGATATCGGGCACAACAATGTGTGATGAATTTGCTGGAGTCACATACCATCTGCACATTGACGGAGTGGTATAGCTTACGATTGGGTTACGCCACCTCCATGGCATGTGGGACCACCAATTCCACATGGGTGCAGCCTAGGGCACTGATACAATTTGACATGCCTGCCAGTGCATGGAAGCCAATTTTAGTGTCAAAGATCTCCTGGGCAGTCCGTGGTAGAGTTATGTCATCGCTTGAGTGCTTCAGGAAGGCAACCAGCACTCGGTTCAGCATGCACCAAAAAAAAGGTTGTGATATGCCATGCATCTGCCCCACTATGTGCTGGTAAGTGCCTGTGGCCAGGAAGTGGAGCACAGACACTACCTTCAGTAGAGGGTCGATGGCGGTGCGGATTTCAATCAAGCTGACAATGTCCTCGTGTATCAGGTCCACAATGGTGGTGATGGTGTCCCGGTCCAGGCGGTACAGGGTGTGGATCTGATCAGGGGTTAGGTTGAAAGGACTGGCTCTGATGCGAGGGATTGGAGGCTGCCTGAGTGGTACCACTGGCTGCACTGGTGGGACTTGCTGGGCCTATCTCACCCTCCTTCTCCTCCTGTGTCTCCTCTGTAGTGCATGTTGTAGTTGTTGCTCATGGTGTAGCAATGCAAGCATGTCCTCCAGCCCCAATATGGCAACTGCAGGTGAGATCATTTTGGTGTGGGAAGGGGTGTGGTGTGTGGGTGTGCTCCTTTTGTGCTGGGCCAGACTCCATTGCCTCCACCTGTGCTGATTATGTGCACCTGTGGCAGTTGGAAACACAGCACATTGCTATTAGTGGGTGATCCGCAATGCCGGTGATGCCGGCATCGCGATATCCCTTATTACTGCCTTCAGGATGCACGTAGATGCATATCCGCGTGACTTGTGATGTCCTCCTGTTAGCGACATCCAGGTATTGCCGGCCCAAAGGGCTGCGTGCCGGCGTGCATGCCGGTACGGAGGAGCACAGTATCGGCGGTGGTGCTGATGCCGGGTGTCGACTCGTAATAGGCCGCAGCGGTATGAGGTGCCGGTATTCCCTTACCGGCATCGTTTTTCCATTACCGCGAATCTCGTAATGAGGCCCAGTGTCTGCTGGTACACACTGCAAGGCGCTTGAGAGCCAGATAGCTATCTGTACTTTGATTAAAACATATACTTATAACTCTGAACTCGTGGTTGGCGTATTTCATTTTGGTGGTACTAAGCCTTGATATTTCCTTTGGTCTTTCAGGGCCCTCCCATTGATTTAACAGAGGGCCACATTCTTCCACAAAGAATCCCATATGATCATTTAGCAGCGCTGTTAACTTTTCCATGAGTTTTGCTTTTAGATTTTGCAACTAGACCTCTTTAGATGGCAACATGCTATGTTTTAACATATTTAAAGATCTGTCGAGGCAAATCAAAAAATCAAAAGCTGTGAGATAAAATGTTAGTAGTCATAGACAATCCCAGAGACCAATGCAAGTAAAACAACACAATAGGAACTATAAAAGCGATCTCACAGAAATGGGAAGGTCAGCAGAGCAGGAAGAGATGGGCGTGATCCTAGACGCTTCCTGCTGGAGTAGGGTGACCGCCATTTGAAGAAAGGCGACTGCTTTGATGGATGAACTTCTGACTGGGCCCTGATGAAAGAGTGTGAAGCCTGCCCAGTAGGGATGTGTCCTACCTAAAGGAATCCTGAGAAATCAAGTCAACCCAAATGGCAAACAAAACAGTTCAAAATAAAAGGAATATCTAATCAAGATTCTGTGAATTATATATACTTTAATTGAACACACCAATGAACAACTAACTATAAAAGCACTGTAAAAAACCCACCCATATAAAGGAAGGGAAGAAAAATGTACAATGTAACGGTGCAGGACTCTGGGCTTTCAGCAGGGAGGGTAAAGAGGCCAGACATGTAATAATGAATTCAAAAAGATATGTTCTTAGTAGAAAAGGTGCAGGCCAGTCTGAAAAGCTAGACCGGGGTACAGGGTCAGTTCAAAATACCTTAATCAAATGGTCGGGGGTTCGACAGTGTTGTAGTAGGTTTCGAGCTGCACTGTTGCGCTGGTCAAACCAGGTTTGGGTGCTGCGAGTCATGTTAGTTCAAGGTGGCCTTCCTCAATTCTAGTTGATTAGAATCAGGAGCTCAGCGCAGTTTGAGTGCTGTGTTCAGGTCAGGCAGCTCGGATGGCTCATCAGGGTTGGTTTGGGATGGTGGTACCCACTGGTTTGGGTTGATAAGTGATGCAATGCTCAAAAAGGTTTGAGTCGAGGTCTGCCGGGTTGCAGTTTTGAACTTGGTGATCCGATGCAGGGTTCAAAGAAGCAGCAGTTTGCCTTTCTCTTCAACAGTGATATGGCGGTTCAAGCGGAAGAGGTAATATACTCCACTTGTCACAATGCAGCTGCAAATCGGTTTGATAGGTACAAAGCAGTGCTCATTTGAAGTCGGGCATTATGTTGTGTAAAGAGCTGGGTGATGTGTTGCACTCTGTTAAGTGTCCAGAAAAGATAGCGTGTCTCATTTAAATTGTAGCTTTTAGCATTTTTTTATGGTCTGCTTTTAATTTGTTCACACGTAGGCACTTGTTTTTGGCTTCCATTTGGGACTATATTTCTCATGTTTCCTTGTTCCTGATCACCTATTTAACTAACTTCCGACGCATCAGCGCTGGCGCATCATCTAGGTTCTGCTGGTTTGTGCTGGTTTGTGTGCAGTGTATGCAGGTCAGTTATCTTTGCCTATCAGTTGTTTTTAGCCCCATCATGGAGAAGGGGCTATTCGATTGGCATGCCCGGCAGGAATCCATTCTGGCCAAATACCTTGATTTGGCGTTTAAATGCCCACCACTGGCATAGTTGACAGGAAGCTTAACCATGATACCACTATTAAAGCGTTAGATGAGACAAGATTGCAGACAAATAAAAAGGTTATTTGTGATTCTGATATTTTTTGGGATACTAATGATATAGATGGAGGGGGAGTTCCTTTCATGGTTAATATTGGTAGCAGCGAAGATCGTTTGAGAACAACTTCAGCTCGCTGCCCCTGGTTGATGACATCCACCTATCTCTTGATCCTCTCCGGAGGGATTTACCTGGTGTTAATTCTTACAATGAGACTTACATGTCCAATGTATCTTGTGACAGGACATGTAATGCTGATCAGCCCATAGAGACTATGAATAAAGATCAACCTTTTAACAGCTCTCCTGCCATTAGCTATCTTAATCCGTCACAGCAGAAACTTAAATGTGTCTATATGGATTCCTGGTCTACTCCCGATAATTTGATTGATATGTTTGATCTTATCCTGAATGACAGTATTGGCATTGCACTATTATCATAAACTTGGGTTTCTGAGAGCTCAGTACCAAATTTGGTGTAATTGGTCCCAGCTGGTTATCTTATCATTTGTCAGAATAGAACAAATGTCATGGGTGGTGGGGTCACTGTGATCTTTTGCTGATCTTTGAATATTCACCAAGTAGAGTTGGAAGAGCCAGAGGGAACTGAGTTGTTGCTGGTAAAGCTGCTTGTCAATCCTGGCACTATTTATAATTCTATTGTATAGACGCCTCTGCAATTTACCTGATTTTGAATAGCAGTTCTCCCCAATGCTCTACTCCTTTACAAAATCTTCTTCAAAGTTCATTACTGGTTTGGCGAGTTTCAGGATCACTTATCTGTAGCCATCAGTCAATTACTGACCAACTTGGGTTTTGAACAGGTTATTAATGAGCCCACACATAAGGGGGAGAATACACTTCACTGGTCATGTACAGTAGCTATTCCTAGGGTTCAGCACAAGGTCAAGGATTGCCCCTGGTTGGACTATTCATTTATTTACTTTACAATCCTTGTACCTAATCTTCAACCCAGATCATATCCTCTTAGATCCTCAGTAGTTAAACGTAGCATAGGGAAGCTTACAGTCTACACTCTTCAACCTTTCATCAAACTACTTGTTAATTTACCCCCTAATGCTTCTCCTGTTAAAACAGCAGTCTGGTACCATAAGTGTTTGGCTTCTGCCTTTGATAATACTGTGCCAGCCAGAAAGACCAAATACACTAGTGTTGGGACACTAGTCCAATCTTGGTACTCTCAAGATATACATGCTCTCACAGTTGAAAAAAATAAATAAATAAAATATACGCTGGAAGAAATCAGCACTTAAAGCTGATAAGGACACTTATAATACTTTGGTATTTCAGTACAAGAAAGCCATAATTCAAGCAAAAACAAAGAAGCAACACAAGAAAAAAAAAAGAGTATTCGGATAGTAGGATTGCCCAGGCTTGTTCAGACTCTAAAGAGTTTTTTAAGATTCTGAAGGAACTGGAAAAAAACAGATATTTTTGACAAGACTGGCGCACAAATGATTTTGCTACTGAGCAGTCTGGTTTTCCCATACGCCCCTATTTAGATTCTCTTGAGAAGCCATCAGTCCCTTGTTTTGAGTTTAAGATTGTGTCAGTATGAGAGGTTTTGGATGTCCTTCTTTTCCTCAAGCCAACAAGCTATCCGGGGGACCCTTGTCCTGCCAAGATCATAAAAACCTGTGCTGCTTGGTCAGCTGTTTTGATTAAGGATTTTGTGAATGCTTCTTTTAATGCTGTGCATATCCCGGCTTCTATCAAGCATGACTGGATAACTCCTGTTTTAAAAAAAAAAAGCCTTTTTGGATCAAGTATAGCAACCAACTACTGTCCAATCACAAATGTGCCATTTCTGTTATATTTTGATCTGTATATTTACAACTTCAGGGACATTTGGTTGAGCACAATCTTCTGGGCCATCACCACTGAGGTTTTAGAACGGCTCATAGCACCAAATCTGCATTGATCTTGTTAAGAATTTCAATCAGGCAATACACCCTGGTATCCTCGCCGGCTCTGGTTGGAATAGGAACAATACTCCCAGCTTATCTCATGCTTTTTTTTCCAGTGTGGACCGACGCCCCGGATCTCTTGGGTTTTTTCCTCCCGCGTGCCTGAAGAGGTCCTCCTTGGTGATTAGGTATACTTAGTGCAATACTGGAAAACAGAACATAACGCAGTTATGAGAATGTTCCCACTACTGCTCCAATGGGGATTTAGGCAGTGGGATAGACGCATGCATTTAATGACAATTTACAATATTCCCTGCACGTATTCAATAACAATTTAAAATATTCCTTGCATGTATTCAATGATAATTTAACAATTTCCTAGGTGTCCGGATTCTCTCCCTCTGATTTTCCTGTAGGCTCTTCTGTTTGCTGCAAAGTGTGCCTGGGATGGCAACTCTTTAGCTGGTTTATGTGGACCCACTTGTCTTTCAGCCAGCAAGTCACATCTGGGGGTGCAGATTCTGCAGGTGAGGCCTGGGATGGTGACCTCTCCTCCATTTCTGAAATTCCATTTCCTACCATAGCACTAGTGCTGACCGGAAGGCTTTCTTTAGGTCTGCCAGGACCCTGAGATTTACTCTCCAGTTGGGACCGGGCTTGGTAATAACTGGGGTCCAAATTAATCTCGAGTTGGTTGAGGAGGTGACTGCCCATGTAAAAGGCAGAAGGAACACCTCGCACAACCCAACAAGTATGTATTATGCTTTTGTCATCCCTAGAAACTTTGATCATGTGACTGCTAAGTAGAAGATGTTTGCGGCGAGCATTTCCAGGCCCCATACCCATAGTTGCACTGACTCTACGGTGGGTAGGGTCTGGTCTTTTGGGAGTATCTTGAATAATACTTCTATGATGAAGCTTTCTTCGCTATTCAAGTCAACTCGGGTGAGGACAGATTCCTTCCCGTCATTTAACTGAATCGGGAGGAAGAGCTGTTCGCCCTTCTTCAGAATGCCAGCTACACTTAGCGCTGGTTTGATATCAATTTCGGCTATGGAATTGGGATTTTCTGATTGTGAATTTGTATAGAATTTCAAGGTATCTCCTTCAAGTGTGGAATGCCACTTGAGACTGGAAGGAAGGTTGATTTGCAGAAATGGAGAGGAGTTTCCATCACCAGTTTGTTGTCCCACAGCTATGATGGTAACGTCGGGTATGTCTTTGTTTTGAAGGTAGAACTTAATTTGGTCTGGTTTTTGTTCAACCATGTGGCATGTGCCATTTAGATTAACATGGTTGACACTCTGTTTTAATTTGATTGGCCTGTGAGTCTGGGTCCAGAGTACCTTATTCACGCAGTCTATTAGGGAAGACAACCTACGGAGGATCTCATTCCCTAATGGACAGGGGGTTCCCTCTGGCACCAAAACTATGGCCGGGTGCTTCATCTTGTGTCACCAAATTTCCAGCTCTGCGGACCCCTCAACAGGAATTTCCTTCCCGTCAAAGTTCTGGAGTTGTCCAGGAAGAGGGGTGAGAGGGATATGGTATCTCTTCCCCCTTCCTGAATTTAGCTGCTCAAAGATCCTCTTTCACAGCAAAGTTGCTTGGGATCCAGTGTCCAACAGTTCTGGAATTGCACATTGCTCTTGCACTTGGATGGAGGTGTAGAATCTACCTTCTTTCTCCTCCAACAGGCATAGGTAATGGGTGTTCTTGGTAAACTGGATGGTCAATTTACTTATTTCTGACTCTGACACCGTGAAAGTTGGGCCAAGAGTCTGTGTTGGAGTTGTGGAATCTGGCAAAGAATTGTGACACACCGCTATTTGGGGAGTTTCGGGCTTCCCTTTTTTGGACTCTGGGCTTTCCCCCACCCCCTTTTCTGGAGGCAGTCAACAGAAGTGGTTGGTGAGGTTTGGGGTTCCTCTTGTGCTGTTCCTGGGCTGCCCCCCCTTTTAGGAGGCGGTGCCCAGAATGGAGTTCGGTGGTTTGGGAATCTGAACATGCAATTTCACACTCAGGGATTTGAGGAGTCTCAGGCTCCTCCCTTTCTGATTCAGGGCTGCCCCCTCCCCCTTTTTGGAGACAGTCCCCAGAATGGCTTTTGGGAGCTAGGGAATCTTCTTTCTCTGGTACTGGGCTGCCCCCCCCCCCTTTTTGGAGGCATTCACCAGAATAGGTTTGGATGTTATTCTGTGTGGGAGCTTGGGGATCGGCAAAAGGATTTTGGCAGTTGGATATTGGCGGAGTTGTGGTCTCCCCTGATTCTGGGCTGCCCCCCCTTTTTGGAGGCAGTCCCCAGAATATGTTTGGGCAAGGTGGTTTTCTGGTTTATCATTCTGGGGTTCAATGATGGGCGGTTCTAACTCAGTCCCCACATTTACCCAGTCTTTATTAGGATCTCTTGGGCCCCATTTTTCTTTGGGAGGCGTTCCCCCATTCCTGAAGGAGAAGACGTTTTTCCCAGAGTCCTCTGAGGACCGCTCTCCTTCAAATTGGAAGACAATAACCTCCTCCACAATATGGGTCTTTTTAGGTCCTTTATTTCTCCTACCCGCCCTCTGTTCCTTGGGTTGCAGACTTTCGGGGGCAGGAGATTTTGGTTCCGGTTCCTGGGTTTCCAGGGGCTTTTCACAAGTGGGGGAGGATGCTTCCTCTAAGGCTTTACACCCCCCATGCTCCCGTGCCTCTTCCTTTGGAAACAGTGAGTTGTTTGGGTGCGGGGTTCTGAGTCGCCATGTTCATCTGAAGGTTCTGCTGAGCCCTCAACATGCGACCCAGATCGTGGGACAAGTTCTGGACCTGGTGCTCCAGTTGGGACACCCGCTCTGACTGGTACAGGGGTCTCTGATCCATCCTAGGTGGATCACAGGAAGGGTAACTGTCCCTTCTCCCATAATACTCTGGGTTGGGATAGTTCTGGTAACCCTCCACCCTTGGCCTCCCATCTCCCGGATTAGGCTGTCTGGGCTCAGGAAAGTGGAAGAAGAAAGGAGGGTTGTTTTGTGGGTTGAAGTTCTCAGGGTACCGCGAAAATAAGCTCAACCCAGCATTTGGGGGATTACCGCCCTCCTGGGGAAAGTTAGGAGGGAAGTTTCCCTTGGTTGGTAGCTACCTCATTGGATCCCCCCCTTGGGCTGGGGGAGTCCACATATACGCCAGGATGGGTTTGTTGCCCTTGTATCGGGGGCTTATGTAGTCCGGGGAGTTAGGGGTCCCATTTGTGGGATTACCTCCCTGACTACATGTATGGGACTGGCCCGAGGGTCTTCTGGTTCTTTGGTTGGAGGGATTCCGTACAGGAATATTTTTAGGCTCCCCCATCACCAGATCTAAAATGGGAGCAACCTTCACCTCTGCCAGATTAGCAGCAGCAGACGTGTTGGCTGGTTTGGGTTTTTTATTGGTGTTTTTGTTCTCTACAGGTTTCTGCACTTCATAAATACGGGTCACCTGTTCAATGTCCCAGTGATCTCTTCTCGTGAAAGTCCCTCACCAGCTGGTTTATGATGTATTTGGGGAGTGCATGGAAGAAGGTGTTAATGAACTCCCTACTGTCTGTGCACACCCTCCTGGTGGTCTGCGCAAAGGCACATTTAAGTTCTTGCACAAATTCTTGTGGGGCCTGATCTTCCCCACACTGCAGATTGTAGGCAGCTTTGCGGGCCTCTTGGGGATTTCTATGGACAGAAAAGTATTTTAAGATGGCCACCCTGTAGGTGGGCCATCTTAAGTGGTTCTGATCCTCCATCCCCACAATGAAGCTGGAGTACTCAGGGGAGAAGGTGCATTTCACATGTTGGATGCAACTCTGACTATCTTTCAGATTAAAAGTATCCATCATCTGTTTGTATAATTCAAGGTGTTCACAGACTGAATACTTGGCATGTTTGTGACAGGGAGTTATAACGCTCCTAATGGCCTTGATCTGCTTCAGGGGATCTTTTAGTATAGCCCTCTAAATTTTGTTGCCCTTTTTGGTCTTAGTCACCCGAGTCCACTCATACTCTGACTCAGAGGCACTACTACCAAAGGTGACTATCTGTTCCTCTAGGCTCTCCCTGATTCTGTGAGCTTGGAAGGGCTTGCAGAATGTGGGGGCCTAGCTTCTTGATGCCTGTGGTGCTCAGAAGAGTCTTCTGACTATCCCCTGCTCACAGGATTGGCAGAGTGCCCCCCCCCCACTGCCCTAGCTTGGAAGGGGTCTTTAGGATACTCTTTTTGGGTTTGATTTCCTGGAGTTCCCCACCAAATTTTACAAACTGATCCTTTGGTAGACAGTATTTTTGAGGATTCAATTCCCTGATTCTCCCCTCACAGGATTCTTGCTGATCAGAGAGGCTAGCCCTAACATTTGGGGATCTTTAAAGGGACGCCTTTCCATCAATTTCTTGGAGGCGCTGATCCGTCAGTCCCATCTTACCGATTCTGTTGAAGTCTACCATCCCTATGGCCCTTGGTTCATATGAGCCAGTGGACATGAAGCTGGCAGATTCCATGGTACTGAAGGGGTTAGAGTCCCCGACTACAGGGGTCCTGGTGTTATGCTCTGTTCCTCCCTACATCTTCTCTTTTAGCCCCCATTCCCTGGTGATATGCCGAAATCTGACTCTATTGCTTCTCTATTAAGGCCTTACTGGTCTCAGTGATTTGCTCTTGCATGGCTATCTGTTGGTGGAGCCTATAATTCTTTTCACAGAGAGCCTAATTGTCTCTCTGTGCTTCCTGCTGGGTTTGGAAATAATGGGCCAATGTCTGCTGCAGGAGACTCACCTCCTTAGTTTTATCATTATTGGTCTGGGTGTTCTTTTCCAGAGCATCCTCCACCCGCCTGGTGTGCTCTAGAAGCTTCTCATATTCAGTTTTTGCTTCATGGAGCCCCTGGAGAGCCATCTGTCTTTCCTGTAGCTTGGTTTTTAATTGGATCACTTCCTGGCCTAAGGCGTCCCTCTCCTGACTTAGAGTGCCCCTCTGTTCAGCCAGGTCATCCCTTTGTTTTTTAAATACACTGGATTTCTGGTGCTCTTCATCAAATTCCTCTTGAGAGTGGATGTCTTTAATAATTAATGTATTGTTTTCCTCTTTTAATTTGTCTATCTGGTCTTGTAGGACAACCATCTGATCTGTGCAGACTCTATTAAAATGTAATTGTTGCACCAGCTTCTGCTAACTCTGTTGTAAGAGTCAACCCTTTCATGACACTCATCTTTTGGTGAGTGAACTTGGGTATCTTGCTCTGCCTTCTCTTGCTGTAGGAGAGCCAGACCTTCCTTTAGTTTTGTCAGATACTGCCTAGCTTCTGTATCTGATTCTTGGCTCTTCTGTAGCCTTTGCTCTGCAGAGTCCAGATCAGTCTGGATTCTTTCTAGTGTTTCCACTTGATTCTTTGCCAGAACTATGTTTTCTGCATGCTTTTCATGCATTACCCCTATGTGGAGGTACAGGTAGGCTGCTATTTTGGCAATTTTGCTCTCCTCCTCTTTCGCTTTTGGGGCCATGTACTGTTCACTAAGAGCTTGGTGTAATAGGCCCTTGTCCTGCCATTTGTCCAGGTCCATGGCAGTGACCTGTTCTTTGATTTGATTTCCTGCAGCCATTCCTGTTGATTCTGTTTGGGCCACTCACCCCTGACAAACAGTTTGTGCCAGAGGTGTTCCCTAGCCATATTAATTTCTACTGGGATCGCCATTTTGGAAATATCAATTTCCTTATGACTTATTTTAGTGTGAATTTACCTTTGCAAACAGGCCTGATTTTGGAATATTTATTTTGAGAGGTGCTTGTACAGTGTAGCACAGTACCCCAACCCAGCAAGGCGTCTGTACCCTGCAGGCTAGTATGCTGTGTTAGACTGTCACGGGTGGTAATTCAAACTCAAAATCACGGCACAAGGCCCCAAAATCTTTTAAGGATTTCAATCAGGCAATGCACCCTGGTCTCAGCCTAGTATGTAGTGTGTGAATAAAATACTTATTTATGTTTCTATAGGTTCAATATTCTGAGTGATATACCACTCATATCACACCCATCTCAAAATACCCGCCAGGTCACAGTGGACCAGGAATCAGGCTGGTTGGTAAAGATAAATATTTATTTATTATTTAAAATTCAAATCAAACACAAATTAATATATAGATATAGGGCAGCAATCAGCAATGTGGAGACAAAACAATTCAGAAAGTAAGTAAAGCAATTGAATTTACTTATAGCAATACAGAATAGAAAGCACAGGAAAAAGAACAGTTTTGGCTTGTGAAAAGATAGCGCTTGGGTTAAGATTTCCCCCTAAAAAGTTCTTAATTCACAGATGAGCAATTCTACACAGATGTATATAAACAGCAGGTATTCTGGAATGAAAAAGAGCACAGTGTTTGAATATAATCTTCCCTCCCCAAACAAGAGAGAAAAACGTTTTGGGAAATTTTACACTTTTGAAAATGACAGTTGAAAATGGCTTTGTGAAACAAGGAAAAGTGTGCAAAAATCCTTAAATTGATATAAATTCCGATGGGAGCAATACCAAAAAGATTCTAACCAACATGAGCTACAAGATGAGCAATAGAACACACTTTAAATCAGAATGGAAGTTAAGAAACACTTTGAATGGGAAAAGACACATGTAAAACCTTTGTAAAAATGCAAATTCGCGCCTAAATTTCACTCTGCGATTTTTAATAAAAATGGGTCAAATACACTGTTTTTGTTGTGGATCTAGCTTCAGGTCTAAGGTTTAACTGGGAGTTGAAATTAAGTCTCTAGCTATAAAATTGAAGAAGTTATGTCAGTTTTAATGAGAGATGTTTTTGAAAAAAATGAACAGAGAAAAGTAGAAATTCGATTTTAAAATGACAGATTTTATTTAAACTATATTAATCACTAAGAAAAAGAGAATGCCCCCATGAAGCGACACAGTTATGCATGGCAGATTGTAACCCTTCACGTGGTGGATACTCTGTTTTTCCTTATGGGAATTACTTTATTTAATCCAAATAACTAATGGCTTATGGTCTTGTAAAACAAATGAAAGAAAATCAGCGCTAACTCTAGGGATTACAAACAGGGTTGCAAAAATGGTTCAGACAATATTAGAGGTTCTTAAGCTAAAGATGGGATAGGATGGGTTATAGATTGAGATAGGACAAGGCAAATACACTATGGGCGACTATGATTCCTGTCTATACTTACAGTCTACTTGTAATTTAAGATTGGACCATCAGGTTCTGGTCATCATGGATCGGGTCTACAGGCAGCAGAGCATCTCTGGCAGAATTGGATCTGCTGGGCGGTTCTGGTCAATTGGACTGCACCGCAGATTGGATTGGATTGGCCCTTATGGTCACTGGACACTGTAAATTAGCGGGATGCAAGTTTCAGCAGGTAAGCATGAATGGTAGCAAGCCAAACTGGATCAGAATTATTTCCCTGAAGTTTGTTTTGGGATGGTTTCAGGATTTGGACCTAGCTGAAAAGAGTTCAGCAAATGCTGAAGCCTTGGCTTGGTAGAGAACTCTGGAACAGGAACAAGATGAAGAATTCTGGAACAAAGCGTCACGCGGAAATCAGGATGAAGTCAGGAATCAGTGTGTGTGGTGAAGTTCCCATATTTATCATGCCAAGTGACATCACTCAGTTTATGGTAGGGGCAGAATTACAAATCACACCCACACGGCTGTGATAGGTCAAAGGCACTTGCCTTTTTCTAGTTCGAAGTCAGAAAGAGCTGTCAAGTTTTATGATGTGATTTGGGAACTCCCACAGTGATTTGGACCAAAATGTTACTTTCCCACAAATACACATTTCTATACTTATGCCCTCTAATAAAATCGGACACATATATTACATATTTTCTGGGTTACCTTTACCTCCAACTCCTACATCAGTGAGAGCTGGCTTTGTCTTTCTGTGGAATTTTGTCAATTTGAATCATAAATATTTGGTCTAACAATTCCTAATTCAGCACATATCTGTGCCATCACCCCTAGAACACGGGTATCCAATATTATATTTGCAGCATCAATAGTCTTGCCACAATTATTTTTTGTGTGTAACTTTTGTCCCTTATGTAGTACCGTTTTCACTCATGTCTTCACAGAAAGAGCATACAATTAGATTCACAACTACCACATTTTAGATTTGTCCACCTTCAAGCTGCAAAGTTAAAGGCTTTCAAAACTTGATCACAAATAGGCATTTAAACAAAACATGTCTTTTAGCAGTTTTTTTTCTTCCTTCAACTGGCAACAGCTGTCAAATTCCTTTGATCAGTGTGGTGGTCCAGAGGGAAGTTTCCGCCCCTTCCCTGAAGGGATCAGTGTTCAGCCTGCCATTGTCCTTGGCTGGGCCAGAGACAAATGTCTAATGAGTTATTTGTTCTAAGTATGCGAGCACCTCCATGCAGCTAATAAGGCTTCATGCTAGCAGTGGAGTGCCAACCTGAAGTGTCAATCTTTCCCAGGCTGGGCACTGTCCAATCAGAATTAAATAGTTAACTCCATACTGGGTTACTTTTAGTTCTCTCTGCACAGCTGAAATTGTTACATGTTTTGTCCTTTTTAGCCACCTTTTTCCCATGGAACTGAAAACAGTGTTGCTGGGATACATTTCTTAGCTGCTGTCAGTCAATGAGGCCCAGTATCTCTGAGCCACCTCGAGGATCTGTGATTTCAGTATACTTTTAATTTCAATGGTTTACTGGAAAATGAATGGATCTAGCGCCAAAACAGCACTTTGAAGGTTGCAATTGGTTGGGGAAGCTGCATTCTAAAAGGCATTTTCGGTTTTTAGCCCAATTCTTTGGGCCTGCTTCATGTTACGTGTAACAGCACCCACTGGCATGCTCCTTTAGTGAGTTCTGTTTTTACCCCCACTTTGATTGTGTGTGGCAGGGGTGTGCAGCTTTTTGTGATTGTGACCCGCACACAGTTTTGTAAATATTTGCATGCAAAGGGGTTAACGCATCAATGTTTGGCTGTTTCTTTCCTCATTTGTACAGTGAGGCAGTGGGGCACATTGGCATGGGTAAAAATATCCCACAATCTTAAACAAGCCTCTTTTTTTTTCTAATATGAACAATGGACAAGTCTCTTTGAAGTTATTTCTGGATCTTCCAGCAGCGTTTGACTCGATTGATTTTAATATTGTTTTTTAGTTACAGTTTTTTTCCCAGATCGGCGCCAGATTGGATTTTGTTTTTATTTAACAGATCAGCCCATGTTTTTAGTAATGATGTATCAGCAATTCTAAGTGAATTGTTGTGTGGAGTTCTTCAGGGCTCCTGTCTCTCCTCCACCCTGTTCAATCTGTTTATAAACGCCTAGTTGAGTTGTTGGATGGTAATGACATTTTGTGCACCAATTATGCCTATGACACTCAAATTGTACTTCAGATGACGGATGATGGCATTGCTGACATAATATGATTTTTTAACATTATTCAGTCCTGGATGACTCACAGTGGATTAGCTCTTAATAAGGCCAAGACCGAGCTCCTCCTTGTTGAGACGCAGCAAAGGCTTGACAAGTTAACTCCCTCATATAAAAGCTTATCCTTTGGTGGCCATTTACTTGATGTGCTGCCCAAGGTTAAACCATTCTGGTGTATTTTGACTTGACACAGTCCATGAAGGAACATGTGAATTATGTGGTCTCCTCCTCTACGTATTATCTGAATCTGCTTAGCTGGATTCGTCCATTTATTCCAGAAAAGAATAGTGCTACCTTGGTCCAGGCCATCGTAGGATCTGGAGTTGATGATTGCAGAAACCTACTTGTGGGTATCTCTCAAGGCAATGGGGGTCATTCCGAGTCCGGTGTTAAGGGAAAAACGAGGCCGGTAAAGGAATAACGACTTCCTTTACCGTTACGGTCTATTCTGACCCGCCACACCGTTATTTACGCCACCGTAAACTACGATTGCGTAAATAGCGGACCAGTGTCGCGCGCCCGACACACCATCCCGTAAATAACGGGAAGGCATAAACCATCTCCGATTCCAAGCAAAGCGAACACGGAAATAACAACCTCCACATGGGCGCAAAGTACCTTACCGCCATGGCGTTAATACCGGCATCGCGGGGAAGGTGTTAACAACCCTGATCAGTGTTTGGATGAGGAACAGGTGCACCCAATCAGCACAGGTGGAGGCAATAGAGTCTGGCACAGCACAAAAGGAGCACACCCACACACCACACCCCCACCCACACCAAGATGATACCAATTGTAGCAGCATTCCTGGAGCTGGAGGCCCTGCTTGCAAGGCAGCAACTACGACAACAGCAACAACAGCAACCACAGCAACCACCACAGAGGATACACAGGAGGAGAAGGAGGGTGAGACAGGGCCAGCATGCCCTACCAGTGCAGCCACCATTACCACGCCGGCAGCCCCCAATACCCCGCATCAGAGCCACCCCCCTCAACCTCACACCAGAGCAGATCCACACCCTGTACCGGCTTGACTGGGACACCATAACCACCATAGTGGCTCTGATACATACTGACATAGTGAGCCTCATAGAAATCAGCACTGCCATCCCCCCTCTACTAAAGGTAGTGTCCGTGCTCCACTTCCTTGCCACGGGCACCTACCAGCATACAGTGGGGCACATGCATGGTATTTCACAGCCAATATTTTCCCGGATACTCAACCAAGTGCTGGATGCCCTCCTCAAGCACAGAAGGGACTACATATGCCTCCCCCGGACTCCACAGGAGATATATGACACCAAAGCTGCCTTACATGCACTTGCAGGTGTGCCAAATTGCATAGGTGCCCTCGACTGCACCCACGTAGAATTGGTGGTTCCCCATGCCATGGAGGTGCCGTATCGCAACCGCAAGCAATACCACTCCATCAACGTCCAGATGGTGTGCAATGCCAGTAAAGCCATCACACAATGCAATGCTCAGTACCCCGGATCAACTCATGACTCCTTGGTCCTGCGGAACTCAACACTACCACGCTACATGGGCCGACATGCCGGACAACGTACCTGGCTGCTTGGTGAGTAACCATAATGGGCCATGGCAGTGCATTGGGTCTCTGAGTAGGTTGCCAGCATACCCCGTTGCGAAAGGGGGTGGGGGAGATGCATACTCCACCCGGGAGGGAAAGGGGGGGATGCATACTCCACCCGGGAGGGAAAGGGGGGGGATGCATACTCCACCCGGGAGGGAAAGGGGGGGATGCATACTCCACCCGGGAGGGAAAGGGGGGGGATGCATACTCCACCCGGGAGGGAAAGGGGGGGGTGCATACTCCACCCGGGAGGGAAAGGGGGGGGATGCATACTCCACCCGGGAGGAAAAGGGGGGGATGCATACTCCACCCGGGAGGGAAAGGGGGGGGATGCATACTCCACCCTGGAGGGAATGACAACACTATTGTACGTTGTGCACCTCACAGAACACTGTGCCCAATGACAAGTGGCACGCCACATTACCACCTAACCACACAGTAGTGAATACGAGCCAACACCTAATGGTACCTGACAAACAGTTACCCTGGCCTAAGACCACGACACATGCACCACACATTGGTGGACCTTACACACCGTAAGGCCATCGTGCACCATGCAGTGCAATAGCACCATGTCGCTGACTCCTGCATCTCAACACAAAGGACAGTCATCCATGGGAGTGCATAGAGGTGAGTCTGACAGGGATCCTACTGCGTGTGACTGGTTTGGCACCTCCATAGGATAGCTGCCAATCACCATGATAGGGATCAGTGCTGAATGAAGGCTATGCTACCAACTACTACCAACACACCCTTACAGCAGGTCTCATGCAAGTCATCAATTAATGCAGTCCAACACTGCTGCATGCATAAACGATGCACATGCAACAAGACATGAGTGCGCACCATGACCCATCAGGGAGAATCTACCCCCTCCATCATTCCATTGGCCAGCACACATGGCCGGACCAGTAATGGGTTGATTGCATCCAGGGACATGTGTGCATGGCCAGTCATCACCCGCTGCAATGTAAGACTAGCACAGTTCTCCACCATGAATGTACCAACACTTACCTTCATTCCACTCTCATGCAGGTGATGCTGGCTACCCTTTGAAACCGTGGCTCATGACCCCGGTCCGCAACCACCAAAACAGGCAGGAGGAGGACTATAATAGATCTCATACCCGTACACGGGTGGTCATGGAGCAGGCCTTCGGCCTTCTGAAGGCACGATTCCGTTGCCTCAGCCGGTCAGGTGGGGCCCTCATCTACAGCCACGAGAAGGTGTCCAAGATCACCATGGCATGTGTAATGCTGCACAACATGTGCATCCGTCGGAACGTGCCACTGCCCCCTGACGTGGGACTGCTACCACCAGATGAGGAGGAGGAGGAGGAGGTGGAGGAAGGAATGGCAGAACAGCAACATGGTGCCGATGCACGGGAGGGACGTACCGTGCGACACGCATTGATCGAGCAATATTTCTGAATCACAAGTCAGCTAAGGGGGTGAGGATGACAGGGCATTGGGCACTGGGTGTGGGGATACATGTACTACATGCACTGTGAGACATTAAAAGACACATGCACAATAATGAATGTCCACTCTGTATTGTAGGATAGACCAAACTATGTATTGCATGATGATGTCCAAACGTGTACAACAGATCCTTCACCCTCAACCCCCTCCCCCTCCCCCCCAACTCCCACACACACCCTCAACCCCCTCCCCCTCCCACCCAACTCCCACACACACCCTCAACCCCCTCCCCTTCCCCCCCAACTCCCACACACACCCTCAACCCCCTCCCCCTCCCCCCCAACTCCCACACACACCCTCAACCCCCTCCCCCCACAACAACCCCACAATGTTCCCATCAGTGCAGCATTGGCCACATGTGTGTGGCTGCACGGTCAATGGGCACTGCCAGAGCCTGGGGCATCCCTTCCATTCCGGCGCATCGTGCGCAGTGACCTACGGATCGGGCTGGTCTGCGTGGAGGAGCTCTGGGAGGGTGGCTCCTCCTGCTGGGGCTGTGGTCTGGGGGGTGCTGCCTCCAGGGCATCAGCAATCCTGCCAAGCATCTCACAGATGCGGTTTGTGCTGGTACTGATAACCTCGCCCAGGGCCTGAAGGTCATTATGTAGCACCGACCCTGATTCCCGGTTGTCCCGGAGGAACTCCTCTATCATGCCCGATGTGGGCGATGTGGTTGGCAGGCTCCGTGTTGTCATGCCTGCAGGACTTACAGGACTTCCTGCAGGGGAAGTGGGCACATGACAGACAGGTGTATCCGCTTCGCATGTGAGCCCTGGGCCGTCACTTGACCCAGGGTCGCTATGGGCAACCTGGCTGTACGAGGGAGTGTCTGGGCTCTGTACATAGACATTGGGCTCCTCCGCGTTGTCGATGGTGTTTGGTGATGTGCTGCCTGGCACATCAAGGATGCACATGGCAGCATTCTCCCCTGACGCACACGATTCCTCATGGTGCAACGTGGGGCATGTGTCCCGCAGAACTGTAGGCATGTCCAGGGCCGCGGATGTGGGTTGTGTACCCTCCATGGGGGTTGCTGGGGCAGGTGGTGTGGCATGTGCCTTCTTCCTGCTTGCAGGTGTGTGCTGTCCCCTGCCTGTGCCCCGGGAGGTACTTGTCCGGGGGCCTTCCTGGTCCTCACTTTCATGACCAGTGCCTGTGGGGGGCAAGAGAGAGACAGCATGAGCAATGATCTGGGGGTCAGTATTACTTCCAGACAATGGTATTACGATGGGATAGCAGCGTTTTGGTGACATTTGGGTGCTGAGTGGGACTGTGAGCTTTTCTTGGATGGGAAAAGCATACTGTCGGCAGGGTCACTCATGTTGGCGGAGTACTGTGGTGACTGACATTGACCAGCTTTTTGTGTGGCATGCCCAATATGGGTGTCAGCCTTGCACCTGACATCATCCTGGGTCCCAGTTGTCACGGCATCATTGGGGGGGGGGGTTTACCCATACATGATGTGACTGCTTGACCTGCCCTTGGCGATGACTTGCATTAGGGATGCATGTACTGTTTACACTCATGGCACTCACCTGCGTCAGCTGATGAAGGGTCACCGCAATCCATATCGCCAACGCCTTCGATGGCTTCTGTGCCCATCATCTCTGCACATGTTTCCTCCCAGGGCATCATTTTTATGGGTGAGCCTGGGCCTCCTCCTGTCTCTAGGGCCAGATTGCGGTTTGCTGAGAGGATGGCCCGCACCCTCAGACGGAGGTCATCCCAGCGTTTGCGGCAATGCGTCGTGCTGCGGGGGGTGTTTCCAACAGCGCTCACCCTCTGCGAGACCAGCTCCCATATCTTCTTCTTCCTGAGGATGGTGGGCCTGCGCATGTCGCTGCTGAATACAATCTCTGCATGTTCATGCAGAGTATCGACAAGTACCTGGAGCTCATCCTGGGAGAATTTCTCCATCCTGATGCGCGCAGCACCCTTTTTTAATGCTTTTGGCATGATGCTGGTCTCTGGAGTCTATTTTGCCTATCACAATATGCCCACGAGTCCTGTATGGGGAGGATTGCAATGGATTGTGATTTTAAAGATGGCCGCCATGATGCTTCCCGTTCCTGTTCGATGACGTAATTTCCGTTTGCGGTTTTTACCGGTGCCCGTAATTTACGGTCATCGTTAATTACGGGCACCGCTATTTACGCACTAGGTGGAGGGCGATGGTGTTAGTTACGTCTCGGTTGTTGTCGGTAAGGGGTTTGACGCACCCTTTACCGGTATGGCGCTAGGGGGTTTACCGGCATGGCGGAAAGCTTGTACCCGCGAGGTCGGAATATGGTGCTATTTACGCCCTGCTACCAACGCGGATACGGTATTTCCGCCATGCTGGTAAAGTCAGTGATTTAAAGCGAACCTTGGAATGAGGCCCAATCCGTCCAAACTGCAAGTTGTGCACAATAATGCGTACAGCTAGTGGCCAGTTTAAATTGATGAGCCCATGTTACGGAGGCCAGAAGGGCCCTACGCTGGCTTCCAGTGAAGGAACGTCATCAGTTCTGACTGCTTACCATTGGACACAAATCATTGCTTGGCAAGAGCCCAGTTTACTTGAAGGAGAGACTGCCACAGAATCGGCCTGCTCAGGTCCCTAGATCTAGCTAGAACAACCTGCCAGCTGTAGCACAGTGTAAGCTTGAGAAAGCAGGTAGGCATGATTTTATCTATATGGTTCCTTATCTGTACAATACGCTTCCATCACAATTGCGCTCCGAGTCATCACTTGCCTCTTTTAAGAAAGCTCTTAAAACCTTATTTTTTACATAGTATGTTTTACTTTGTTGGTTATTCTGGCTTCGGAATTCGTCTTCTGATTTTCTGGCAAGTGTTATTGTATTTACTTTGTCTCCACCCACTTGTCATTTTCGTCTTATATGTTTTGATGTGCCTGCTGGTTTATCTTGTGTGCTTTTATCAACTGTTTGTGGTATGCTATAAATAAAATACTCCAACTTTGACAATCACAGTATACTCAGTTACACAACCCTAATACTCCCACTTTGACAATACCAGTACACTCCAGGTTTCACAAACCCAGTTTTTTTCCCAGTTTGCACAATTCCAATAGTTTCCAATTCCGAAAATCCCTTGATTGACATTCCCAGTTTGCACATTTCACGTAATCTCCCGTGATGCCTATTCCATGATATTCCCAATGTGCACAGCCCAGGTTTCTACCTGCAGTAGTCACTTGAGAGGCAGCCGCACTCCAGTACATTTATATTTTGACAATGTCAGTATCATCACAGTTTCACAATCTCAGTAATCTCCCAGTTTGACAAACACAGTACTCTCCCACATAACAGACTCAGTGTGATACCAGTTTAAGAAAAATCCCAGTACAAGTTACAGAATCTCATTAGTATTTTTCCAGCTTTGCACTCCCGGTATATTTCCCATTATGACTATCTTAGTTTAATATAAGTTTATAAAACCCCAGTTTTCCCAGTTTGTTTAATACAGTATAATCCCAGTGTGAAAACTCTATTTTACGCATGGTTTGAAAACCTTAGTAAACCAAAGAAATATCATGGAGGGGCTGCTGCTACTTGGGAACTCCTGCTTGTGCAGAACAAACTGAAAATGCACACCTCATATCCCTACGCCCATAAAGCCCAACGGCACACCACATACTCCTGACAAGAGTCCAAGCCAAATGATAAATTGTCAGGAGCTGAGCAGCTGGCGGCTAACAATGTATAAGTGTTGAGCAAAATAAGAGTGTAGTGAGAATGGTGGGAACTCCCATTTAAAAAACCCCAGACACAGCGAAGAGCTTATTTTCAATTGCGCCTAACATGAACGCCTTGAGTAAGGTTTTATCGCCTTCCATTTATGCCATGGCTCATATTCAAGCAATAGGGTGGCAGAGAAGAGGTGGTGCAGAACCCAACTTGCATGTCCGCCGCTCCCGTCCTGTCTGCCATGCAAATGCTGTATATCCCTATGGGGCCCGCCTGCTTTATGCATTGTACACGCGTACAATTGAAATGAAACCCTCTCCGACATGCTCGCACGCTGGGGAGGGTTACCTTTCTTTTGGAACACTGCTTACCTTGCATACATGGTAAGCAGTGTTCCCAGTTGAAAGGAAACCCTCGGTGTTGGGGAGGCTTACATTTGATTTGTGAGAGGCACTTGTCATGTGAGCATGGCAAGCGGTGCTCACAAACAAAAGTAAACGCTGACTGACATGCAAGCATGCTAGGCAGCGTTTACTTACTTTGCACTACGGAGTGTAAATGCGAAAAGCCAAAATGCAGCATACATGTTTGTACGCCGCCTTTTGTCCTTTAAATTTGCACTCCACTGACATTTGGCGGCAGGGAGCTGCTCACGTTACAGTGTAAACGTAACTGCTCCCATCGTCAAATTAAGTTTTTATAGAAAATGCGCTCCCAAGTCCTTACTTTCCCATCCCATCCTTTAAGTAAAAATTCGGAAACGTAAACCACTAACAAAAGAATTGATTTAATGACGCAAGGATTTAGATTCAATAATGTAATGAGATCATTTCATAATCAAAGATTCAAAAGTGCCATTCACGTGCAGTTGGAGCAGGCATTGTGCCTGGACCCCCGCATTGCTGCTGCCACTGACACACAGGCTTTGAGACAGGCTGGGGGAACCGCAGGGGGGGGCCTCCTCTGGCTGTCAGAGAGTTGCCCATCTCTTTCCTTATAGCGATGAGATGTGAGAGCAGAGCCCCCGCCCTGAGGGACCCAGCAAAGCTTGCTTGGCATTAGCAAAGCTCGCCTGCGAGCGCCTCTTACAACACACATAGCAAGTGCATCGAGTCCCAAGGCTGCAGGAATTAGCACATTCTCGCCATCTAGGGGTCAGTGATGCCAACTATTGCTTCCGCTTTTGAGTCTCTCTTGAACTTGTTCTCTTTTAGGCCCAATCCAAACTATCCACTTGGGGTAGTTGTACTGGTAGCCCCCCCCCTGCCAGTGGTAGGTGCAGTCCCCTGCACCCGCTATGGTGGTCAGCCGAGACTGGCCCTCCTAAGCTACAGAACATGTATGCCGAGACCCCTCAGATGTCGCCTTCTTGGATCCCGTGAGAAAATGAACAATCGTGGCCTGTCCTTTACAGCTGAAGGCATCTTAACCACTCAGTGTGTTGAGGTTTTGCAGCCTTGAGTCATGCTTTGGGTAGTCACATGTGGGCGGGGGGCGGGCTCTGGTGCAGGATAGACATTACTGTAGGCATATACGTAGGTCGGTAAGGTAGCTCACAGCCAGCTGCCATGCCTAAAGCACTGAGAACTCTTTTACATTGTGTAGGCGGAAGGGAAAGTCGAAGGAATCAGAACCCCATGTACATTTTTGAAGGGAAGTGGTGAAATAAATAAGAATTACTGAATTGACTGCCGGACCCAATGGTGCTAGGGATGGGGTAAGGGTCTTAGATGAATGTGTTTGTTAGATGTTTACTCCTGCTACAGCATCAGATGTTTGTGATGAAGAAACCCAGATAGTTCATGGGTCTCTGCACGTGCTACCCATGACAATCTATAGCTGCAGCTTTCTTCTGCTGCAACACATGGGTGTATCTGTCTCAAAAGAAGCCAGTGCACCAGGAATGCATGTGATGTGCATGCAGCATCTTTGCGCTTGCATCGCATGCCAGAGGATGGCCTCCCAGGAGAACCAGGAGGAGAAAGTTGGGCCCCCACCAAACAAGGCTAAAGAATAGTGAGAAGATATTATATCAGGACAATCATGGATAGGAATCCATGGATGAGGAAGAAGAGGTTCTTCCAGAAAGTCCCCCCTCTAATTTCCTAAAGAACAGATGACAATGAAGAACATGACAACGATTATGCTCCATCCGACAAGCAGCCTTTTTCAAAAATAGTATAAAAACACACATACTAGTGGCAATGCAGCATTGCAGTCTGTCACATCAGCAGTTTTGCCTTCTCAGTCAACAGCACCCACACAACATCCATTAGAAAAGTACACTGAGCCACAAGTCTATCCCTGCATCGTCACTGTAAAAGAGATGTGTTACACTGGTGCCATGTATCATCATTGCAATTTTAAATTATGTTCATGGTACTGGGGGCCACAATATATGTCACCCTTGTCACTTTCAACTGTATTCATGGAATTGATGCCTCAACACATGTCAACAATGATACTTTAAATCACTTTAATGATGATGGTGCCTCAAACATGTGTCACCCTTGTCATTTTTAGTCTTCTTCCCAACACGGTGCTCTCAACACAAGTCATAACTGCCACTTTAAGTCACTTAAATAATCCTGGAGGCCCCATCATTTATTTATTTTTTAAATGTATATGGCTTAGATCTTTAAACCTTGCATTTGTCTTAGTCTCATTACATTATTTCATACAGTAAGATTTAACATGTTTACATAAATTATCCTTGGAGAGATAATTGTCCATGTCCAGGCATTAATTGTGTCTGGATTGCTTGCCAGAAGCGAATAGCCGCAGTCGTCATGGAGTTGTTATTGCCAGATAGTATATGTGCCCATCGTTCCTCAGAGAGGCCCCATTATACATTAGATCTCTTTCAGTTTTAATCATGTTCTCTTGCGCTGGTACCCAAGTAGAAGTCAAGTAGAAGTCACCATTGCCAATATATGTCATCTTCATCCCTTTAAATCAAGCTTATTTCTCCCAGTGACTCCCGAATCACAACTGCGTCTCGACGTGGCTGAGTGTGGAGATGGCTGTCCCCCTCCCCCTCCTCACCAATTTGTGTGTATGCTGGTCCTAACACACAACAGAAACAGTGGCTGCTCAGTGTACTGGGAGCTACTCCTATTGAGGAACACATTGTGGTGTCCACAACGTCTATAACGTTGAGTGACGACACCATAATAATAAACACACTAAGTAAAACGCTGAATCCATATGTCAGCCATGATTGGAAACACACAACATAACGCTAGACGTAACAGATGTGGAACTGCCCAAAGCAGAGCTGCCCTTAGCGGCGCCTGCTTACGGAATGAAAGCATCTGAGTCTGCGTTGACAAACAATTGTGTTGGGATGGTTGACAACAACTCAGTTACAAATTTCATGCACAGTATTCATAATGTCGATCGAGTCCCGGTTAGAACTCAAACGGAGACAGACGTGTGGGTGGACCATAGCACTGAAGAAATTACTGTAGCCCTAACAGAAATGATGCCGCAGTATAACTGCTGAACCCATATGCATGCATTAGTATTGGCTGGCCCCCAAGCCCTCACCCGTAATAATTGGCTCACAACTTGTGTCAAGTGTTGGCAATAAAAGGCCGTAGGATTTTATTTTACAGATATGGTTATGGCAGTACACAATATCACATTTCATAATAGTATCATACTTTTGGGCACCGGGTCCTGAGGTTACCCCCTCTGGCCCATGCACACCTTCTTGTGTCCCACGACTTGTTGTGGGCACCGTACAGTGCCCTGTACTTCTTTTTGTTCTTCTCCCTTTTTTGTAGGGTTGGAGGGTTCTGTGGTAAAGAAACAAAAAGATTTGGAAGACACTGAGTAAACAGTGAACCTCCTGTTTGTTTGGGTCCCCGTTCAGGGTCCACAAACAGATTGTGTTTACTCAGAGCATGCTGCTCTTATTTATAGGACCCACGGAGGCCCTGGGTCTTTGTTATGTATGTAGTGGGGGCTGCTGTTGTCACAGCCCCCAGCCGGACAGCCGACTGTCTGGCCCCCTGATGGGGGCAGGTCTTTGAACCTGGGCCCTGCCTGACTGTTGGTTTCCTAATGGTGTTTACCACCTTGTTGTTTGGAGGAAGGGTGAGGTGACTGTTCACACCTCACCCTTCCTTGGCTTTGTGCTGCAGAGACTGCGTGTCTCTGTAGCTGGGGGGAGGAGAGGAGCAGGCTGAGATAAGGTTGGGGCTGCCCCTTTCCGAGGCTGCTGATGGTAACAGCAGTTACCCTGCCTCGCTTTTGGGATGCCCTGCAGCATTGCCCATAACTACTGAACCCATATGCATGCATTAGTATTGGCCGATCCCCAAGCCCTCACCCGTAATAATTGGCTCACAACTTGTTTCAAGTGTTGGCAATAAAAGGACATAGGATTTTATTGTACAGTTATGGTTATGGCAGTACACAATATCACATATCATAATAGTATCATACTTTCGGGCACCGGGTCCTGAGGTTACCCCCTCTGGCCCGTGCCGCCACACGTGGGCAGGTTGTGCGGCTGACTGTTTTCCCCCAGAAGTATGCCCTAAAGGCAACCCCTGGAGGTGATGGTGGCAGTGATTTCTTGAAAGAAATGCTCCATGCCCTGGTTAGATAAATGGGTGCCGTCGTGGAGAAATAGGTCTGGCTTGCCTAATGTAATGGCTGGGTGTTTTATGAAGCCCAGTCCTCTTGTTGTACAGAATCTCTCTATTCCCCTGTTCAATTTTCTTCTGGAGATGTCTACAGATTTGTAGCACTTGGCCCCTAGCCATTTATTTCTGGGTAGGATGGCTGAGAAGTATATTTCTGTACCCCTCCAATTGTGTGAAATGCCAGCTAGGGAGGAGCAGATTTCCTCGCATAGAATTCGTCTACCCGTGTTGATTAGGTCGTTGCCCCCTAGATGGATGATCATGAATTCTGGGGGGTCCCTGTATGCCACTAGTTCTGCTAGTGTTTCGTGGATGTTGGCCCACCGTAGGCCTCTGTATCCCCACCTTAAAGCAATGGTGTTTCTGAAAGGTGGCCCTTCTTTGGTCTCTTCTGCCCATCTGCCTGTCCTGAAGACGAATGAGTGACTGACTATCCGTGCTGATCGGAGTGCGGTCCTCACTTCGCCTGTCGTTTCTGTAAGGGGGGGGAGAAAAGAAAAAGAAAATTGAGGGAGGATGGCTATATCAGTTGTGGTCTGATATATCTTTTGTAACAGTCTGACTTCCAACCCCCTATGATTTTTAGTTGTTGCGGTGCTAGGCCTCCCTGCCATGCTGCAGTGGTGGCACCTATCCTGAAGGAGTGGGTGCCGAAACCTTTGGGGTTCCACCCTGCTTTGCTGATTGCTTTCATCAGCACCCCTTTAAATTGGTAGCAGTTTAGCGCCGATGAATCATTGTGGATTAAGAACCCCCACCTTGTGTCGTGCATAATAGAGATTAGTGATGCAAACCGGACAGTGTGTTGCTTCATCCATGCAACAAATGTTGATGGTTCTTTTGGCACCCGTTTTTGACTGTTGCATTTCTATGTTAACACTCTCTTGTCTTACCCTGACCTCCATGACACCCAGGCCGTTTGTGGCCTTGGTGCTGGAAGCGATGAGTTCTCCTACCTGGAAAGCCCCAAAGTAGGCTAGAAAAAATGCTGTTTTGAATAGAATTATCTCATATGGGTGCCAACATATGGCTTCCAACTGGCTTTCTATCTGCACAAGTTTGTTGAAATCAAGGGGTCGAAGGGTGTCCACTTGGGGACCCTCTATTCTGCCCCATCCTTTCATTGCATAGGAGATGAGGACGTTCTGGGTGGGATCTGAATCGGCCCGTATTTTTGTAAAGTATAAGATTGCCACCAGGTATCTTTTTGCCCAATCTCTTTTGATCCCTTGTTCCCGAGCCCATTTTAAAAATAATTCTATGTCTTTAATCGTTATTAACTCTACATGGTTTAAACCTGTGGCTTTAAATACTGTTTGTAAACACTTACTGTACTGTGCTGTGGTAGTGCTCGCCACTGCTCTCTCTGCCATTTCCGTTACGAAACCTGTGAGGTTGTTGGCACCCGTTTTTGATGTGCCTGATTCTTGTTGGGCATCCCGGCCCGGGCTCTTTGGTGCTGGCGTTGATGCCAATGTGTTGTTGGCACCCGTTTTAGAGGTGCCTGGTTTCTGTTGGTCATCCCGGCCTGCGCTCTCTGGTGCTGGCGTTGATGCCAATGTGTTGTTGGCACGTATTTTAGAGGTGCCTGGTTTCCGTTGGGCATCCCGGCCTGGGCTCTCTGGCGTTGGCGTTGATGCCATTATTCTTGTCTTCCCATTATTGCCCAGCATTCTGCTGGTATTGGCGTCATCTGTTCTTGGGCGTGTGGCGCTAGCTCTCGGAATCTTGTCCACTGGAAGCGAGATAAAGCATCAGCAATGTTATTATCTGCCCCTGAAATGTGCTTCGCTTTGACCACAATGTTTTCTTGTAGTGTGACTGCTGTAATGGCTCGTAAGACTTTCAGCACTAAGGGGCATTTTGTAGACATTCTGTTTATGGAGGCCACTACTGCCATGTTATCGCACCAGATCAAAAGTTCTGCGTTCGCTAGCTGCCTGCCCCAGATGTGTAATGTTAGCCAGATGGGAAATATTTCTAGGAGGGTGGTGTTTTTTGTCCACCCTGCTGGTTGCCATGAATTGAGCCAGTGTCCTGCCAACCATTCAGAGTCTAGTATGGCTCCAAAACCCTTGCTCCTGGCTGCATCAATGAATAGGACCCCGTTTGTCCAGGTGTTTAAAGGCGTTCACCAAAGTAAAGTCCTGTTGAACTCTCTGAGGAACTTTGACCATGTTTCCAGGTCCTGTTTAACCTCTTTGCCTAGCTGGATGTGCAAGTGGGGTTTGGTGAATGATTTGATTTCGAATTCTAGGCTTCTGGAAAATATCCTCCCTTGGGGTATTATTCTAGATGCGAAGTTGAGACTACCTGCTAGGGATTGTATTTCTTTTACTGTCCCCTTATCTGTAGTTATCAGGTTTTGTATTTTTAACAAGAATTCTGTTATTTTTGTTTTGGGGATTCTGCAAAGCCCCTTTGCTGAGTCTATTTCGATACCCAGGAGAATTATGCTGGTGTCTGGCTTGGTGTCTGGCTTGGTGGTTTTCTCCTTCGCCAGGGGAATTCCCCATTGCGCGGCCATATGTTCCAGTTTTGCTAAAGCCCTGCCGCATTCACCAGAGTTTGGTGGTCCCATTACCATGAAGTCATCAAGGTAATGTACTATTTTTGTCCCTGGTCTCTGCTTTTGGAAAGCCCATTCAAAAAAGGAGCTGAATTGCTCAAATCGTGCACAGGATACAGCGCACCCCATGGAGAGGCATCTGTCTACATAGAATTTGTTGTTAAAAGTGAAACCTAGCCACTGCTGTGAATCTGGGTGGACTGGCAAGAGTCTAAAAGCGGCTTCGATGTCCAGCTTGGCCATCAGGGCGTTCCTGCCACATTCCTGTATGAGTCTTACCGCTTCTTGGAAATGTGTGTAAGATACGGCGGATTCCATGTGTGGGATGCCGTTGTTTAACCCTTTAAGTGCCATGGGTATTTCTCCCCAGTGCCAGAGCCTTTTTTGGTGATTTTGGTATGTGGCCATTCAATGGCTTGTAACTTTTTCGTTACATGAGATATCTCGGCCAAATTTGGCTCCTTTTTTTCCCACATGTAGGCGGTCGTAACGCCACCCAGGAATCCCAGGTTGCTGTAGGGGGGTGAGAGAAAATAAGGAAAATGTGCAAAAATGTTGGGTTTTTTCAAAAAATGCCAATAAAATGATGTACAAAGAAGCCTGTGGTTTTTTCCTTGTAAGAGCTAGGAACAAATGGTTTGCTGTGCTGAGTTCCCCAATGTGTTGGCTTTCAGGAACAGGTTGAGTGGAAATGGAAAAAAATTATTTTGATGGGGTTATCAACCGTTTGGTGAGAGGTAGGCGATTTTTGCCATTTTTGCCAATTGGACATGCATGGACGGAATGGAAGAAAAGGGCAGGAAAGCCAAATTGGAGGACAGAAAGGCATATATTTCTGAAAAGTAGACAAAATTCCAAGTTTAGGAAGGGGTGATTTGCATAGGTCAGCCAACAACTAGGTAGGGGAAACTGCCATCGAATGGGGGAAAAGCGGGAAAATGACTGAAAAAAAAGGTATGTGTTGGACATGGTTGGCTTGGTACGGCAATGGCTTCTATGAATTTTGAGAAAAGCAATGCTCCGCTACATTCCCCCGACTCTTGCAGTTAGGAGAGCATACCATTTTTGTAGTGTTTGTACAAAACAAGCAATACCACAAGCCAAACACTGAGCCATGGTACACAGGAGTTTTACGCTCACGGCCTGACCGGACGCACTTAGCATGTGTAAATTGGGAAAACCAATGTGGTGAGGAACGGCAGCCATACATTTTTTGAAAGAGCACAGGCAGACCTTTTCAAGGGTAGGTGACTTGTGCAGGTTACAAAAGTGTATGGTGGCTAAAGCAGCGACTAAATGTAGGTCACATTTGGGAAAAGAAAGGGTTGTGAGACAAAGGGCTCCAGCAAATGGGTCAAAACGTTATGAAAACCACACAAACACAACACATGGCCTACTGTCCCGCGTTCCCACAGGTGTCCCGATGAAAACGGTACCTCACATGTGTGGGTGCACCTACCTTGCCGCCAAGGGGAAAGCCTAAAACACAAGTAACCCCAAGTCTGTTTTCACACCGGAAATGTCACACTCTCACATCATACAGATATGGGCCTCGGGTGTCCAAGCCACCAAGGAAAACTGGGAACCCCATGCATTTCCAAAAAGAGGACACCCGTGGGAATCCGCAAAGGTATGATATGCCCAAATTGCCCCAGATTTTATTACCCAGACACCCCCGCAAAGTCCGAAATGTGGGAAAAAATACGCAATTTCCACACATTTCGCTCGGCTCACCCATCGAAACACGCCCCCAACAACACATGGCCTACCGTCACGCGTTCCCACAGGTGTCCCGATGAAAACGGTACCTCACATGTGTGGGTGCACCTACCTGGCCGCCAAGGGGAAAGCCTAAAACACAAGTAACCCCAAGTCTGTTTTCACACCGGAAATGTCACACTCTCACATCATACAGATATGGGCCTCGGGTGTCCAAGCCACCGAGGAAAACTGGGAACCCCATGCATTTCCGAAAAGAGGACACCCGTGGGAATCTGCAAAGGTATGATATGCCCAAATTGCCCCAGATTTTATTACCCAGACACCCCCGCAAAGTCCGAAATGTGGGAAAAAATACGCAATTTCCACACATTTCGCTCGGCTCACCCATCGAAACACGCCCCCAACAACACATGGCCTACTGTCACGCGTTCCCACAGGTGTCCCGATGAAAACGGTACCTCACATGTGTGGGTGCACCTACCTGGCCGCCAAGGGGAAAGCCTAAAACACAAGTAACCCCAAGTCTGTTTTCACACCGGAAATGTCAAACTCTCACATCATACAGATATGGGCCTCGGGTGTCCAAGCCACCGAGGAAAACTGGGAACCCCATGCATTTCCGAAAAGAGGACACCCGTGGGAATCTGCAAAGGTATGATATGCCCAAATTGCCCCAGATTTTATTACCCAGACACCCCCGCAAAGTCCGAAATGTGGGAAAAAATACGCAATTTCCACACATTTCGCTCGGCTCACCCATCGAAACACGCCCCCAACAACACATGGCCTACTGTCACGCGTTCCCACAGGTGTCCCGATGAAAACGGTACCTCACATGTGTGGGTGCACCTACCTGGCCGCCAAGGGGAAAGCCTAAAACACAAGTAACCCCAAGTCTGTTTTCACACCGGAAATGTCACACTCTCACATCATACAGATATGGGCCTCGGGTGTCCAAGCCACCAAGGAAAACTGGGAACCCCATGCATTTCCAAAAAGAGGACACCCGTGGGAATCCGCAAAGGTATGATATGCCCAAATTGCCCCAGATTTTATTACCCAGACACCCCCGCAAAGTCCGAAATGTGGGAAAAAATACGCAATTTCCACACATTTCGCTCGGCTCACCCATCGAAACACGCCCCCAACAACACATGGCCTACCGTCACGCGTTCCCACAGGTGTCCCGATGAAAACGGTACCTCACATGTGTGGGTGCACCTACCTGGCCGCCAAGGGGAAAGCCTAAAACACAAGTAACCCCAAGTCTGTTTTCACACCGGAAATGTCACACTCTCACATCATACAGATATGGGCCTCGGGTGTCCAAGCCACCGAGGAAAACTGGGAACCCCATGCATTTCCGAAAAGAGGACACCCGTGGGAATCTGCAAAGGTATGATATGCCCAAATTGCCCCAGATTTTATTACCCAGACACCCCCGCAAAGTCCGAAATGTGGGAAAAAATACGCAATTTCCACACATTTCGCTCGGCTCACCCATCGAAACACGCACCCAACAACACATGGCCTACTGTCACGCGTTCCCACAGGTGTCCCGATGAAAACGGTACCTCACATGTGTGGGTGCACCTACCTGGCCGCCAAGGGGAAAGCCTAAAACACAAGTAACCCCAAGTCTGTTTTCACACCGGAAATGTCACACTCTCACATCATACAGATATGGGCCTCGGGTGTCCAAGCCACCGAGGAAAACTGGGAACCCCATGCATTTCCGAAAAGAGGACACCCGTGGGAATCCGCAAAGGTATGATATGCCCAAATTGCCCCAGATTTTATTACCCAGACACCCCCGCAAAGTCCGAAATGTGGGAAAAAATATGCAATTTCCACACATTTCGCTCGGCTCACCCATCGAAACACGCCCCCAACAACACATGGCCTACCGTCACGCGTTCCCACAGGTGTCCCGATGAAAACGGTACCTCACATGTGTGGGTGCACCTACCTGGCCGCCAAGGGGAAAGCCTAAAACACAAGTAACCCCAAGTCTGTTTTCACACCGGAAATGTCACACTCTCACATCATACAGATATGGGCCTCGGGTGTCCAAGCCACCAAGGAAAACAGGGAACCCCAAGCATTTCCGGAAAGAGGACACCCGTGGGAATCCGCAGAGGTATGATATGCCCAAATCGCCCCAGAATTTATTACCCAGACACCCCCGCAAAGTCCGAAATGTGGGGATAAATACGCATTTTCCTCACATTTCGCTCGACTCACCCATCGAAACACGCCCCCAACAACACATGGCCTACCGTCCCGCGTTCCCACAGGTGTCCCATTAGAAAACGGTACCTCACATGTGTGGGTGCACCTACCTGGCCGCCAAGGGGAAAGCCTAAAACACAAGTAACCCCAAGTCTGTTTTCAGAGGGAAATCTCAGACATTCTGCCGACCGGCACAATGTACAGATATGGGCCTCGGGTGTCCAAGCCACCGAGGAAAACAGGGAACCCCATGCATTTCCGAAAAGAGGACACCCGTGGGAATCCGCAGAGGTATGATATGCCCAAATTGCCCCAGAATTTATTACCCAGACACCCCTGCAAAGTCCGAAATGTGGGGAAAAAAACGCTTTTTCCGCACATTTTGCTCGACGCACCCATCGAAACACGCCCCCAACAACACATGGCCTACCATCACGTGTTCCCACAGGTGTCCCGATGAAAACGGTACCTCACATGTGTGGGTGCACCTACCTGGCCGCCAAGGGGAAAGCCTAAAACACAAGTAACCCCAAGTCTGTTTTCACACCGGAAATGTCAAACTCTCACATCATACAGATATGGGCCTCGGGTGTCCAAGCCACCAAGGAAAACAGGGAACCCCATGCATTTCCGAAAAGAGGACACCCGTGGGAATCCGCAGAGGTATGATATGCCCAAATCGCCCCATAATTTATTACCCAGACACCCCCGCAAAGTCCGAAATGTGGGAAAAAATACGCATTTTCCTCACATTTCGCTCGACTCACCCATGGAAACACGCCCCCAACAACACATGGCCTACCGTCCCGCGTTCCCACAGGTGTCCCGATGAAAACGGTACCTCACATGTGTGGGTGCACCTAACTGGCCGCCAAGGGGAAAGCCTAAAACACAAGTAACCCCAAGTCTGTTTTCAGAGGGAAATCTCAGACATTCTGCCGACCGGCACAATGTACAGATATGGGCCTCGGGTGTCCAAGCCACCGAGGAAAACAGGGAACCCCATGCATTTCCGAAAAGAGGACACCCGTGGGAATCCGCAGAGGTATGATATGCCCAAATTGCCCCAGAATTTATTACCCAGACACCCCTGCAAAGTCCGAAATGTGGGGAAAAAAACGCTTTTTCCGCACATTTCGCTCGACGCACCCATCGAAACATGCCCCCAACAACACATGGCCTACCGTCACGCGTTCCCACAGGTGTCCCGATGAAAACGCTACCTCACATGTGTGGGTGCACCTACCTGGCCGCCAAGGGGAAAGCCTAAAACACAAGTAACCCCAAGTCTGTTTTCAGAGCGAAATCTCAGACATTCTGCCGACCGGCACAATGTACAGATATGGGCCTCGGGTGTCCAAGCCACCGAGGAAAACAGGGAACCCCATGCATTTACGAAAAAAGGACACCCGTGGGAATCCGCAGAGGTATGATATGCCCAAATTGCCCCAGAATTTATTACCCAGACACCCCCGCAAAGTCCGAAATGTGGGGAAAAAAATGCTTTTTCCGCACATTTCGCTCGACGCACCCATCGAAACACGCCCCCAACAACACATGGCCTACCGTCACGCGTTCCCACAGGTGTCCCGATGAAAACGGTACCTCACATGTGTGGGTGCACCTACCTGGCCGCCAAGGGGAAAGCCTAAAACACAAGTAACCCCAAGTCTGTTTTCACACCGGAAATGTCACACTCTCATATCATACAGATATGGGCCTCGGGTGTCCAAGCCACCGAGGAAAACAGGGAACCCCATGCATTTCCGAAAAGAGGACACCCGTGGGAATCCGCAGAGGTATGATATGCCCAAATCGCCCCAGAATGTATTACTCAGACACCCCCGCAAAGTCCGAAATGTGGGAAAAAATATGCATTTTCCTCACATTTCGCTCGACTCACCCATCGAAACACGCCCCCAACAACACATGGCCTACTGTCCCGCATTCCCACAGGTGTCCCGATGAAAACGGTACCTCACATGTGTGGGTGCACCTACCTGGCCGCCAAGGGGAAAGCCTAAAACACAAGTAACCCCAAGTCTCTTTTCAGAGGGAAATCTCAGACATTCTGCCGACCGGCACAATGTACAGATATGGGCCTCGGGTGTCCAAGCCACCGAGGAAAACAGGGAACCCCATGCATTTCCGGAAAGAGGACATCCGTGGGAATGCGCAGAGGTATGATATGCCCAAATCGCCCCAGAATTTATTACCCAGACACCCCCGCAAAGTCCGAAATGTGGGAAAAAATACGCATTTTCCTCACATTTCGCTCGACTCACCCATCGAAACACGCCCCCAACAACACATGGCCTACCGTCCCGCATTCCCACAGGTGTCCCGTTGAAAACGGTACCTCACATGTGTGGGTGCACCTACCTGGCCACCAAGGGGAAAGCCTAAAACACAAGTAACCCCAAGTCTGTTTTCAGAGCGAAATCTCAGACATTCTGCCGACCGGCACAATGTACAGATATGGGCCTCGGGTGTCCAAGCCACCGACGAAAACAGGGAACCCCATGCATTTCCGAAAAGAGGACACCCGTGGGAATCCGCAGAGGTATGATATGCCCAAATTGCCCCAGAATTTATTACCCAGACACCCCTGCAAAGTCCAAAATGTGGGGAAAAAAATGCTTTTTCCGCACATTTCGCTCGACGCACCCATCGAAACACGCCCCCAACAACACATGGCCTACCGTCACGCGTTCCCACAGGTGTCCCGATGAAAACGGTACCTCACATGTGTGGGTGCACCTACCTGGCCGCCAAGGGGAAAGCCTGAAACACAAGTAACCCCAAGTCTGTTTTCACAACGGAAATGTCACACTCTCACATCATACAGATATGGGCCTCGGGTGTCCAAGCCACCGAGGAAAACAGGGAACCCCATGCATTTCCGAAAAGAGGACACCCGTCGGAATCCGCAGAGGTATTATATGCCCAAATCGCCCCAGAATTTATTACCCAGACACCCCCGCAAAGTCCGAAATGTGGGAAAAAATACGCATTTTCCTCATATTTCGCTCGACTCACCCATCGAAACACGCCCCCAACAACACATAGCCTACTGTCCCACGTTCCCACAGGTGTCCCGATGAAAACGGTACCTCACATGTGTGGGTGCACCTACCTGGCCGCCAAGGGGAAAGCCTAAAACACAAGTAACCCCAAGTCTCTTTTCAGAGGGAAATCTCAGACATTCTGCCGACCGGCACAATGTACAGATATGGGCCTCGGGTGTCCAAGCCACCGAGGAAAACAGGGAACCCCATGCATTTCTGGAAAGAGGACACCCGTGGGAATCCGCAGAGGTATGATATGCCCAAATTGCCCCAGAATTTATTACCCAGACACCCCTGCAAAGTCCAAAATGTGGGGAAAAAAATGCTTTTTCCGCACATTTTGCTCGACGCACCCATCGAAACACGCCCCCAACAACACATGGCCTACCGTCACGCGTTCCCACAGGTGTCCCGATGAAAACGGTACCTCACATGTGTGGGTGCACCTACCTGGCCGCCAAGGGGAAAGCCTAAAACACAAGTAACCCCAAGTCTGTTTTCACACCGGAAATGTCACACTCTCACATCATACAGATATGGGCCTCGGGTGTCCAAGCCACCGAGGAAAACAGGGAACCCCATGCATTTCCGAAAAGAGGACACCCGTGGGAATCCGCAGAGGTATGATATGCCCAAATCGCCCCAGAATTTATTACCCAGACACCCCCGCAAAGTCCGAAATGTGGGAAAAAATACGCATTTTACTCACATTTTGCTCGACTCACCCATCAAAACACGCCCCCAACAACACATGGCCTACTGTCCCGCGTTCCCACAGGTGTCCCAATGAAAACGGTACCTCACATGTGTGGGTGCACCTACCTGGCCGCCAAGGGGAAAGCCTAAAACACAAGTAACCCCAAGTCTCTTTTCAGAGGGAAATCTCAGACATTCTGCCGACAAGCACAATGTACAGATATGGGCCTCGGGTGTCCAAGCCACCGAGGAAAACAGGGAACCCCATGCATTTCCGGAAAGAGGACATCTGTGGGAATCCGCAGAGGTATGATATGCCCAAATCGCCCCAGAATTTATTACGCAGACACCCCCGCAAATTCCGAAATGTGGGAAAAAATACGCATTTTCCTCACATTTCGCTCAACTCACCCATCGAAACACGCCCCCAACAACACATGGCCTACCGTCCCACGTTCCCACAGGTGTCCCGATGAAAAGGGTACCTCACATGTGTGGGTGCACCTTCCTGGCCGCCAAGGGGAAAGCCTAAAACACAAGTAACCCCAAGTCTGTTTTCAGAGCGAAATCTCAGACATTCTGCCGACCGGCACAATGTACAGATATGGGCCTCGGGTGTCCAAGCCACCGAGGAAAACAGGGAACCCCATGCATTTCCGAAAAGAGGACACCCGTGGGAATCCGCAGAGGTATGATATGCCCAAATCGCCCCAGAATGTATTACCCAGACACCCCTGCAAAGTCTGAAATGTGGGGGAAGAAATGCTTTTTCCGCACATTTCGCTCGACGCACCCATCGAAACACGCCCCCAACAACACATGGCCTACTGTCCCGTGTTCCCACAGGTGTCCCGATGAAAACGGTACCTCACATGCGTGGGTGCACCTACCTGGCCGGCAAGGGGCAAGCCGAAAACGCAAGCAACCCCCAGTCTGTTTGCAGAGGGGAATCTCAGCCATTCTGCCGACCGGCACAACATACAGATATGGGCCTCGGGTGTCCAAGCCACCGAGGAAAACAGGGAGCCCCATGCATTTCCGAAAAGAGGACACCCGTGGGAATCCGCAGAGGTGTGATTTACGCACATCGCCCCAGGTTTTTTTACCCAGACACCCCTGCAAAGTCCGAAATGTGGGGGAAAAAACGCTTTTTCCGCACATTTCGCTCGACGCACCCATCAAAACACGCCCCCAACAACACATGGCCTACCGTCCCGCGTTCCCACAGGTGTCCCGATGAAAACGGTACCTCACATGCGTGGGTGCACCTACCTGGCCGGCAAGGGGCAAGCCGAAAACGCAAGCAACCCCCAGTCTGTTTGCAGAGGGGAATCTCAGCCATTCTGCCGACCGGCACAACATACAGATATGGGCCTCGGGTGTCCAAGCCACCGAGGAAAACAGGGAGCCCCATGCATTTCCGAAAAGAGGACACCCGTGGGAATCCGCAGAGGTGTGATTTGCGCACATCGCCCCAGGTTTTTTTACCCAGACACCCCTGCAAAGTCCGAAATGTGGGGGAAAAAACGCTTTTTCCGCACATTTCGCTCGACGCACCCATCGAAACACGCCCCCAACAACACATGGCCTACCGTCCCGCGTTCCCACAGGTGTCCCGATGAAAACAGTACCTCACATGCGTGGGTGCACCTATCTGGCCGGCAAGGGGCAAGCCGAAAACGCAAGCAACCCCCAGTCTGTTTGCAGAGGGGAATCTCAGCCATTCTGCCGACCGGCACAACATACAGATATGGGCCTCGGGTGTCCAAGCCACCGAGGAAAACAGGGAGCCCCATGCATTTCCAAAAAGAGGACACCCGTGGGAATCCGCAGAGGTGTGATTTGCGCACATCGCCCCAGGTTTTTTTACCCAGACACCCCTGCAAAGTCCGAAATGTGGGGGAAAAACGCTTTTTCTGCACATTTCGCTCGACGCACCCATCAAAACACGCCCCCAACAACAAATGGCCTACCGTCCCGCGTTCCCACAGGTGTCCCGATGAAAACGGTACCTCACATGCGTGGGTGCACCTACCTGGCCGGCAAGGGGCAAGCCGAAAACGCAAGCAACCCCCAGTCTGTTTGCAGAGGGGAATCTCAGCCATTCTGCCGACCGGCACAACATACAGATATGGGCCTCGGGTGTCCAAGCCACCGAGGAAAACAGGGAGCCCCATGCATTTCCGAAAAGAGGACACCCGTGGGAATCCGCAGAGGTGTGATTTGCGCACATCGCCCCAGGTTTTTTTACCCAGACACCCCTGCAAAGTCCGAAATGTGGGGGAAAAAACGCTTTTTCCGCACATTTCGCTCGACGCACCCATCGAAACACGCCCCCAACAACACATGGCCTACCGTCCCGCGTTCCCACAGGTGTCCCGATGAAAACGGTACCTCACATGCGTGGGTGCACCTACCTGGCCGGCAAGGGGCAAGCCGAAAACGCAAGCAACCCCCAGTCTGTTTGCAGAGGGGAATCTCAGCCATTCTGCCGACCGGCACAACATACAGATATGGGCCTCGGGTGTCCAAGCCACCGAGGAAAACAGGGAGCCCCATGCATTTCCGAAAAGAGGACACCCGTGGGAATCCGCAGAGGTGTGATTTGCGCACATCGCCCCAGGTTTTTTTACCCAGACACCCCTGCAAAGTACGAAATGTGGGGGAAAAAACGCTTTTTCCGCACATTTCGCTCGACGCACCCATCGAAACACGCCCCCAACAACACATGGCCTACCGTCCCGCGTTCCCACAGGTGTCCCGATGAAAACGGTACCTCACATGCGTGGGTGCACCTACCTGGCCGGCAAGGGGCAAGCCAAAAACGCAAGCAACCCCCAGTCTGTTTGCAGAGGGGAATCTCAGCCATTCTGCCGACCGGCACAACATACAGATATGGGCCTCGGGTGTCCAAGCCACCGAGGAAAACAGGGAGCCCCATGCATTTCCGAAAAGAGGACACCCGTGGGAATCCGCAGAGGTGTGATTTGCGCACATCGCCCCAGGTTTTTTTACCCAGACACCCCTGCAAAGTCCGAAATGTGGGGGAAAAAACGCTTTTTCCGCACATTTCGCTCGACGCACCCATCGAAACACGCCCCCAACAACACATGGCCTACCGTCCCGCGTTCCCTCAGGTGTCCCGATGAAAACGGTACCTCACATGCGTGGGTGCACCTACCTGGCCGGCAAGGGGCAAGCCGAAAACGCAAGCAACCCCCAGTCTGTTTGCAGAGGGGAATCTCAGCCATTCTGCCGACCGGTAAAACATACAGATATGGGCCTCGGGTGTCCAAGCCACCGAGGAAAACAGGGAGCCCCATGCATTTCTGAAAAGAGGACACCCGTGGGAATCCGCAGAGGTGTGATTTGCGCACATCGCCCCAGGTTTTTTTACCCAGACACCCCTGCAAAGTCCGAAATGTGGGGGAAAAAACGCTTTTTCCGCACATTTCGCTCGACGCACCCATCGAAACACGCCCCCAACAACACATGGCCTACCGTCCCACGTTCCCACAGGTGTCCCGATGAAAACGGTACCTCACATGCGTGGGTGCACCTACCTGGCCGGCAAGGGGCAAGCCGAAAACGCAAGCAACCCCCAGTCTGTTTGCAAAGGGGAATCTCAGCCATTCTGCCGACCGGCACAACATACAGATATGGGCCTCGGGTGTCCAAGCCACCGAGGAAAACAGGGAGCCCCATGCATTTCCGAAAAGAGGACACCCGTCGGAATCCGCAGAGGTGTGATTTGCGCACATCGCCCCAGGTTTTTTTACCCAGACACCCCTGCAAAGTCCGAAATGCGGGGGAAAAAACGCTTTTTCCGCACATTTCGCTCGACGCACCCATCGAAACACGCCCCCAACAACACATGGCCTACCGTCCCGCGTTCTCACAGGTGTCCCGATGAAAACTGTACCTCACATGCGTGGGTGCACCTACCTGGCCGGCAAGGGGCAAGCCGAAAACGCAAGCAACCCCCAGTCTGTTTGCAGAGGGGAATCTCAGCCATTCTGCCGACCGGCACAACATACAGATATGGGCCTCGGGTGTCCAAGCCACTGAGGAAAACAGGGAGCCCCATGCATTTCCGAAAAGAGGACACCCGTGGGAATCCGCAGAGGTGTGATTTGCGCACATCGCCCCAGGTTTTTTTACCCAGACACCCCTGCAAAGTCCGAAATGTGGGGGAAAAAACGCTTTTTCCGCACATTTCGCTCGACGCACCCATCGAAACACGCCCCCAACAACACATGGCCTACCATCCCGCGTTCCCACAGGTGTCCCGATGAAAACGGTACCTCACATGCGTGGGTGCACCTACCTGGCTGGCAAGGGGCAAGCCGAAAACGCAAGCAATCCCCAGTCTGTTTGCAGAGGGGAATCTCAGCCATTCTGCCGACCGGCACAACATACAGATATGGGCCTCGGGTGTCCAAGCCACCGAGGAAAACAGGGAGCCCCATGCATTTCCGAAAAGAGGACACCCGTGGGAATCCGCAGAGGTGTGATTTGCGCACATCGCCCCAGGTTTTTTTACCCAGACACCCCTGCAAAGTCCGAAATGTGGGGGAAAAAATGCTTTTTCCGCACATTTCGCTCGACGCACCCATCGAAACACGCCCCCAACAACACATGGCCTACCGTCCCGCGTTCCCACAGGTGTCCCAATGAAAACGGTACCTCACATGCGTGGGTGCACCTACCTGGCCGGCAAGGGGCAAGCCGAAAACGCAAGCAACCCCCAGTCTGTTTGCAGAGGGGAATCTCAGCCATTCTGCCGACCGCCACAACATACAGATATGGGCCTCGGGTGTCCAAGCCACCGAGGAAAACAGGGAGCCCCATGCATTTCCAAAAAGAGGACACCCGTGGGAATCCGCAGAGGTGTGATTTGCGCACATCGCCCCAGGTTTTTTTACCCAGACACCCCTGCAAAGTCCGAAATGTGGGGGAAAAACGCTTTTTCCGCACATTTCGCTCGACGCACCCATCGAAACACGCCCCCAACAACACATGGCCTACCGTCCCGCGTTCCCACAGGTGTCCCGATGAAAACGGTACCTCACATGCGTGGGTGCACCTATCTGGCCGGCAAGGGGCAAGCCGAAAACGCAAGCAACCCCCAGTCTGTTTGCAGAGGGGAATCTCAGCCATTCTGCCGACCGGCACAACATAGAGATATGGGCCTCGGGTGTCCAAGCCACCGAGGAAAACAGGGAGCCCCATGCATTTCCGAAAAGAGGACACCCGTGGGAATCCGCAGAGGTGTGATTTGCGCACATCGCCCCAGGTTTTTTTACCCAGACACCCCTGCAAAGTCCGAAATGTGGGGGAAAAAACGCTTTTTCCGCACATTTCGCTCGACGCACCCATCGAAACACGCCCCAACAACACATGGCCTACCGTCCCGCGTTCCCACAGGTGTCCCGATGAAAACGGTACCTCACATGCGTGGGTGCACCTACCTGGCCGGCAAGGGGCAAGCCGAAAACGCAAGCAACCCCCAGTCTGTTTGCAGAGGGGAATCTCAGCCATTCTGCCGACCGGCACAACATACAGATATGGGCCTCGGGTGTCCAAGCCACCGAGGAAAACAGGGAGCCCCATGCATTTCCGAAAAGAGGACACCCGTGGGAATCCGCAGAGGTGTGATTTGCGCACATCGCCCCAGGTTTTTTTACCCAGACACCCCTGCAAAGTCCGAAATGTGGGGGAAAAACGCTTTTTCCGCACATTTCGCTCGACGCACCCATCGAAACACGCCCCCAACAACACATTGCCTACCGTCCCGCGTTCCCACAGGTGTCCCGATGAAAACGGTACCTCACATGCGTGGGTGCACCTATCTGGCCGGCAAGGGGCAAGCCGAAAACGCAAGCAACCCCCAGTCTGTTTGCAGAGGGGAATCTCAGCCATTCTGCCGACCGGCACAACATAGAGATATGGGCCTCGGGTGTCCAAGCCACCGAGGAAAACAGGGAGCCCCATGCATTTCCGAAAAGAGGACACCCGTGGGAATCCGCAGAGGTGTGATTTGCGCACATCGCCCCAGGTTTTTTTACCCAGACACCCCTGCAAAGTCCGAAATGTGGGGGAAAAAACGCTTTTTCCGCACATTTCGCTTGACGCACCCATCGAAACACGCCCCAACAACACATGGCCTACCGTCCCGCGTTCCCACAGGTGTCCCGATGAAAACGGTACCTCACATGCGTGGGTGCACCTACCTGGCCGGCAAGGGGCAAGCCGAAAACGCAAGCAACCCCCAGTCTGTTTGCAGAGGGGAATCTCAGCCATTCTGCCGACCGGCACAACATACAGATATGGGCCTCGGGTGTCCAAGCCACCGAGGAAAACAGGGAGCCCCATGCATTTCCGTAAAGAGGACACCCGTGGGAATCCGCAGAGGTGTGATTTGCGCACATCGCCCCAGGTTTTTTTACCCAGACACCCCTGCAAAGTCCGAAATGTGGGGGAAAAAACGCTTTTCCCGCACATTTCGCTCGACGCACCCATCGAAACACGCCCCCAACAACACATGGCCTACCGTCCCGCGTTCCCACAGGTGTCCCGATGAAAACGGTACCTCACATGCGTGGGTGCACCTACCTGGCCGGCAAGGGGCAAGCCGAAAACGCAAGCAACCCCCAGTCTGTTTGCAGAGGGGAATCTCAGCCATTCTGCCGACCGGCACAACATACAGATATGGGCCTCGGGTGTCCAAGCCACCGAGGAAAACAGGGAGCCCCATGCATTTCCGAAAAGAGGACACCTGTGGGAATCCGCAGAGGTGTGATTTGCGCACATCGCCCCAGGTTTTTTTACCCAGACACCCCTGCAAAGTCCGAAATGTGGGGGAAAAAACGCTTTTTCCGCACATTTTGCTCGACGCACCCATCGAAACACGCCCCCAACAACACATGGCCTACCGTCCCACGTTCCCACAGGTGTCCCGATGAAAACGGTACCTCACATGCGTGGGTGCACCTACCTGGCCGGCAAGTGGCAAGCCGAAAACGCAAGCAACCCCCAGTCTGTTTGCAGAGGGGAATCTCAGCCATTCTGCCGACCGGCACAACATACAGATATGGGCCTCGGGTGTCCAAGCCACCGAGGAAAACAGGGAGCCCCATGCATTTCCGAAAAGAGGACACCCGTGGGAATCCGCAGAGGTGTGATTTGCGCACATCGCCCCAGGTTTTTTTACCCAGACACCCCTGCAAAGTCCGAAATGTGGGGGAAAAAACGCTTTTTCCGCACATTTCGCTCGACGCACCCATCGAAACACGCCCCCAACAACACATGGCCTACCGTCCCGCGTTCCCACAGGTGTCCCGATGAAAACGGTACCTCACATGCGTGGGTGCACCTACCTGGCTGGCAAGGGGCAAGCCGAAAACGCAAGCAACCCCCAGTCTGTTTGCAGAGGGGAATCTCAGCCATTCTGCCGACCGGCACAAAATACAGATATGGGCCTCGGGTGTCCAAGCCACCGAGGAAAACAGGGAGCCCCATGCATTTCCGAAAAGAGGACACCCGTGGGAATCCGCAGAGGTGTGATTTGCGCACATCGCCCCAGGTTTTTTTACCCAGACACCCCTGCAAAGTCCGAAATGTGGGGAAAAAATGCTTTTTCCGCACAGTTCGCTCGACGCACCCATCGAAACACGCCCCCAACAACACATGGCCTACCGTCCCGCATTCCCACAGGTGTCCCGATGAAAACGGTACCTCACATGCGTGGGTGCACCTACCTGGCCGGCAAGGGGCAAGCCGAAAACGCAAGCAACCCCCAGTCTGTTTGCAGAGGGGAATCTCAGCCATTCTGCCGACCGGCACAACATACAGTTATGGGCCTCGGGTGTCCAAACCACCGAGGAAAACAGGGAGCCCCATGCATTTCCGAAAAGAGGACACCCGTGGGAATCCGCAGAGGTGTGATCTGCGCACATCGCCCCAGGTTTTTTTACCCAGACACCCCTGCAAAGTCCGAAATGTGGGGGAAAAAACGCTTTTTCCGCACATTTCGCTCGACGCACTGTGATGCCGGAAATGCATCTGAGGGACAGGGCCTCTGAATCCTTGTCCTTTTTCTGTTTTTACCGTGTGTTCTGTCATGTTTTCTGCCCAGGAGTCCATGAGGGACTCCTGACAGTGCAGCTCTCTTTTGGTTTGGTGAACAGACCCATGGGATACCCTTATGGCACCCATGGGTAGGGGTACAACCCTGTGCCCCTAGTGTATGTTTTTGGGCACCTGTGGGTGGCCCACAGAGCAGGGTATGGGCTGGTGGCAGCTCCATGCTAACCTTGACAGGTGCTCTGGGTGTCCTCCCTTTTGGGATACCCAGGCCCTGCCATTGGGATCAGTTGATTCCTGATAGAAACAAGATGGCCCCTGTGGCCTCTTGCTTTCTATTGCCTGTTGTCTTGTTTTTCCCAAAGTCCTGGGAAGCCCTGGCTCTGTCCCTTCCCCCTGGCTGGCTGTTGGGTGGAAGTTTCATATAGGGTGTTGTTGTGAAGGCCCAGCTAGACTGACTGGAGCCTTCCCAGTGACTGTATGTTGTGGGTACCTCCTGTGGGTGGGACCTGGGTGAATGGAGTGTGTGACCAATATGCACTCCTTGTTGTGGTTGTCTGGTTTCTGGCATGAGAGACAAAGACTGAGACAGCCCTGCCCGAAACTGGCCTGAATGCAGTGTGTAGTGTTGAATGGCTGGGTACTTGTCCCAATCCACATTCCTTGTTGTGAGTGTCTGAAAGGGAGGAGTGTGGCCTGAATGCACTGTGTGCCTGATTGGCTGACTGACTGCATGAATGCCCTTCTGTGTGATTGGCTGCTGTGTGTGTGCCAGCAGTGTGGATGAGAGACAGAATAGTATATCTGGGGACCTCTCACCACTGGAAATTGTTCAGAAGCATTCAGAAGCTGAGTCTCCACTCAAGAGTAACTGGATTTGCTGATCCTCGACGTCCAGCTGGAAGAAGAAGACTTGCTGTGGCATTTGCTTCGACGGAACTGAAGGTTGTCGAAATCGTCGAGGACTGACCCGAGAGAGGACCTGGTAAGGCGCCCTCTTCCCGTGCTCCGAGGGACCATCGAGCACCGCTGAATCTTCGCCGAAGCTCCCTGGACGCCAGACCATCGAAAGGCTGCCGACCGGAGAAGGGGACTGCCGAGGAGACCGAAGTAAAGCACCCGGACATCGACGCTGTCGAAGTCCATTGCCGTCGACCAGGGTTCGCAGGTCTGTGCAACCGCTGGAGGCCCGTCGAAGTTGTGTTGCCCAGCCGTGGGAACCACTTGACGCCGAGCCGCCGACGACCGGAGCCGTCCGCTCCTTGCCTAAGAACATTTGACTCGAAGGACTCCCTCGTCCGCACCGTCGACCGCTTTTGCCCTGCCGGAGAAAGTCGAGGACGACCAACGCGCCGAGGAGAATCCGCCGGTGGGTTTCCCGCCACCTCACGATCCCAAAGACTCGAGCGACTCGACGCCCTTGCTGGGCCCCCGTCTCTACAATCTTTGCGGTCCAGAACTATTGTCATCGAGGTGCCCCGCACACCTCCGCCTTGCAGGACGCCGACGCCCCGACGCCGACGAGCACCGCTCGGACGAAGCTGCCGCCTCTTCGACATCGTTCTACCTCGTTTGTCGACGGACGTTCGACGCCCCGTGCCTCCCGCTTGAAAGGGAAGGCATTCAAGAAGGGCCGTCGATTCCCCGTCGCCGAACCCCGAGGTCTTTGACGTTTTTCGACGCCTCTCGACGATCCGTGACTCCTGCTTTAAAGGGGGTCATTCAAGAAGGATCTGTCGACGCCTCTTCGAAGAACTCGACTCCACCAGGTACATTGGGGGGGTAAAAACATTATAGGAGAGAAATAGACTATTGAACAATATATGGACTGGGCTGGTGTTATATCTCTTTATTTTGCAGGTTGCCCAGGTGGGGGGATCTCCACACAGAACTGTGTCCAGTGGTAGGGGCCAGTATTCTGCCTATTGTTTTCAATCATCTGCTATCTCTCCCCTCTCTATTGCTGGTTTCCTTCTTATTGATCTGTGTGCTATTTTAACATTATTGTGAATGCACTTTAATGAGGTCTAATATTAGTGGTACCACTTTAGAATTGTAGATATTTACCATTGCTGATTTTCCTGAGCACAAAGTGCGTTATTGTGATAAGTGTACATAACCCTTGAATATTAATTATATAAAGACTGTGTTTTCAGTAATACAGTGTGTGGACATTCCTTTGTGGGGGCTTGGGGATACACTGTACTTAAGAACCAGCCTGCATCACCTCCTGAGAAGCTAGGCCTTGATTGCTCGTCCATTGCTACCGTAATCGAGAATCTTGGCTGGGGTCTTCTGTGCCTCTCCTCTACCATATAGAGAGCGGAAGTACAGACCCCCCCCACCGGTCTTGACAAGCACCCATCGAAACACGCCCCCAACAACACATGGCCTACCGTCCCGCGTTCCCACAGGTGTCCCGATGAAAACGGTACCTCACATGCGTGGGTGCACCTACCTGGCCGGCAAGGGGCAAGCCGAAAACGCAAGCAACCCCCAGTCTGTTTGCAGAGGGGAATCTCAGCCATTCTGCCGACCGGCACAACATACAGATATGGGCCTCGGGTGTCCAAGCCACCGAGGAAAACAGGGAGCCCCATGCATTTCCGAAAAGAGGACACCCGTGGGAATCCGCAGAGGTGTGATTTGCGCACATCGCCCCAGGTTTTTTTACCCAGACACCCCTGCAAAGTCCAAAATGTGGGGGAAAAAACGCTTTTTCCGCACATTTCGCTCGACGCACCCATCGAAACACGCCCCCAACAACACATGGCCTACCGTCCCGCGTTCCCACAGGTGTCCCGATGAAAACGGTACCTCACATGCGTGGGTGCACCTACCTGGCCGGCAAGGGGCAAGCCGAAAACGCAAGCAACCCCCAGTCTGTTTGCAGAGGGGAATCTCAGCCATTCTGCCGACCGGCACAAAATACAGATATGGGCCTCGGGTGTCCAAGCCACCGAGGAAAACAGGGAGCCCCATGCATTTCCGAAAAGAGGACACCCGTGGGAATCCGCAGAGGTGTGATTTGCGCACATCGCCCCAGGTTTTTTTACCCAGACACCCCTGCAAAGTCCGAAATGTGGGGAAAAAATGCTTTTTCCGCACAGTTCGCTCGACGCACCCATCGAAACACGCCCCCAACAACACATGGCCTACCGTCCTGCATTCCCACAGGTGTCCCGATGAAAACGGTACCTCACATGCGTGGGTGCACCTACCTGGCCGGCAAGGGGCAAGCCGAAAACGCAAGCAACCCCCAGTCTGTTTGCAGAGGGGAATCTCAGCCATTCTGCCGACCGGCACAACATACAGATATGGGCCTCGGGTGTCCAAACCACCGAGGAAAACAGGGAGCCCCATGCATTTCCGAAAAGAGGACACCCGTGGGAATCCGCAGAGGTGTGATCTGCGCACATCGCCCCAGGTTTTTTTACCCAGACACCCCTGCAAAGTCCGAAATGTGGGGGAAAAAACGCTTTTTCCGCACATTTCGCTCGACGCACCCATCGAAACACGCCCCAACAACACATGGCCTACCGTCCCGCGTTCCCACAGGTGTCCCGATGAAAACGGTACCTCACATGCGTGGGTGCACCTACCTGGCCGGCAAGGGGCAAGCCGAAAACGCAAGCAACCCCCAGTCTGTTTGCAGAGGGGAATCTCAGCCATTCTGCCGACCGGCACAACATACAGATATGGGCCTCGGGTGTCCAAGCCACCGAGGAAAACAGGGAGCCCCATGCATTTCCGAAAAGAGGACACCCGTGGGAATCCGCAGAGGTGTGATTTGCGCACATCGCCCCAGGTTTTTTTACCCAGACACCCCTGCAAAGTCCGAAATGTGGGGGAAAAAACGCTTTTCCCGCACATTTCGCTCGACGCACCCATCGAAACACGCCCCCAACAACACATGGCCTACCGTCCCGCGTTCCCACAGGTGTCCCGATGAAAACGGTACCTCACATGCGTGGGTGCACCTACCTGGCCGGCAAGGGGCAAGCCGAAAACGCAAGCAACCCCCAGTCTGTTTGCAGAGGGGAATCTCAGCCATTCTGCCGACCGGCACAACATACAGATATGGGCCTCGGGTGTCCAAGCCACCGAGGAAAACAGGGAGCCCCATGCATTTCCGAAAAGAGGACACCCGTGGGAATCCGCAGAGGTGTGATTTGCGCACATCGCCCCAGGTTTTTTTACCCAGACACCCCTGCAAAGTCCGAAATGTGGGGGAAAAAACGCTTTTTCCGCACATTTTGCTCGACGCACCCATCGAAACACGCCCCCAACAACACATGGCCTACCGTCCCACGTTCCCACAGGTGTCCCGATGAAAACGGTACCTCACATGCGTGGGTGCACCTACCTGGCCGGCAAGTGGCAAGCCGAAAACGCAAGCAACCCCCAGTCTGTTTGCAGAGGGGAATCTCAGCCATTCTGCCGACCGGCACAACATACAGATATGGGCCTCGGGTGTCCAAGCCACCGAGGAAAACAGGGAGCCCCATGCATTTCCGAAAAGAGGACACCCGTGGGAATCCGCAGAGGTGTGATTTGCGCACATCGCCCCAGGTTTTTTTACCCAGACACCCCTGCAAAGTCCGAAATGTTGGGGAAAAAACGCTTTTTCCGCACATTTCGCTCGACGCACCCATCGAACACGCCCCCAACAACACATGGCCTACCGTCCTGCGTTCCCACAGGTGTCCCGATGAAAACGGTACCTCACATGCGTGGGTGCACCTACCTGGCCGGCAAGGGGCAAGCCGAAAACGCAAGCAACCCCCAGTCTGTTTGCAGAGGGGAATCTCAGCCATTCTGCCGACCGGCACAACATACAGATATGGGCCTCGGGTGTCCAAGCCACCGAGGAAAACAGGGAGCCACATGCATTTCCAAAAAGAGGACACCCGTGGGAATCCGCAGAGGTGTGATTTGCGCACATCGCCCCAGGTTTTTTTACCCAGACACCCCTGCAAAGTCCGAAATGTGGGGGAAAAACGCTTTTTCCGCACATTTCGCTCGACGCACCCATCGAAACACGCCCCCAACAACACATTGCCTACCGTCCCGCGTTCCCACAGGTGTCCCGATGAAAACGGTACCTCACATGCGTGGGTGCACCTATCTGGCCGGCAAGGGGCAAGCCGAAAACGCAAGCAACCCCCAGTCTGTTTGCAGAGGGGAATCTCAGCCATTCTGCCGACCGGCACAACATAGAGATATGGGCCTCGGGTGTCCAAGCCACCGAGGAAAACAGGGAGCCCCATGCATTTCCGAAAAGAGGACACCCGTGGGAATCCGCAGAGGTGTGATTTGCGCACATCGCCCCAGGTTTTTTTACCCAGACACCCCTGCAAAGTCCGAAAGTGTGGGGAAAAAACGCTTTTTCCGCACATTTCGCTCGACGCACCCATCGAAACACGCCCCAACAACACATGGCCTACCGTCCCGCGTTCCCACAGGTGTCCCGATGAAAACGGTACCTCACATGCGTGGGTGCACCTACCTGGCCGGCAAGGGGCAAGCCGAAAACGCAAGCAACCCCCAGTCTGTTTGCAGAGGGGAATCTCAGCCATTCTGCCGACCGGCACAACATACAGATATGGGCCTCGGGTGTCCAAGCCACCGAGGAAAACAGGGAGCCCCATGCATTTCCGAAAAGAGGACACCCGTGGGAATCCGCAGAGGTGTGATTTGCGCACATCGCCCCAGGTTTTTTTACCCAGACACCCCTGCAAAGTCCGAAATGTGGGGGAAAAAACGCTTTTCCCGCACATTTCGCTCGACGCACCCATCGAAACACGCCCCCAACAACACATGGCCTACCGTCCCGCGTTCCCACAGGTGTCCCGATGAAAACGGTACCTCACATGCGTGGGTGCACCTACCTGGCCGGCAAGGGGCAAGCCGAAAACGCAAGCAACCCCCAGTCTGTTTGCAGAGGGGAATCTCAGCCATTCTGCCGACCGGCACAACATACAGATATGGGCCTCGGGTGTCCAAGCCACCGAGGAAAACAGGGAGCCCCATGCATTTCCGAAAAGAGGACACCCGTGGGAATCCGCAGAGGTGTGATTTGCGCACATCGCCCCAGGTTTTTTTACCCAGACACCCCTGCAAAGTCCGAAATGTGGGGGAAAAAACGCTTTTTCCGCACATTTTGCTCGACGCACCCATCGAAACACGCCCCCAACAACACATGGCCTACCGTCCCACGTTCCCACAGGTGTCCCGATGAAAACGGTACCTCACATGCGTGGGTGCACCTACCTGGCCGGCAAGTGGCAAGCCGAAAACGCAAGCAACCCCCAGTCTGTTTGCAGAGGGGAATCTCAGCCATTCTGCCGACCGGCACAACATACAGATATGGGCCTCGGGTGTCCAAGCCACCGAGGAAAACAGGGAGCCCCATGCATTTCCGAAAAGAGGACACCCGTGGGAATCCGCAGAGGTGTGATTTGCGCACATCGCCCCAGGTTTTTTTACCCAGACACCCCTGCAAAGTCCAAAATGTGGGGGAAAAAACGCTTTTTCCGCACATTTCGCTCGACGCACCCATCGAAACACGCCCCCAACAACACATGGCCTACCGTCCCGCGTTCCCACAGGTGTCCCGATGAAAACGGTACCTCACATGCGTGGGTGCACCTACCTGGCTGGCAAGGGGCAAGCCGAAAACGCAAGCAACCCCCAGTCTGTTTGCAGAGGGGAATCTCAGCCATTCTGCCGACCGGCACAAAATACAGATATGGGCCTCGGGTGTCCAAGCCACCGAGGAAAACAGGGAGCCCCATGCATTTCCGAAAAGAGGACACCCGTGGGAATCCGCAGAGGTGTGATTTGCGCACATCGCCCCAGGTTTTTTTACCCAGACACCCCTGCAAAGTCCGAAATGTGGGGAAAAAATGCTTTTTCCGCACAGTTCGCTCGACGCACCCATCAAAACACGCCCCCAACAACACATGGCCTACCGTCCCGCATTCCCACAGGTGTCCCGATGAAAACGGTACCTCACATGCGTGGGTGCACCTACCTGGCCGGCAAGGGGCAAGCCGAAAACGCAAGCAACCCCCAGTCTGTTTGCAGAGGGGAATCTCAGCCATTCTGCCGACCGGCACAACATACAGATATGGGCCTCGGGTGTCCAAACCACCGAGGAAAACAGGGAGCCCCATGCATTTCCGAAAAGAGGACACCCGTGGGAATCCGCAGAGGTGTGATCTGCGCACATCGCCCCAGGTTTTTTTACCCAGACACCCCTGCAAAGTCCGAAATGTGGGGGAAAAAACACTTTTTCCGCACATTTCGCTCGACGCACTGTGATGCCGGAAATGCATCTGAGGGACAGGGCCTCTGAATCCTTGTCCTTTTTCTGTTTTTACCGTGTGTTCTGTCATGTTTTCTGCCCAGCAGTCCATGAGGGACTCCTGACAGTGCAGCTCTCTTTTGGTTTGGTGAACAGACCCATGGGATACCCTTATGGCACCCATGGGTAGGGGTACAACCCTGTGCCCCTAGTGTATGTTTTTGGGCACCTGTGGGTGGCCCACAGAGCAGGGTATGGGCTGGTGGCAGCTCCATGCTAAACTTGACAGGTGCTCTGGGTGTCCTCCCTTTTGGGATACCCAGGCCCTGCATTGGGATCAGTTGATTCCTGATAGAAACAAGATGGCCCCTGTGGCCTCTTGCTTTCTATTGCCTGTTGTCTTGTTTTTCCCAAAGTCCTGGGAAGCCCTGGCTCTGTCCCTTCCCCCTGGCTGGCTGTTGGGTGGAAGTTCCATATAGGGTGTTGTTGTGAAGGCCCAGCTAGACTGACTGGAGCCTTCCCAGTGACTGTATGTTGTGGGTACCTCCTGTGGGTGGGACCTGGGTGAATGGAGTGTGTGACCAATATGCACTCCTTGTTGTGGTTGTCTGGTTTCTGGCATGAGAGACAAAGACTGAGACAGCCCTGCCCGAAACTGGCCTGAATGCAGTGTGTAGTGTTGAATGGCTGGGTACTTGTCCCAATCCACATTCCTTGTTGTGAGTGTCTGAAAGGGAGGAGTGTGGCCTGAATGCACTGTGTGCCTGATTGGCTGACTGACTGCATGAATGCCCTTCTGTGTGATTGGCTGCTGTGTGTGTGCCAGCAGTGTGGATGAGAGACAGAATAGTATATCTGGGGACCTCTCACCACTGGAAATTGTTCAGAAGCATTCAGAAGCTGAGTCTCCACTCAAGAGTAACTGGATTTGCTGATCCTCGACGTCCAGCTGGAAGAAGAAGACTTGCTGTGGCATTTGCTTCGACGGAACTGAAGGTCGTCGAGGACTGACCCGAGAGAGGACCTGGTAAGGCGCCCTCTTCCCGTGCTCCGAGGGACCATCGAGCACCGCTGAATCTTCGCCGAAGCTCCCTGGACGCCAGACCATCGAAAGGCTGCCGACCGGAGAAGGGGACTGCCGAGGAGACCGAAGTAAAGCACCCGGACATCGACGCTGTCGAAGTCCATTGCCGTCGACCAGGGTTTGCAGGTCTGTGCAACCGCTGGAGGCCCGTCGAAGTTGTGTTGCCCAGCCGTGGGAACCACTTGACGCCGAGCCGCCGACGACCGGAGCCGTCCGCTCCTTGCCTAAGAACATTTGACTCGAAGGACTCCCTCGTCCGCACCGTCGACCGCTTTTGCCCTGCCGGAGAAAGTCGAGGACGACCAACGCGCCGAGGAGAATCCGCCGGTGGGTTTCCCGCCACCTCACGATCCCAAAGACTCAAGCGACTCGACGCCCTTGCTGGGCCCCCGTCTCTACAATCTTTGCGGTCCAGAACTATTGTCATCGAGGTGCCCCGCACACCTCCGCCTTGCAGGACGCCGACGCCCCGACGCCGACGAGCACCGCTCGGACGAAGCTGCCGCCTCTTCGACATCGTTCTACCTCGTTTGTCGACGGACGTTCGACGCCCCGTGCCTCCCGCTTGAAAGGGAAGGCATTCAAGAAGGGCCGTCGATTCCCCGTCGCCGAACCCCGAGGTCTTCGACGTTTTTCGACGCCTCTCGACGATCCGTGACTCCTGCTTTAAAGGGGGTCATTCAAGAAGGATCTGTCGACGCCTCTTCGAAGAACTCGACTCCACCAGGTACATTGGGGGGGTAAAAACATTATAGGAGAGAAATAGACTATTGAACAATATATGGACTGGGCTGGTGTTATATCTCTTTATTTTGCAGGTTGCCCAGGTGGGGGGATCTCCACACAGAACTGTGTCCAGTGGTAGGGGCCAGTATTCTGCCTATTGTTTTCAATCATCTGCTATCTCTCCCCTCTCTATTGCTGGTTTCCTTCTTATTGATCTGTGTGCTATTTTAACATTATTGTGAATGCACTTTAATGAGGTCTAATATTAGTGGTACCACTTTAGAATTGTAGATATTTACCATTGCTGATTTTCCTGAGCACAAAGTGCGTTATTGTGATAAGTGTACATAACCCTTGAATATTAATTATATAAAGACTGTGTTTTCAGTAATACAGTGTGTGGACATTCCTTTGTGGGGGCTTGGGGATACACTGTACTTAAGAACCAGCCTGCATCACCTCCTGAGAAGCTAGGCCTTGATTGCTCGTCCATTGCTACCGTAATCGAGAATCTTGGCTGGGGTCTTCTGTGCCTCTCCTCTACCATATAGAGAGCGGAAGTACAGACCCCCCCCACCGGTCTTGACAAGCACCCATCGAAACACGCCCCCAACAACACATGGCCTACCGTCCCGCGTTCCCACAGGTGTCCCGATGAAAACGGTACCTCACATGCGTGGGTGCACCTACCTGGCCGGCAAGGGGCAAGCCGAAAACGCAAGCAACCCCCAGTCTGTTTGCAGAGGGGAATCTCAGCCATTCTGCCGACCGGCACAACATACAGATATGGGCCTCGGGTGTCCAAGCCACCGAGGAAAACAGGGAGCCCCATGCATTTCCGAAAAGAGGACACCCGTGGGAATCCGCAGAGGTGTGATTTGCGCACATCGCCCCAGGTTTTTTTACCCAGACACCCCTGCAAAGTCCAAAATGTGGGGGAAAAAACGCTTTTTCCGCACATTTCGCTCGACGCACCCATCGAAACACACCCCCAACAACACATGGCCTACCGTCCCGCGTTCCCACAGGTGTCCCGATGAAAACGGTACCTCACATGCGTGGGTGCACCTACCTGGCCGGCAAGGGGCAAGCCGAAAACGCAAGCAACCCCCAGTCTGTTTGCAGAGGGGAATCTCAGCCATTCTGCCGACCGGCACAACATACAGATATGGGCCTCGGGTGTCCAAGCCACCGAGGAAAACAGGGAGCCCCATGCATTTCCGAAAAGAGGACACCCGTGGGAATCCGCAGAGGTGTGATTTGCGCACATCGCCCCAGGTTTTTTTACCCAGACACCCCTGCAAAGTCCAAAATGTGGGGGAAAAAACGCTTTTTCCGCACATTTCGCTCGACGCACCCATCGAAACACGCCCCCAACAACACATGGCCTACCGTCCCGCGTTCCCACAGGTGTCCCAATGAAAACGGTACCTCACATGCGTGGGTGCACCTACCTGGCCGGCAAGGGGCAAGCCGAAAACGCAAGCAACCCCCAGTCTGTTTGCTGAGGGGAATCTCAGCCATTCTGCCGACCGGCACAACATACAGATATGGGCCTCGGGTGTCCAAGCCACCGAGGAAAACAGGGAGCCCCATGCATTTCCGAAAAGAGGACACCCATGGGAATCCGCAGAGGTGTGATTTGCGCCCATCGCCCCAGGTTTTTTTACCCAGACACCCCTGCAAAGTACGAAATGTGGGGGAAAAAACGCTTTTTCCGCACATTTCGCTCGACGCACCCATCGAAACACGCCCCCAACAACACATGGCCTACCGTCCCGCGTTCCCACAGGTGTCCCGATGAAAACGGTACCTCACATGCGTGGGTGCACCTACCTGGCCGGCAAGGGGCAAGCCGAAAACGCAAGCAACCCCCAGTCTGTTTGCAGAGGGGAATCTCAGCCATTCTGCCGACCGGCACAACATACAGATATGGGCCTCGGGTGTCCAAGCCACCGAGGAAAACAGGGAGCCCCATGCATTTCCGAAAAGAGGACACCCGTGGGAATCCGCAGAGGTGTGATTTGCGCACATCGCCCCAGGTTTTTTGACCCAGACACCCCTGCAAAGTCCGAAATGTGGGGGAAAAAACGCTTTTTCCGCACATTTCGCTCGACGCACCCATCGAAACACGCCCCCAACAACACATGGCCTACCGTCCCGCGTTCCCACAGGTGTCCCGATGAAAACGGTACCTCACATGCGTGGGTGCACCTATCTGGCCGGCAAGGGGCAAGCCGAAAACGCAAGCAACCCCCAGTCTGTTTGTAGAGGGGAATCTCAGCCATTCTGCCGACCGGCACAACATAGAGATATGGGCCTCGGGTGTCCAAGCCACCGAGGAAAACAGGGAGCCCCATGCATTTCCGAAAAGAGGACACCCGTGGGAATCCGCAGAGGTGTGATTTGCGCACATCGCCCCAGGTTTTTTTACCCAGACACCCCTGCAAAGTCCGAAATGTGGGGGAAAAAACGCTTTTTCCGCACATTTCGCTCGACGCACCCATCTAAACACGCCCCAACAACACATGGCCTACCGTCCCGCGTTCCCACAGGTGTCCCGATGAAAACGGTACCTCACATGCGTGGGTGCACCTACCTGGCCGGCAAGGGGCAAGCCGAAAACGCAAGCAACCCCCAGTCTGTTTGCAGAGGGGAATCTCAGCCATTCTGCCGACCGGCACAACATACAGATATGGGCCTCGGGTGTCCAAGCCACCGAGGAAAACAGGGAGCCCCATGCATTTCCGAAAAGAGGACACCCGTGGGAATCCGCAGAGGTGTGATTTGCGCACATCGCCCCAGGTTTTTTTACCCAGACACCCCTGCAAAGTCCGAAATGTGGGGGAAAAAACGCTTTTCCCGCACATTTCGCTCGACGCACCCATCGAAACACGCCCCCAACAACACATGGCCTACCGTCCCGCGTTCCCACAGGTGTCCCGATGAAAACGGTACCTCACATGCGTGGGTGCACCTACCTGGCCGGCAAGGGGCAAGCCGAAAACGCAAGCAACCCCCAGTCTGTTTGCAGAGGGGAATCTCAGCCATTCTGCCGACCGGCACAACAGACAGATATGGGCCTCGGGTGTCCAAGCCACCGAGGAAAACAGGGAGCCCCATGCATTTCCGAAAAGAGGACACCCGTGGGAATCCGCAGAGGTGTGATTTGCGCACATCGCCCCAGGTTTTTTTACCCAGACACCCCTGCAAAGTCCGAAATGTGGGGGAAAAAACGCTTTTTCCGCACATTTTGCTCGACGCACCCATCGAAACACGCCCCCAACAACACATGGCCTACCGTCCCACGTTCCCACAGGTGTCCCGATGAAAACGGTACCTCACATGCGTGGGTGCACCTACCTGGCCGGCAAGTGGCAAGCCGAAAACGCAAGCAACCCCCAGTCTGTTTGCAGAGGGGAATCTCAGCCATTCTGCCGACCGGCACAACATACAGATATGGGCCTCGGGTGTCCAAGCCACCGAGGAAAACAGGGAGCCCCATGCATTTCCGAAAAGAGGACACCCGTGGGAATCCGCAGAGGTGTGATTTGCGCACATCGCCCCAGGTTTTTTTACCCAGACACCCCTGCAAAGTCCGAAATGTTGGGGAAAAAACGCTTTTTCCGCACATTTCGCTCGACGCACCCATCGAAACACGCCCCCAACAACACATGGCCTACCGTCCCGCGTTCCCACAGGTGTCCCGATGAAAACGGTACCTCACATGCGTGGGTGCACCTACCTGGCCGGCAAGGGGCAAGCCGAAAACGCAAGCAACCCCCAGTCTGTTTGCAGAGGGGAATCTCAGCCATTCTGCCGACCGGCACAACATACAGATATGGGCCTCGGGTGTCCAAGCCACCGAGGAAAACAGGGAGCCCCATGCATTTCCAAAAAGAGGACACCCGTGGGAATCCGCAGAGGTGTGATTTGCGCACATCGCCCCAGGTTTTTTTACCCAGACACCCCTGCAAAGTCCGAAATGTGGGGGAAAAACGCTTTTTCCGCACATTTCGCTCGACGCACCCATCGAAACACGCCCCCAACAACACATTGCCTACCGTCCCGCGTTCCCACAGGTGTCCCGATGAAAACGGTACCTCACATGCGTGGGTGCACCTATCTGGCCGGCAAGGGGCAAGCCGAAAACGCAAGCAACCCCCAGTCTGTTTGCAGAGGGGAATCTCAGCCATTCTGCCGACCGGCACAACATAGAGATATGGGCCTCGGGTGTCCAAGCCACCGAGGAAAACAGGGAGCCCCATGCATTTCCGAAAAGAGGACACCCGTGGGAATCCGCAGAGGTGTGATTTGCGCACATCGCCCCAGGTTTTTTTACCCAGACACCCCAACACATGGCCTACCGTCCCGCGTTCCCACAGGTGTCCCGATGAAAACGGTACCTCACATGCGTGGGTGCACCTACCTGGCCGGCAAGGGGCAAGCCGAAAACGCAAGCAACCCCCAGTCTGTTTGCAGAGGGGAATCTCAGCCATTCTGCCGACCGGCACAACATACAGATATGGGCCTCGGGTGTCCAAGCCACCGAGGAAAACAGGGAGCCCCATGCATTTCCGAAAAGAGGACACCCGTGGGAATCCGCAGAGGTGTGATTTGCGCACATCGCCCCAGGTTTTTTTACCCAGACACCCCTGCAAAGTCCGAAATGTGGGGGAAAAAACGCTTTTCCCGCACATTTCGCTCGACGCACCCATCGAAACACGCCCCCAACAACACATGGCCTACCGTCCCGCGTTCCCACAGGTGTCCCGATGAAAACGGTACCTCACATGCGTGGGTGCACCTACCTGGCCGGCAAGGGGCAAGCCGAAAACGCAAGCAACCCCCAGTCTGTTTGCAGAGGGGAATCTCAGCCATTCTGCCGACCGGCACAACATACAGATATGGGCCTCGGGTGTCCAAGCCACCGAGGAAAACAGGGAGCCCCATGCATTTCTGAAAAGAGGACACCCGTGGGAATCCGCAGAGGTGTGATTTGCGCACATCGCCCCAGGTTTTTTTACCCAGACACCCCTGCAAAGTCCGAAATGTGGGGGAAAAAACGCTTTTTCCGCACATTTTGCTCGACGCACCCATCGAAACACACCCCCAACAACACATGGCCTACCGTCCCACGTTCCCACAGGTGTCCCGATGAAAACGGTACCTCACATGCGTGGGTGCACCTACCTGGCCGGCAAGTGGCAAGCCGAAAACGCAAGCAACCCCCAGTCTGTTTGCAGAGGGGAATCTCAGCCATTCTGCCGACCGGCACAACATACAGATATGGGCCTCGGGTGTCCAAGCCACCGAGGAAAACAGGGAGCCCCATGCATTTCCGAAAAGAGGACACGCGTGGGAATCCGCAGAGGTGTGATTTGCGCACATCGCCCCAGGTTTTTTTACCCAGACACCCCTGCAAAGTCCGAAATGTGGGGGAAAAAACGCTTTTTCCGCACATTTCGCTCGACGCACCCATCGAAACACGCCCCCAACAACACATGGCCTACCGTCCCGCGTTCCCACAGGTGTCCCGATGAAAACGGTACCTCACATGCGTGGGTGCACCTACCTGGCTGGCAAGGGGCAAGCCGAAAACGCAAGCAACCCCCAGTCTGTTTGCAGAGGGGAATCTCAGCCATTCTGCCGACCGGCACAACATACAGATATGGGCTACGGGTGTCCAAGCCACCGAGGAAAACAGGGAGCCCCATGCATTTCCGAAAAGAGGACACCCGTGGGAATCCGCAGAGGTGTGATTTGCGCACATCGCCCCAGGTTTTTTTACCCAGACACCCCTGCAAAGTCCGAAATGTGGGGGAAAAAACGCTTTTTCCGCACATTTCGCTCGACGCACTGTGATGCCGGAAATGCATCTGAGGGACAGGGCCTCTGAATCCTTGTCCTTTTTCTGTTTTTACCGTGTGTTCTGTCATGTTTTCTGCCCAGGAGTCCATGAGGGACTCCTGACAGTGCAGCTCTCTTTTGGTTTGGTGAACAGACCCATGGGATACCCTTATGGCACCCATGGGTAGGGGTACAACCCTGTGCCCCTAGTGTATGTTTTTGGGCACCTGTGGGTGGCCCACAGAGCAGGGTATGGGCTGGTGGCAGCTCCATGCTAAACTTGACAGGTGCTCTGGGTGTCCTCCCTTTTGGGATACCCAGGCCCTGCCATTGGGATCAGTTGATTCCTGATAGAAACAAGATGGCCCCTGTGGCCTCTTGCTTTCTATTGCCTGTTGTCTTGTTTTTCCCAAAGTCCTGGGAAGCCCTGGCTCTGTCCCTTCCCCCTGGCTGGCTGTTGGGTGGAAGTTCCATATAGGGTGTTGTTGTGAAGGCCCAGCTAGACTGACTGGAGCCTTCCCAGTGACTGTATGTTGTGGGTACCTCCTGTGGGTGGGACCTGGGTGAATGGAGTGTGTGACCAATATGCACTCCTTGTTGTGGTTGTCTGGTTTCTGGCATGAGAGACAAAGACTGAGACAGCCCTGCCCGAAACTGGCCTGAATGCAGTGTGTAGTGTTGAATGGCTGGGTACTTGTCCCAATCCACATTCCTTGTTGTGAGTGTCTGAAAGGGAGGAGTGTGGCCTGAATGCACTGTGTGCCTGATTGGCTGACTGACTGCATGAATGCCCTTCTGTGTGATTGGCTGCTGTGTGTGTGCCAGCAGTGTGGATGAGAGACAGAATAGTATATCTGGGGACCTCTCACCACTGGAAATTGTTCAGAAGCATTCAGAAGCTGAGTCTCCACTCAAGAGTAACTGGATTTGCTGATCCTCGACGTCCAGCTGGAAGAAGAAGACTTGCTGTGGCATTTGCTTCGACGGAACTGAAGGTTGTCGAAATCGTCGAGGACTGACCCGAGAGAGGACCTGGTAAGGCGCCCTCTTCCCGTGCTCCGAGGGACCATCGAGCACCGCTGAATCTTCGCCGAAGCTCCCTGGACGCCAGACCATCGAAAGGCTGCCGACCGGAGAAGGGGACTGCCGAGGAGACCGAAGTAAAGCACCCGGACATCGACGCTGTCGAAGTCCATTGCCGTCGACCAGGGTTCGCAGGTCTGTGCAACCGCTGGAGGCCCGTCGAAGTTGTGTTGCCCAGCCGTGGGAACCACTTGACGCCGAGCCGCCGACGACCGGAGCCGTCCGCTCCTTGCCTAAGAACATTTGACTCGAAGGACTCCCTCGTCCGCACCGTCGACCGCTTTTGCCCTGCCGGAGAAAGTCGAGGACGACCAACGCGCCGAGGAGAATCCGCCGGTGGGTTTCCCGCCACCTCACGATCCCAAAGACTCGAGCGACTCGACGCCCTTGCTGGGCCCCCGTCTCTACAATCTTTGCGGTCCAGAACTATTGTCATCGAGGTGCCCCGCACACCTCCGCCTTGCAGGACGCCGACGCCCCGACGCCGACGAGCACCGCTTGGACGAAGCTGCCGCCTCTTCGACATCGTTCTACCTCGTTTGTCGACGGACGTTCGACGCCCCGTGCCTCCCGCTTGAAAGGGAAGGCATTCAAGAAGGGCCGTCGATTCCCCGTCGCCGAACCCCGAGGTCTTCGACGTTTTTCGACGCCTCTCGACGATCCGTGACTCCTGCTTTAAAGGGGGTCATTCAAGAAGGATCTGTCGACGCCTCTTCGAAGAACTCGACTCCACCAGGTACATTGGGGGGGTAAAAACATTATAGGAGAGAAATAGACTATTGAACAATATATGGACTGGGCTGGTGTTATATCTCTTTATTTTGCAGGTTGCCCAGGTGGGGGGATCTCCACACAGAACTGTGTCCAGTGGTAGGGGCCAGTATTCTGCCTATTGTTTTCAATCATCTGCTATCTCTCCCCTCTCTATTGCTGGTTTCCTTCTTATTGATCTGTGTGCTATTTTAACATTATTGTGAATGCACTTTAATGAGGTCTAATATTAGTGGTACCACTTTAGAATTGTAGATATTTACCATTGCTGATTTTCCTGAGCACAAAGTGCGTTATTGTGATAAGTGTACATAACCCTTGAATATTAATTATATAAAGACTGTGTTTTCAGTAATACAGTGTGTGGACATTCCTTTGTGGGGGCTTGGGGATACACTGTACTTAAGAACCAGCCTGCATCACCTCCTGAGAAGCTAGGCCTTGATTGCTCGTCCATTGCTACCGTAATCGAGAATCTTGGCTGGGGTCCTCTGTGCCTCTCCTCTACCATATAGAGAGCGGAAGTACAGACCCCCCCCACCGGTCTTGACAAGCTGGTGGCAGCGGTGGGATGCTTATGGTTTTAAGACTCAGCGTATAACCGTGCCACTTACAAAATATCCACACTTTATTAGATTAAGGTTTGGGTGTGTACCAAATAACTGCATTACAGGCAATGGAGCCCATTGCAAATGGTAAATTGACTCGGATGAGCTTAGAGGCTCTCCAGAGTGCTTGTGAAGCCAGGGAGTTAGACTTTGTGGATAAGTCTAGGGCTGAGCTGATAGCTGCCCTGGTGGACTACCAGACTGATGGTGAAACCCTTGATGAAGGGGGGGATGCAACCAGTGAGGACTCTGCCCCTGGGGTTGTCGCTGAATCTGTTTCTGGGAATGCCACCATTCCTGCTGCCTCTGTTCCAAACCCCAGCAATTCCATGGAACTTGAGTTATTAAGGATGAAATTAGCCTTTGAATATCGCAAGTTGGAAATAGAAGCTGAGCTTAAGAAAGAGGAGCTGGCACAGCAAGTGGAACTCAAGAATAGGGATCTTGCGCTCAAAGACAAGGACACTGAATGTCAGAGAATCCAGCTAGAGAGAGCTAGAGTGGAGACTTCAGCTAGACCAATTGAGAGTGGCAGGTCCCCAGCCACCAAGTTTATGAAAGATTTGGTTGGTGTGTTTGTGGAGGGTTCAGATATCCTCCAATGGATTGAAGCGTTTGAAATGGCTTGTGCAATTCATGATGTAGATAAAAGAGATTGGGCTAAGTGTTTGTTAAGCAGAGTGCCTCAAACTGGATATGACTGTATTCTGAAGCTGAGTGTGGAAGAAAGGGGTCAGTATGAGTGTATGAAGTCTGCTTTGATTGCCAAGTTTGGCAAGACACCTACCCAATACCTTAAAAGGTTCAGGGATTTTAAGAAAAGAGAGAATATGTCTTGGGTTGACTGGGTGAGTGCTGCGCACATGAACATGATGGGGTGGATTGATGGTTACAAGGTGAAAACTTTTGCTGAATTATCCCACCTGTTGTTTTTTGAGCATTTTTCTGAAGCCTGTTCACCAGAGCTGCGTCAGTATGTGGCTGACCAGAACATTTTGGACCCCTTTAAGCTGGCTAGGTTGGCTGACAAGTGGGTCTCCCACCGGGTGTCCCCTAAGGACTCCAGTGGGAAGGACAAGGACAAAGAAAAGGGGACCTCTCAGAAAGCTGAGGAGTCCCAAAAGCAATCACAGTCGGGTAAACCAAAACCTTCCTCTCCTAAGACCCAAAAATCTAGTGGGGATAAGTCCTCTGTGGGTGGGAATAAGAGTAGTGGTCCACCTGCTGCAAAGCAGGTTCCCAGTGGTTCCAGTACCGTACCCCGCACTCCTGGCACTTGTTGGGATTGTGGGGCTCTGGATCACAAAAGGGGTGACCCCAAGTGTAAAGGTAAGGCACTTGGAGTACAGGCTGTCAGCCTGACCTACCCTTACCCCGTGGCTGAGGTGGAGGCCACTGTCCTCCCCTCCTCTACAGGAATCACATTTGGTGCTCCGGTAGAGATTTCCTTAGTGTCCCTTGGGGCCTGGGACCAGTACGCAGAAGTACTGGCAACTATCCCGCAGAACACCCGTAGGTTTTTGAGAAGTGTCCTCTTGAATGGCCAGCCTTCTACTGGCTTGAGAGACACTGGGGCAAGCATGACAGTGGTGGACAGGACCCTGCTCAAGCCAGAGGACTATGAAGGTGCTCCTCTGCAAACCACCAGGTTAGCTGGTGGGCCTCCCAAATTATCGCCTGTAGCCCTAGTCACACTCATGATTGGAGACAAGACAGCGAAGCTTCCTGTCCTGGTTCAGGACAATGTCCCTGCTAACATTTTGTTAGGGAATGATCTAGTAGAGTTGGGGTTGATCTCGGATGGTCTTCCCATGACTGCTGCTGCAGTCACTAGGTCACAGGTGACACCGGGTCTGGCTGTGAGTCAGGTACCCGAGCCAAAGGCGAGGCCTAAGGCAAGAAGAAGGAAGACCAAGAAGGCCACCTCTGTGGAGGGAACACCTTCTCTTCCTGCTGTTCCGACAGCACCCATTGGGATCCATGCTCCGGACGGGCTGGGTCCAGTGGAAAACCCAAACTCAACTCCTTTGGGAGAAGAGGCAGAAGACTCGCCTGTGGGAGAGGTTCTCAACCCGGAGGATCATCCCGACCTTCAATGCTTGTTAGCTGAAGGGGGACCCTCCCGGGCAGACTTCTGTAAGGGACAGAGAGAGTGCCACTCTCTCGAGGGTCTGAGGAAACAGGCCCTGTCCCAGGCACAAGGTGAAGTGCCTAGGACATTCAAGATTTATTGGGAGGGTGAGCTCCTTGTTAGTGAGCCCACTAAGCCCGAACCTGGTGCCCGCAAGAGGTTGGTGGTACCCCAGGTTTACAGGCCCTTCCTACTGCAGTTGGCGCATGAGGTGCCCTTGGCTGGTCATCTTGGGACCAAGAAGACTAAGCAGAGGCTCTCTGCCCATTTCTACTGGCCACGGATGGGAGTAGAGGTGGAGTCCCACTGCAGGACCTGCCCAACTTGTCAGTTGTCTGGCAAGACTGGAGGCAGGGTCATTGCCCCACTGCAGCCATTACCAGTGGTTGGCACACCATTTGAGAGGGTGGGCATCGACATCGTCGGTCCCCTTGACCCTCCCACTTCAGGTGGACATCGGTTCATCCTGGTCTTGGTAGATCATGCCACCAGGTACCCTGAGGCAATACCCCTTCGGACTGTTACTGCCAAGGTGGTTGCCAGGGCTCTCCTGGGCATTTTCACGCGTGTTGGATTCCCCAAGGAGGTTGTCTCTGACCGAGGATCCAACTTCATGTCTAGTTACATGAAAACCATGTGGAAAGAGTGCGGGGTAACCTACAAGTTCTCCACCTCTTACCACCCCAGACCAATGGTCTGGTTGAGAGATTTAACAAAACTCTCAAGGGCATGCTAGGTGCTTTGGAAGAGCCCCTAAGGAGGAAATGGGATCTCCTCCTGCCATGCCTGCTGTTTGCTTACAGAGAGGTACCTCAAGAGGGTGTTGGTTTCAGCCCCTTTGAGTTACTCTTTGGACATCCCGTGAGGGGGCCCCTCGCCTTGATCCGAGAAGGCTTGGAAGCCACCCCTCCAGGTCCCGCCAAGCAAGTGGGGGACTATGTGTTAGGCCTCAGGCGGAGGATGACACAAATGATGGGTCAGGCAACAGCAAATCTCAAGGCCAGCCAGGAATTGAATAAGTACTGGCATGACCTGAAAGCTTTGCAAGTGGATTGGACTCCGGGACAGGAAATCCTTGTGATGGAGCCTACCAAGCCTAGAGCTTTGGCAGACAAGTGGACTGGACCCTTCAGGATCATCTCCAAGATGGGCGAAGTCAATTATCTGGTGGACATGGGAGCCTCTGGGGTAGCCCCCCAGGTATTCCATGTCAACAGGCTCAAGCCTTTCCACAGGCGAGCAGAGGTCTCATGTCTCTTGCTAGCTTCAGGGCAAGAAGAGGATGAGAGTGAGCCCCTTCCTGATTTGCTGCATAGCAACCCTCAGGATGGCTCAGTGGAGGGAGTACAACTCTCTCCAGATTTGACAACAGAGCAGCAGAGGGCCTGCCGGGCTTTGCTCCAGCAGTATGCCCCTCTGTTTTCACTGACACCGGGCCTTACACCGTGGTGTAAGCACGAAATTGACACTGGTGACAGTGTGCCTGTCAAAAGCAGGAGCTATCGTATGTCAGATACCGTCAAAAACCACATCCAGGCTGAGGTCGCCAAGATGTTGGATCTGGGTGTTATTGAACCCTCAACCAGTCCCTGGTCCAGTCCCGTGGTCCTTGTCCCCAAGGCAAGTTCCCCGGCGGGTACCAAGGATTGGAGGTTCTGTGTGGACTACCGAGGAGTCAATGCCGTCACCAAAACTGACGCGCACCCATTGCCCAGGGCTGATGAGCTCGTGGACACTATAGGTGCTGCCAAATTTGTGAGCACCTTTGACCTTACCTCAGGCTATTGGCAAATAGCTCTGACGGACCATGCCAAGGAAAAGACGGCTTTCTCAACACCTGAGGGACTCTACCAGTTTAGGGTCATGCCTTTTGGGTTGAAGAATGCCCCTGCCACCTTCCAGAGATTGGTCAACCATGCGCTCAGTGGGCTGGAAGCCTTTTGTGTGGCTTACTTAGACGACATTGCCGTCTACAGTTCCACCTGGGAAGAGCATTTGACACCTCTGGATAAGGTGTTGCAGGCCTTGAAAAGGGCTAACCTCACTATCAAGGCCGCCAAGTGCCAGATAGCTCAGGGGAAAGTTACCTATCTTGGTCATGAGGTAGGAGGGGGTCAAATCCAACCTCTCTCCAGTAAAGTACAGGACGTACAGAACTGGGAGACTCCCACTACTCAAACCCAGGTGAGAGCCTTTTTGGGCCTCACTGGGTACTATCGCAATTTCATGGCAGACTATGGAACCATAGCTGCACCCCTGACAGCTCTAACTTCACCCAAACAGCCTAGGAAGGTTAATTGGACTGAAGACTGTCAGAGGGCCTTTGATGGCTTGAAAGAAAGTCTGTGTAGGGCACCTGTGTTGAGTGCACCTGACTACAGCCGACCCTTTATCGTCCAGACGGATGCCTGCGACACCGGAATTGGAGCTGTCTTGTCCCAGTTAGATGACAAAGGGAGAGAACATCCTATCATATTCATCAGTAGACAACTCAAGGGTAGAGAACTTAGGTGGGCTACTGTTGAAAAGGAATGTTTTAGTATAGTTTGGAGCCTTAGGCGTTTTAGGCCCTACCTTACGGGGTCCACCTTCAAGGTCCAAACAGATCATAAGCCCCTGAAGTGGCTTATGCAGATGAAGGGTGAGAATCCGAAATTGCTCAGGTGGTCGATTAGCCTACAAGGGCTAGACTTCACCATAGAGCACAGACCAGGGAAGAGTCACGATAATGCAGATGGCCTTTCCAGAAGGTATGTTGACCGTCTGGATGAGGGTGTCTATCCCGTGGGAGATTAGGCACCCTCCACCTCAGTCTGGGGGGGGCGACTGTGATGCCGGAAATGCATCTGAGGGACAGGGCCTCTGAATCCTTGTCCTTTTTCTGTTTTTACCGTGTGTTCTGTCATGTTTTCTGCCCAGGAGTCCATGAGGGACTCCTGACAGTGCAGCTCTCTTTTGGTTTGGTGAACAGACCCATGGGATACCCTTATGGCACCCATGGGTAGGGGTACAACCCTGTGCCCCTAGTGTATGTTTTTGGGCACCTGTGGGTGGCCCACAGAGCAGGGTATGGGCTGGTGGCAGCTCCATGCTAAACTTGACAGGTGCTCTGGGTGTCCTCCCTTTTGGGATACCCAGGCCCTGCCATTGGGATCAGTTGATTCCTGATAGAAACAAGATGGCCCCTGTGGCCTCTTGCTTTCTATTGCCTGTTGTCTTGTTTTTCCCAAAGTCCTGGGAAGCCCTGGCTCTGTCCCTTCCCCCTGGCTGGCTGTTGGGTGGAAGTTCCATATAGGGTGTTGTTGTGAAGGCCCAGCTAGACTGACTGGAGCCTTCCCAGTGACTGTATGTTGTGGGTACCTCCTGTGGGTGGGACCTGGGTGAATGGAGTGTGTGACCAATATGCACTCCTTGTTGTGGTTGTCTGGTTTCTGGCATGAGAGACAAAGACTGAGACAGCCCTGCCCGAAACTGGCCTGAATGCAGTGTGTAGTGTTGAATGGCTGGGTACTTGTCCCAATCCACATTCCTTGTTGTGAGTGTCTGAAAGGGAGGAGTGTGGCCTGAATGCACTGTGTGCCTGATTGGCTGACTGACTGCATGAATGCCCTTCTGTGTGATTGGCTGCTGTGTGTGTGCCAGCAGTGTGGATGAGAGACAGAATAGTATATCTGGGGACCTCTCACCACTGGAAATTGTTCAGAAGCATTCAGAAGCTGAGTCTCCACTCAAGAGTAACTGGATTTGCTGATCCTCGACGTCCAGCTGGAAGAAGAAGATTTGCTGTGGCATTTGCTTCGACGGAACTGAAGGTTGTCGAAATCGTCGAGGACTGACCCGAGAGAGGACCTGGTAAGGCGCCCTCTTCCCGTGCTCCGAGGGACCATCGAGCACCGCTGAATCTTCGCCGAAGCTCCCTGGACGCCAGACCATCGAAAGGCTGCCGACCGGAGAAGGGGACTGCCGAGGAGACCGAAGTAAAGCACCCGGACATCGACGCTGTCGAAGTCCATTGCCGTCGACCAGGGTTCGCAGGTCTGTGCAACCGCTGGAGGCCCGTCGAAGTTGTGTTGCCCAGCCGTGGGAACCACTTGACGCCGAGCCGCCGACGACCGGAGCCGTCCGCTCCTTGCCTAAGAACATTTGACTCGAAGGACTCCCTCGTCCGCACCGTCGACCGCTTTTGCCCTGCCGGAGAAAGTCGAGGACGACCAACGCGCCGAGGAGAATCCGCCGGTGGGTTTCCCGCCACCTCACGATCCCAAAGACTCGAGCGACTCGACGCCCTTGCTGGGCCCCCGTCTCTACAATCTTTGCGGTCCAGAACTATTGTCATCGAGGTGCCCCGCACACCTCCGCCTTGCAGGACGCCGACGCCCCGACGCCGATGAGCACCGCTCGGACGAAGCTGCCGCCTCTTCGACATCGTTCTACCTCGTTTGTCGACGGACGTTCGACGCCCCGTGCCTCCCGCTTGAAAGGGAAGGCATTCAAGAAGGGCCGTCGATTCCCCGTCGCCGAACCCCGAGGTCTTCGACGTTTTTCGACGCCTCTCGACGATCCGTGACTCCTGCTTTAAAGGGGGTCATTCAAGAAGGATCTGTCGACGCCTCTTCGAAGAACTCGACTCCACCAGGTACATTGGGGGGGTAAAAACATTATAGGAGAGAAATAGACTATTGAACAATATATGGACTGGGCTGGTGTTATATCTCTTTATTTTGCAGGTTGCCCAGGTGGGGGGATCTCCACACAGAACTGTGTCCAGTGGTAGGGGCCAGTATTCTGCCTATTGTTTTCAATCATCTGCTATCTCTCCCCTCTCTATTGCTGGTTTCCTTCTTATTGATCTGTGTGCTATTTTAACATTATTGTGAATGCACTTTAATGAGGTCTAATATTAGTGGTACCACTTTAGAATTGTAGATATTTACCATTGCTGATTTTCCTGAGCACAAAGTGCGTTATTGTGATAAGTGTACATAACCCTTGAATATTAATTATATAAAGACTGTGTTTTCAGTAATACAGTGTGTGGACATTCCTTTGTGGGGGCTTGGGGATACACTGTACTTAAGAACCAGCCTGCATCACCTCCTGAGAAGCTAGGCCTTGATTGCTCGTCCATTGCTACCGTAATCGAGAATCTTGGCTGGGGTCTTCTGTGCCTCTCCTCTACCATATAGAGAGCGGAAGTACAGACCCCCCCCACCGGTCTTGACAAGCACCCATCGAAACACGCCCCCAACAACACATGGCCTACCGTCCCGCGTTCCCACAGGTGTCCCGATGAAAACGGTACCTCACATGCGTGGGTGCACCTACCTGGCCGGCAAGGGGCAAGCCGAAAACGCAAGCAACCCCCAGTCTGTTTGCAGAGGGGAATCTCAGCCATTCTGCCGACCGGCACAACATACAGATATGGGCCTCGGGTGTCCAAGCCACCGAGGAAAACAGGGAGCCCCATGCATTTCCGAAAAGAGGACACCCGTGGGAATCCGCAGAGGTGTGATTTGCGCACATCGCCCCAGGTTTTTTTACCCAGACACCCCTGCAAAGTCCAAAATGTGGGGGAAAAAACGCTTTTTCCGCACATTTCGCTCGACGCACCCATCGAAACACGCCCCCAACAACACATGGCCTACCGTCCCGCGTTCCCACAGGTGTCCCAATGAAAACGGTACCTCACATGCGTGGGTGCACCTACCTGGCCGGCAAGGGGCAAGCCGAAAACGCAAGCAACCCCCAGTCTGTTTGCTGAGGGGAATCTCAGCCATTCTGCCGACCGGCACAACATACAGATATGGGCCTCGGGTGTCCAAGCCACCGAGGAAAACAGGGAGCCCCATGCATTTCCGAAAAGAGGACACCCGTGGGAATCCGCAGAGGTGTGATTTGCGCCCATCGCCCCAGGTTTTTTTACCCAGACACCCCTGCAAAGTACGAAATGTGGGGAAAAAAACGCTTTTTCCGCACATTTCGCTCGACGCACCCATCGAAACACGCCCCCAACAACACATGGCCTACCGTCCCGCGTTCCCACAGGTGTCCCGATGAAAACGGTACCTCACATGCGTGGGTGCACCTACCTGGCCGGCAAGGGGCAAGCCGAAAACGCAAGCAACCCCCAGTCTGTTTGCAGAGGGGAATCTCAGCCATTCTGCCGACCAGCACAACATACAGATATGGGCCTCGGGTGTCCAAGCCACCGAGGAAAACAGGGAGCCCCATGCATTTCCGAAAAGAGGACACCCGTGGGAATCCGCAGAGGTGTGATTTGCGCACATCGCCCCAGGTTTTTTGACCCAGACACCCCTGCAAAGTCCGAAATGTGGGGGAAAAAACGCTTTTTCCGCACATTTCGCTCGACGCACCCATCGAAACACGCCCCCAACAACACATGGCCTACCGTCCCGCGTTCCCACAGGTGTCCCGATGAAAACGGTACCTCACATGCGTGGGTGCACCTACCTGGCCGGCAAGGGGCAAGCCGAAAACGCAAGCAACCCCCAGTCTGTTTGCAGAGGGGAATCTCAGCCATTCTGCCGACCGGCACAACATACAGATATGGGCCTCGGGTGTCCAAGCCACTGAGGAAAACAGGGAGCCCCATGCATTTCCGAAAAGAGGACACCCGTGGGAATCCGCAGAGGTGTGATTTGCGCACATCGCCCCAGGTTTTTTGACCCAGACACCCCTGCAAAGTCCGAAATGTGGGGGAAAAAACGCTTTTTCCGCACATTTCGCTCGACGCACCCATCGAAACACACCCCAACAACACATGGCCTACCGTCCCGCGTTCCCACGGGTGTCCCGATGAAAACGGTACCTCACATGCGTGGGTGCACCTACCTGGCCGGCAAGGGGCAAGCCGAAAACGCAAGCAACCCCCAGTCTGTTTGCAGAGGGGAATCTCAGCCATTCTGCCGACCGGCACAACATAGAGATATGGGCCTCGGGTGTCCAAGCCACCGAGGAAAACAGGTAGCCCCATGCATTTCCGAAAAGAGGACACCCGTGGGAATCCGCAGAGGTGTGATTTGCGCACATCGCCCCAGGTTTTTTTACCCAGACACCTCTGCAAAGTCCGAAATGTGGGGGAAAAAACGCTTTTTCCGCACATTTCACTCGACGCACCCATCGAAACACGCCCCCAACAACACATGGCCTACCGTCCCGCGTTCCCACAGGTGTCCCGATGAAAACGGTACCTCACATGCGTGGGTGCACCTACCTGGCCGGCAAGGGGCAAGCCGAAAACGCAAGTAACCCCCAGTCTGTTTGCAGAGGGGAATCTCAGCCATTCTGCCGACCGGCACAACATACAGATATGGGCCTCGGGTGTCCAAGCCACCGAGGAAAACAGGGAGCCCCATGCATTTCCGAAAAGAGGACACCCGTGGGAATCCGCAGAGGTGTGATTTGCGCACATCGCCCCAGGTTTTTTTACCCAGACACCCCTGCAAAGTCCGAAATGTGGGGGAAAAAACGCTTTTTCCGCACATTTCGCTCGACGCACCCATCGAAACACGCCCCCAACAACACATGGCCTACCGTCCCGCGTTCCCACAGGTGTCCCAATGAAAACGGTACCTCACATGTGTGGGTGCACCTACCTGGCCGGCAAGGGGCAAGCCGAAAACGCAAGCAACCCCCAGTCTGTTTGCAGAGGGGAATCTCAGCCATTCGGCACAACATACAGATATGGGCCTCGGGTGTCCAAGCCACCAAGGAAAACAGGGAGCCCCATGCATTTCCGAAAAGAGGACACCCGTGGGAATCCGCAGAGGTGTGATTTGCGCACATCGCCCCAGGTTTTTTTACCCAGACACCCCTGCAAAGTCCAAAATGTGGGGGGAAAAATGCTTTTTCCGCACATTTCGCTCGACGCACCCATCGAAACACGCCCCCAACAACACATGGCCTACCGTCCCGCGTTCCCACAGGTGTCCCGATGAAAACGGTACCTCACATGCGTGGGTGCACCTACCTGGCCTGCAAGGGGCAAGCCGAAAACGCAAGCAACCCCCAGTCTGTTTGCAGAGGGGAATCTCAGCCATTCTGCCGACCGGCACAACATACAGATATGGGCCTCGGGTGTCCAAGCCACCGAGGAAAACAGGGAGCCCCATGCATTTCCGAAAAGAGGACACCCGTGGGAATCCGCAGAGGTGTGATTTGCGCACATCGCCCCATGTTTTTTTACCCAGACACCCCTGCAAAGTCCGAAATGTGGGGGAAAAACCGCTTTTTCCGCACATTTCGTTCGACGCACCCATCGAAACACGCCCCCAACAACACATGGCCTACCGTCCCGCGTTCCCACAGGTGTCCCGATGAAAACGGTACCTCACATGCGTGGGTGCACCTACCTGGCCGGCAACGGGCAAGCCGAAAACGCAAGCAACCCCCAGTCTGTTTGCAGAGGGGAATCTCAGCCATTCTGCCGACCGGCACAACATACAGATATGGGCCTCGGGTGTCCAAGCCACCGAGGAAAACAGGGAGCCCCATGCATTTCCGAAAAGAGGACACCCGTGGGAATCCGCAGAGGTGTGATTTGCGCACATCGCCCCAGGTTTTTTTACTCAGACACCCCTGCAAAATCCGAAATGTGGGGGAAAAAACGCTTTTTCCGCACATTTCGCTCGACGCACCCATCGAAACACACCCCCAACAACACATGGCCTACCGTCCCGCGTTCCCACAGGTGTCCCGATGAAAACGGTACCTCACATGCGTGGGTGCACCTACCTGGCAAGGGGCAAGCCGAAAACGCAAGCAACCCCCAGTCTGTTTGCAGAGGGGAATCTCAGCCATTCTGCCGACCGGCACAACATACAGATATGGGCCTCGGGTGTCCAAGCCACCGAGGAAAACAGGGAGCCCCATGCATTTCCGAAAAGAGGACACCCGTGGGAATCCGCAGAGGTGTGATTTGCGCACATCGCCCCAGGTTTTTTTACCCAGACACCCCTGCAAATTCCGAAATGTGGGGGAAAAAACGCTTTTTCCGCACATTTCGCTCGACGCACCCATCGAAACACGCCCCCAACAACACATGGCCTACCGTCCTGCGTTCCCACAGGTGTCCCGATGAAAACGGTACCTCACATGCGTGGGTGCACCTACCTGGCCGGCAAGGGGCAAGCCGAAAACGCAAGCAACCCCCAGTCTGTTTGCAGAGGGGAATCTCAGCCATTCTGCCGACCGGCACAACATACAGATATGGGCCTCGGGTGTCCAAGCCACTGAGGAAAACAGGGAGCCCCATGCATTTCCGAAAAGAGGACACCTGTGGGAATCCGCAGAGGTGTGATTTGCGCACATCGCCCCAGGTTTTTTTACCCAGACACCCCTGCAAATTCCGAAATGTGGGGGAAAAAACGCTTTTTCCGCACATTTCGCTCGACGCACCCATCGAAACACGCCCCCAACAACACATGGCCTACCGTCCTGCGTTCCCACAGGTGTCCCGATGAAAACGGTACCTCACATGCGTGGGTGCACCTACCTGGCCGGCAAGGGGCAAGCCGAAAACGCAAGCAACCCCCAGTCTGTTTGCAGAGGGGAATCTCAGCCATTCTGCCGACCGGCACAACATACAGATATGGGCCTCGGGTGTCCAAGCCACTGAGGAAAACAGGGAGCCCCATGCATTTCCGAAAAGAGGACACCCGTGGGAATCCGCAGAGGTGTGATTTGCCCACATCGCCCCAGGTTTTTTTACCCAGACACCCCTGCAAAGTCCGAAATGTGGGGGAAAAAACGCTTTTTCCGCACATTTCGCTCGACGCACCCATCGAAACACGCCCCCAACAACACATGGCCTACCGTCCCGCGTTCCCACAGGTGTCCCGATGAAAACGGTACCTCACATGCGTGGGTGCACCTACCTGGCCGGCAAGGGGCAAGCCGAAAACGCAAGCAACCCCCAGTCTGTTTGCAGAGGGGAATCTCGGCCAATCTGCCGACCGGCACAACATACAGATATGGGCCTCGGGTGTCCAAGCCACTGAGGAAAACAGGGAGCCCCATGCATTTCCGAGAAGAGGACACCCGTGGGAATCCGCAGAGGTGTGATTTGCGCACATCGCCCCAGGTTTTTTTACCCAGACACCCCTGCAAAGTCCGAAATGTGGCGGAAAAAATGCTTTTTCCGCACATTTTGCTCGACGCACCCATCGAAACACGCCCCCAACAACACATGGCCTACCGTCCCGCGTTCCCACAGGTGTCCCGATGAAAACGGTACCTCACATGCGTGGGTGCACCTACCTGGCCTGCAAGGGGCAAGCAGAAAACGCAAGCAACCCCCAGTCTGTTTGCAGAGGGGAATCTCAGCCATTCTGCCGACCGGCACAACATACAGATATGGGCCTCGGGGGTCCAAGCCACTGAGGAAAACAGGGAGCCCCATGCATTTCCGAAAAGAGGACACCCGTGGGAATCCGCAGAGGTGTGATTTGCGCACATCGCCCCAGGTTTTTTTACCCAGACACCCCTGCAAAGTCCGAAATGTGGGGGAAAAAACGCTTTTTCCGCACATTTCGCTCGACGCACCCATTGAAACACGCCCCCAACAACACATGGCTACCGTCCCGCGTTCCCACAGGTGTCCCGATGAAAACGGTACCTCACATGCGTGGGTGCACCTACCTGGCCGGCAAGGGGCAAGCCGAAAACGCAAGCAACCCCCAGTCTGTTTGCAGAGGGGAATCTCAGCCATTCTGCCGACCGGCACAACATACAGATATGGGCCTCGGGTGTCCAAGCCACCGAGGAAAACAGGGAGCCCCGAGCATTTCCGAAAAGAGGACACCCGTGGGAATCCGCAGAGGTGTGATTTGCGCACATCGCCCCAGTTTTTTTTACCCAGACACCCCTGCAAAGTCCGAAATGTGGGGGAAAAAACGCTTTTTCCGCACATTTCGCTCGACGCACCCATTGAAACACGCCCCCAACAACACATGGCCTACCGTCCTGCGTTCCCACAGGTGTCCCAATGAAAACGGTACCTCACATGCGTGGGTGCACCTACCTGGCCGGCAAGGGGCAAGCCGAAAACGCAAGCAACCCCCAGTCTGTTTGCAGAGGGGAATCTCAGCCATTCTGCCGACCGGTACAACATACAGATATGGGCCTCGGGTGTCCAAGCCACCGAGGAAAACAGGGAGCCCCATGCATTTCCAAAAAGAGGACACCCGTGGGAATCCGCAGAGGTGTGATTTGCGCACATCGCCCCAGGTTTTTTTACCCAGACACCCCTGCAAAGTCCGAAATGTGGGGGAAAAAACGCTTTTTCCGCACATTTCGCTCGACGCACCCATCGAAACACGCCCCCAACAACACATGGCCTACCGTCCCGCGTTCCCACAGGTGTCCCGATGAAAACGGTACCTCACATGCGTGGGTGCACCTACCTGGCCGGCAAGGGGCAAGCCGAAAATGCAAGCAACCCCCAGTCTGTTTGCAGAGGGGAATCTCAGCCATTCTGCCGACCGGCACAACATACAGATATGGGCCTCGGGTGTCCAAGCCACCGAGGAAAACAGGGAGCCCCATGCATTTCCGAAAAGAGGACACCCGTGGGAATCCGCAGAGGTGTGATTTGCGCACATCGCCCCAGGTTTTTTTACCCAGACACCCCTGCAAAGTCTGAAATGTGGGGGAAAAAACGCTTTTTCCGCACATTTCGCTCGACGCACCCATCGAAACACGCCCCCAACAACACATGGCCTACCGTCCCGCGTTCCCACAGGTGTCCCGATGAAAACGGTACCTCACATGCGTGGGTGCACCTACCTGGCCGGCAAGGGGCAAGCCGAAAACGCAAGCAACCCCCAGTCTGTTTGCAGAGGGGAATCTCAGCCATTCTGCCGACCGGCACAACATACAGATATGGGCCTCGGGTGTCCAAGCCACCGAGGAAAACAGGGAGCCCCATGCATTTCCGAAAAGAGGACACCCGTGGGAATCCGCAGAGGTGTGATTTGCGCACATCGCCCCAGGTTTTTTTACCCAGACACCCCTGCAAAGTCCGAAATGTGGGGGAAAATACGCTTTTTCCGCACATTTCGCTCGACGCACCCATCGAAACACGCCCCCAACAACACATGGCCTACCGTCCCGCGTTCCCACAGGTGTCCCGATGAAAACGGTACCTCACATGCGTGGGTGCACCTACCTGGCCGGCAAGGGGCAAGCCGAAAACGCATGCAACCCCCAGTCTGTTTGCAGAGGGGAATCTCAGCCATTCTGCCGACCGGCACAACATACAGATATGGGCCTCGGGTGTCCAAGCCACCGAGGAAAACAGGGAGCCCCATGCATTTCCGAAAAGAGGACACCCGTGGGAATCCGCAGAGGTGTGATTTGCGCACATCGCCCCAGGTTTTTTTACCCAGACACCCCTGCAAAGTCCGAAATGTGGGGGAAAAAAGGCTTTTTAAGCACATTTCGCTCGACGCACCCATCGAAACACGCCCCCAACAACACATGGCCTACCGTCCCGCGTTCCCACAGGTGTCCCGATGAAAACGGTACCTCACATGCGTGGGTGCACCTACCTGGCCGGCAAGGGGCAAGCCGAAAACGCAAGCAACCCCCAGTCTGTTTGCAGAGGGGAATCTCAGCCATTCTGCCGACCGGCACAACATACAGATATGGGCCTCGTGTGTCCAAGCCACCGAGGAAAACAGGGAGCCCCATGCATTTCCGAAAAGAGGACACCCGTGGGAATCCGCAGAGGTGTGATTTGCGCACATCGCCCCAGGTTTTTTTACCCAGACGCCCCTGCAAAGTCCGAAATGTGGGGGAAAAAACGCTTTTTCCGCACATTTCGCTCGACGCACCCATCGAAACACACCCCCAACAACACATGGCCTACCGTCCCGCGTTCCCACAGGTGTCCCGATGAAAACGGTACCTCACATGCGTGGGTGCACCTACCTGGCCGGCAAGGGGCAAGCCGAAAACGCAAGCAACCCCCAGTCTGTTTGCAGAGGGGAATCTCAGCCATTCTGCCGACCGGCACAACATACAGATATGGGCCTCGGGTGTCCAAGCCACCGAGGAAAACAGGGAGCCCCATGCATTTCCGAAAAGAGGACACCCGTGGGAATCCGCAGAGGTGTGATTTGCGCACATCGCCCCAGGTTTTTTTACCCAGACATCCCTGCAAAGTCCGAAATGTGGGGGAAAAAACGCTTTTTCCGCACATTTCGCTCGACGCACCCATCAAAACACGCCCCCAACAACACATGGCCTACCGTCCCGCGTTCCCACAGGTGTCTCGATGAAAACGGTACCTCACATGCGTGGGTGCACCTACCTGGCCGGCAAGGGGCAAGCCGAAAACGCAAGCAACCCCCAGTCTGTTTGCAGAGGGGAATCTCAGCCATTCTGCCGACCGGCACAACATACAGATATGGGCCTCGGGTGTCCAAGCCACCGAGGAAAACAGGGAGCCCCATGCATTTCCGACAAGAGGACACCCGTGGGAATCCGCAGAGGTGTGATTTGCGCACATCGCCCCAGGTTTTTTTACTCAGACACCCCTGCAGAATCCGAAATGTGGGGGAAAAAACGCTTTTTCCGCACATTTCGCTCGACGCACCCATCGAAACACACCCCCAACAACACATGGCCTACCGTCCCGCGTTCCCACAGGTGTCCCGATGAAAACGGTACCTCACATGCGTGGGTGCACCTACCTGGCCGGCAAGGGGCAAGCCGAAAACGCAAGCAACCCCCAGTCTGTTTGCAGAGGGGAATCTCAGCCATTCTGCCGACCGGCACAACATACAGATATGGGCCTCGGGTGTCCAAGCCACCGAGGAAAACAGGGAGCCCCATGCATTTCCGAAAAGAGGACACCCGTGGGAATCCGCAGAGGTGTGATTTGCGCACATCGCCCCAGGTTTTTTTACCCAGACGCCCCTGCAAAGTCCGAAATGTGGGGGAAAAAACGCTTTTTCCGCACATTTCGCTCGACGCACCCATCGAAACACGCCCCCAACAACACATGGCCTACCGTCCCGCGTTCCCACAGGTGTCCCGATGAAAACGGTACCTCACATGCGTGGGTGCACCTACCTGGCCGGCAAGGGGCAAGCCGAAAACGCAAGCAACCCCCAGTCTGTTTGCAGAGGGGAATCTCAGCCATTCTGCCGACCGGCACAACATACAGATATGGGCCTCGGGTGTCCAAGCCACCGAGGAAAACAGGGAGCCCCATGCATTTCCGAAAAGAGGACACCCGTGGGAATCCGCAGAGGTGTGATTTGCGCACATCGCCCCAGGTTTTTTTACCCAGACGCCCCTGCAAAGTCCGAAATGTGGGGGAAAAAACGCTTTTTCCGCACATTTCGCTCGACGCACCCATCGAAACACGCCCCCAACAACACATGGCCTACCGTCCCGCGTTCCCACAAGTGTCCCGATGAAAACGGTACCTCACATGCGTGGGTGCACCTACCTGGCCGGCAAGGGGCAAGCCGAAAACGAAAGCAACCCCCAGTCTGTTTGCAGAGGGGAATCTCAGCCATTCTGCCGACCGGCACAACATACAGATATGGGCCTCGGGTGTCCAAGCCACGGAGGAAAACAGGGAGCCCCATGCATTTCCGAAAAGAGGACACCTGTGGGAATCCGCAGAGGTGTGATTTGCGCACATCGCCCCAGGTTTTTTTACCCAGACACCCCTGCAAATTCCGAAATGTGGGGGAAAAAACGCTTTTTCCGCACATTTCGCTCGAGGCACCCATCGAAACACGCCCCCAACAACACATGGCCTACCGTCCCGCGTTCCCACAGGTGTCCCGATGAAAACGGTACCTCACATGCGTGGGTGCACCTACCTGGCCGGCAAGGGGCAAGCCGAAAACGCAAGCAACCCCCAGTCTGTTTGCAGAGGGGAATCTCAGCCATTCTGCCGACCGGCACAACATACAGATATGGGCCTCGGGTGTCCAAGCCACCGAGGAAAACTGGGAGCCCCATGCATTTCCGAAAAGAGGACACCCGTGGGAATTCGCAGAGGTGTGATTTGCGCACATCGCCCCAGGTTTTTTTACCCAGACACCCCTGCAAAGTCCGAAATGTGGGGGAAAAAACGCTTTTTCCGCACATTTCGCTCGACGCACCCATCGAAACACGCCCCCAACAACACATGGCCTACCGTCCCGCGTTCCCACAGGTGTCCCGATGAAAACGGTACCTCACATGCGTGGGTGCACCTACCTGGCCGGCAAGGGGCAAGCCGAAAACGCAAGCAACCCCCAGTCTGTTTGCAGAGGGGAATCTCAGCCATTCTGCCGACCGGCACAACATACAGATATGGGCCTCGGGTGTCCAAGCCACCAAGGAAAACAGGGAGCCCCATGCATTTCCGAAAAGAGGACACCCGTGGGAATCCGCAGAGGTGTGATTTGCGGACATCGCCCCAGGTTTTTTTACCCAGACACCCCTGCAAAGTCCGAAATGTGGGGGAAAAAACGCTTTTTCAGCACATTTCGCTCGACGCACCCATCGAAACACGCCCCCAACAACACATGGCCTACCGTCCCGCGTTCCCACAGGTGTCCCGATGAAAACGGTACCTCACATGCGTGGGTGCACCTACCTGGCCGGCAAGGGGCAAGCCGAAAACGCAAGCAACCCCCAGTCTGTTTGCAGAGGGGAATCTCAGCCATTCTGCCGACCGGCACAACATACAGATATGGGCCTCGGGTGTCCAAGCCACCGAGGAAAACAGGGAGCCCCATGCATTTCCGAAAAGAGGACACCCGTGGGAATCCGCAGAGGTGTGATTTGCGCACATCGCCCCAGGTTTTTTTACCCAGACACCCCTGCAAAGTCCGAAATGTGGGGGAAAAAACGCTTTTTCCGCACATTTCGCTCGACGCACCCTTCGAAACACGCCCCCAACAACACATGGCCTACCGTCCCGCGTTCCCACAGGTGTCCCGATGAAAACGGTACCTCACATGCGTGGGTGCACCTACCTGGCCGGCAAGGGGCAAGCCGAAAACGCAAGCAACCCCCAGTCTGTTTGCAGAGGGGAATCTCAGCCATTCTGCCGACCGGCACAACATACAGATATGGGCCTCGGGTGTCCAAGCCACCGAGGAAAACAGGGAGCCCCATGCATTTCCGAAAAGAGGACACCCGTGGGAATCCGCAGAGGTGTGATTTGCCCACATCGCCCCAGGTTTTTTTACCCAGACACCCCTGCAAAGTCCGAAATGTGGGGGAAAAAACGCTTTTTCCGCACATTTCGCTCGACGCACCCATCGAAACACGCCCCTAACAACACATGGCCTACCGTCCCGCGTTCCCACAGGTGTCCCGATGAAAACGGTACCTCATATGCGTGGGTGCACCTACCTGGCCTGCAAGGGGCAAGCCGAAAACGCAAGCAACCCCCAGTCTGTTTGCAGAGGGGAATCTCAGCCATTCTGCCGACCGGCACAACATACAGATATGGGCCTCGGGTGTCCAAGCCACCGAGGAAAACAGGGAGCCACATGCATTTCCGAAAAGAGGACACCCGTGGGAATCCGCAGAGGTGTGATTTGCGCACATCGCCCCAGGTTTTTTTACCCAAACACCCCTGCAAAGTCCGAAATGTGGGGGAAAAAACGCTTTTTCCGCACATTTCGCTCGACGCACCCATCGAAACACACCCCCAACAACACATGGCCTACCGTCCCGCGTTCCCACAGGTGTCCCGATGAAAACGGTACCTCACATACGTGGGTGCACCTTCCTGGCCGGCAAGGGGCAAGCCGAAAACGCAAGCAACCCCCAGTCTGTTTGCAGAGGGGAATCTCAGCCACTCTGCCGACCGGCACAACATACAGATATGGGCCTCGGGGGTCCAAGCCACTGAGGAAAACAGGGAGCCCCATGCATTTCCGAAAAGAGGACACCCGTGGGAATCCGCAGAGGTGTGATTTGCGCACATCGCCCCAGGTTTTTTTACCCAGACACCCCTGCAAAGTCCGAAATGTGGGGGAAAAAACGCTTTTTCCGCACATTTCGCTCGACGCACCCATTGAAACACGCCCCCAACAACACATGGCCTACCGTCCCGCGTTCCCACAGGTGTCCCGATGAAAACGGTACCTCACATGCGTGGGTGCACCTACCTGGCCGGCAAGGGGCAAGCCGAAAACGCAAGCAACCCCCAGTCTGTTTGCAGAGGGGAATCTCAGCCATTCTGCCGACCGGCACAACATACAGATATGGGCCTCGGGTGTCCAAGCCACCGAGGAAAACAGGGAGCCCCATGCATTTCCGAAAAGAGGACACCCGTGGGAATCCGCAGAGGTGTGATTTGCGCACATCGCCCCAGGTTTTTTTACCCAGACACCCCTGCAAAGTCCGAAATGTGGGGGAAAAAACGCTTTTTCCGCACATTTCGCTCGACGCACCCTTCGAAACACGCCCCCAACAACACATGGCCTACCGTCCCGCGTTCCCACAGGTGTCCCGATGAAAACGGTACCTCACATGCGTGGGTGCACCTACCTGGCCGGCAAGGGGCAAGCCGAAAACGCAAGCAACCCCCAGTCTGTTTGCAGAGGGGAATCTCAGCCATTCTGCCGACCGGCACAACATACAGATATGGGCCTCGGGTGTCCAAGCCACCGAGGAAAACAGGGAGCCCCATGCATTTCCGAAAAGAGGACACCCGTGGGAATCCGCAGAGGTGTGATTTGCGCACATCGCCCCAGGTTTTTTTACCCAGACACCCCTGCAAAGTCCGAAATGTGGAGGAAAAAACGCTTTTTCCGCACATTTCGCTCGACGCACCCATTGAAACACGCCCCCAACAACACATGGCCTACCGTCCCGCGTTCCCACAGGTGTCCCAATGAAAACGGTACCTCACATGCGTGGGTGCACCTACCTGGCCGGCAAGGGGCAAGCCGAAAACGCAAGCAACCCCCAGTCTGTTTGCAGAGGGGAATCTCAGCCATTCTGCCGACCGGTACAACATACAGATATGGGCCTCGGGTGTCCAAGCCACCGAGGAAAACAGGGAGCCCCATGCATTTCCGAAAAGAGGACACCCGTGGGAATCCGCAGAGGTGTGATTTGCGCACATCGCCCCAGGTTTTTTTACCCAGACACCCCTGCAAAGTCCGAAATGTGGGGGAAAAAACGCTTTTTCCGCACATTTCGCTTGACGCACCCATCGAAACACGCCCCCAACAACACATGGCCTACCGTCCCGCGTTCCCACAGGTGTCCCGATGAAAACGGTACCTCACATGCGTGGGTGCACCTACCTGGCCGGCAAGGGGCAAGCCGAAAACGCATGCAACCCCCAGTCTGTTTGCAGAGGGGAATCTCAGCCATTCTGCCGACCGGCACAACATACAGATATGGGCCTCGGGTGTCCAAGCCACCGAGGAAAACAGGGAGCCCCATGCATTTCCGAAAAGAGGACACCCGTGGGAATCCGCAGAGGTGTGATTTGCGCACATCGCCCCTGGTTTTTTTACCCAGACACCTCTGCAAAGTCCGAAATGTGGGGGAAAAAACGCTTTTTAAGCACATTTCGCTCGACGCACCCATCGAAACACGCCCCCAACAACACATGGCCTACCGTCCCGCGTTCCCACAGGTGTCCCGATGAAAACGGTACCTCACATGCGTGGGTGCACCTACCTGGCCGGCAAGGGGCAAGCTGAAAACGCAAGCAACCCCCAGTCTGTTTGCAGAGGGGAATCTCAGCCATTCTGCCGACCGGCACAACATACAGATATGGGCCTCGGGTGTCCAAGCCACTGAGGAAAACAGGGAGCCCCATGCATTTCCGAAAAGAGGACACCCGTGGGAATCCGCAGAGGTGTGATTTGCGCACATCGCCCCAGGTTTTTTTACCCAGACACCCCTGCAAAGTCCGAAATGTGGGGGAAAAAACGCTTTTTCCGCACATTTCGCTCGACGCACCCATTGAAACACGCCCCCAACAACACATGGCCTACCGTCCCGCGTTCCCACAGGTGTCCCGATGAAAACGGTACCTCACATGCGTGGGTGCACCTACCTGGCCGGCAAGGGGCAAGCCGAAAACGCAAGCAACCCCCAGTCTGGTTGCAGAGGGGAATCTCAGCCATTCTGCCGACCGGCACAACATACAGATATGGGCCTCGGGTGTCCAAGCCACCGAGGAAAACAGTGAGCCCCATGCATTTCCGAAAAGAGGACACCCGTGGGAATCCGCAGAGGTGTGATTTGCGCACATTGCCCCAGGTTTTTTTACCCAGACACCCCTGCAAAGTCCGAAATGTGGGGGAAAAAACGCTTTTTCCGCACATTTCGCTCGACGCACCCATCGAAACACGCCCCCAACAACACATGGCCTACCGTCCCACGTTCTCACAGGTGTCCCGATGAAAACGGTACCTCACATGCGTGGGTGCACCTACCTGGCCGGCAAGGGGCAAGCCGAAAACGCAAGCAACCCCCAGTCTGTTTGCAGAGGGGAATCTCAGCCATTCTGCCGACCGGCACAACATACAGATATGGGCCTCGGGTGTCCAAGCCACCGAGGAAAACAGGGAGCCCCATGCATTTCCGAAAAGAGGAAACCCGTGGGAATCCGCAGAGGTGTGATTTGCGCACATCGCCCCAGGTTTTTTTACCCAGACACCCCTGCAAAGTCCGAAATGTGGGGGAAAAAACGCTTTTTCCGCACATTTCGCTCGACGCACCCATCGAAACACGCCCCCAACAACACATGGCCTACCGTCCCGCGTTCCCACAGGTGTCCCGATGAAAACGGTACCTCACATGCGTGGGTGCACCTACCTGGCCGGCAAGGGGCAAGCCGAAAACGCAAGCAACCCCCAGTCTGTTTGCAGAGGGGAATTTCAGCCATTCTGCCGACCGGCACAACATACAGATATGGGCTTCGGGTGTCCAAGCCACCAAGGAAAACAGGGAGCCCCATGCATTTCCGAAAAGAGGACACCCGTGGGAATCCGCAGAGGTGTGATTTGCGCACATCGCCCCAGGTTTTTTTACCCAGACACCCCTGCAAAGTCCGAAATGTGGGGGAAAAAATGCTTTTTCCGCACATTTCGCTCGACGCACCCATCGAAACACGCCCCCAACAACACATGGCCTACCATCCCGCGTTCCCACAGGTGTCCCGATGAAAACGGTACCTCACATGCGTGGGTGCACCTACCTGGCCGGCAAGGGGCAAGCCGAAAACGCAAGCAACCCCCAGTCTGTTTGCAGAGGGGAATCTCAGCCATTCTGCCGACCGGCACAACATACAGATATGGGCCTCGGGTGTCCAAGCCACCGAGGAAAACAGGGAGCCCCATGCATTTCCGAAAAGAGGACACCCGTGGGAATCCGCAGAGGTGTGATTTGCGCACATCGCCCCAGGTTTTTTTACCCAGACACCCCTGCAAAGTCCGAAATGTGGGGGAAAAAACGCTTTTTCCGCACATTTCGCTCAACGCACCCATCGAAACACGCCCCCAACAACACATGGCCTACCGTCCCGCTTTCCCACAGGTGTCCCAATGAAAACGGTACCTCACATGCATGGGTGCACCTACCTGGCCGGCAAGGGGCAAGCCGAAAACGCAAGCAACCCCCAGTCTGTTTGCAGAGGGGAATCTCAGCCATTCTGCCGACCGGCACAACATACAGATATGGGCCTCGGGTGTCCAAGCCACCGAGGAAAACAGGGAGCCCCATGCATTTCCGAAAAGAGGACACCTGTGGGAATCCGCAGAGGTGTGATTTGCGCACATCGCCCCAGGTTTTTTTACCCAGACACCCCTGCAAAGTCCGAAATGTGGGGGAAAAAACGCTTTTTCCGCACATTTCGCTCGATGCACCCATCAAAACACGCCCCCAACAACACATGGTCTACCGTCCCGTGTTCCCACAGGTGTCCCGATGAAAACGGTACCTCACATGCGTGGGTGCACCTACCTGGCCGGCAAGGGGCAAGCCGAAAACGCAAGCAACCCCCAGTCTGTTTGCAGAGGGGAATCTCAGCCATTCTGCCGACCGGCACAACATACAGATATGGGCCTCGGGTGTCCAAGCCACCGAGGAAAACAGGGAGCCCCATGCATTTCCGAAAAGAGGACACCCGTGGGAATCCGCAGAGATGTGATTTGCGCACATCGCCCCAGGTTTTTTTACCCAGACAACCCTGCAAAGTCCGAAATGTGGGGGAAAAAACGCTTTTTCCGCACATTTTGCTCGACGCACCCATCGAACCACGCCCCCAACAACACATGGCCTACCGTCCCGTGTTCCCACAGGTGTCCCGATGAAAACGGTACCTCACATGCGTGGGTGCACCTACCTGGCCTGCAAGGGGCAAGCCGAAAATGCAAGCAACCCCCAGTCTGTTTGCAGAGGGGAATCTCAGCCATTCTGCCGACCGGCACAACATACAGATATGGGCCTCGGGTGTCCAAGCCACCGAGGAAAACAGGGAGCCCCATGCATTTCCGAAAAGAGGACACCCGTGGGAATCCGCAGAGGTGTGATTTGTGCACATCGCCCCAGGTTTTTTTACCCAGACACCCCTGCAAAGTCCGAAATGTGGGGGAAAAAACGCTTTTTCTGCACATTTCGCTCGACGCACCCATCGAAACACGCCCCCAACAACACATGGCCTACCGTCCCGCGTTCCCACAGGTGTCCCAATGAAAACGGTACCTCACATGCATGGGTGCACCTACCTGGCCGGCAAGGGGCAAGCCGAAAACGCAAGCAACCCCCAGTCTGTTTGCAGAGGGGAATCTCAGCCATTCTGCCGACCGGCACAACATACAGATATGGGCCTCGGGTGTCCAAGCCACCGAGGAAAACAGGGAGCCCCATGCATTTCCGAAAAGAGGACACCCGTGGGAATCCGCAGAGGTGTGATTTGCGCACATCGCCCCAGGTTTTTTTACCCAGACACCCCTGCAAAGTCCGAAATGTGGGGGAAAAAACGCTTTTTCCGCACATTTCGCTCGACGCACCCATCGAAACACGCCCCCAACAACACATGGCCTACCGTCCCGCGTTCCCACAGGTGTCCCGATGAAAACGGTACCTCACATGCGTGGGTGCACCTACCTGGCCGGCAAGGGGCAAGCCGAAAACGCAAGCAACCCCCAGTCTGTTTGCAGAGGGGAATCTCAGCCATTCTGCCGACCGGCACAACATACAGATATGGGCCTCGGGTGTCCAAGCCACCGAGGAAAACAGGGAGCCCCATGCATTTCCGAAAAGAGGACACCCGTGGGAATCCGCAGAGGTGTGATTTGCGCACATCGCTCCAGGTTTTTTTACCCAGACACCCCTGCAAAGTCCGAAATGTGGGGGAAAAAACGCTTTTTCCGCACATTTCGCTCGACGCACCCATCGAAACACGCCCCCAACAACACATGGCCTACCGTCCCGCGTTCCCACAGGTGTCCCGATGAAAACGGTACCTCACATGCGTGGGTGCACCTACCTGGCCGGCAAGGGGCAAGCCGAAAACGCAAGCAACCCCCAGTCTGTTTGCAGAGGGGAATCTCAGCCATTCTGCCGACCGGCACAACATACAGATATGGGCCTCGGGTGTCCAAGCCACCGAGGAAAACAGGGAGCCCCATGCATTTCCGAAAAGAGGACACCCGTGGGAATCCGCAGAGGTGTGATTTGCGCACATCGCCCCAGGTTTTTTTACCCAGACACCCCTGCAAAGTCCGAAATGTGGGGGAAAAAACGCTTTTTCCGCACATTTCGCTCGACGCACCCATCGAAACACGCCCCCAACAACACATGGCCTACCGTCCCGCGTTCCCACAGGTGTCCCGATGAAAACGGTACCTCACATGCGTGGGTGCACCTACCTGGCCGGCAAGGGGCAAGCCGAAAACGCAAGCAACCCCCAGTCTGTTTGCGGAGGGGAATCTCAGCCATTCTGCCGACCGGCACAACATACAGATATGGGCCTCGGGTGTCCAAGCCACCGAGGAAAACAGGGAGCCCCATGCATTTCCGAAAAGAGGACACCCGTGGGAATCCGCAGAGGTGTGATTTGCGCACATCGCCCCAGGTTTTTTTACCCAGACACCCCTGCAAAGTCCGAAATGTGGGGGAAAAAACGCTTTTTCTGCACATTTCGCTCGACGCACCCATCAAAACACGCCCCCAACAACACATGGCCTACCGTCCAGCGTTCCCACAGGTGTCCCGATGAAAACTGTACCTCACATGCGTGGGTGCACCTACCTGGCCGGCAAGGGGCAAGCCGAAAACGCAAGCAACCCCCAGTCTGTTTGCAGAGGGGAATCTCAGCCATTCTGCCGACCGGTACAACATACAGATATGGGCCTCGGGTGTCCAAGCCACTGAGGAAAACAGGGAGCCCCATGCATTTCCGAAAAGAGGACACCCGTGGGAATCCGCAGAGGTGTGATTTGCGCACATCGCCCCAGGTTTTTTTACCCAGACACCCCTGCAAAGTCCGAAATGTGGGGGAAAAAATGCTTTTTCCGCACATTTCGCTCGACGCACCCATCGAAACACGCCCCCAACAACACATGGCCTACCGTCCCGCGTTCCCACAGGTGTCCCGATGAAAACGGTACCTCACATGCGTGGGTGCACCTACCTGGCCGGCAAGGGGCAAGCCGAAAACGCAAGCAACCCCCAGTCTGTTTGCAGAGGGGAATCTCAGCCATTCTGCCGACCGGCACAACATACAGATATGGGCCTCGGGTGTCCAAGCCACCGAGGAAAACAGGGAGCCCCATGCATTTCCGAAAAGAGGACACCCGTAGGAATCCGCAGAGGTGTGATTTGCGCACATCGCCCCAGGTTTTTTTACCCAGACACCCCTGCAAATCAATTCTGGGCCGATGTGCGCAAATCATACCTCTGCGGATTCCCACGGGTGTCCTCTTTTTGGAAATGCATGGGGGTTCCTGTTTTTCTTGGTGGCTGAAGCACCCCAGGCCTAAATCTGTCGGATGCCTCCCCAAACCCTTTTGGGGGGGATAGCAGTGTTTTAGGCTTTCCCCTTGGCGGCCAGGTAGGTGCACCCACGCATGTGAGGTACCGTTTTCATCGGGACACCTGTGGGAACGCAGGACGGTAGGCCATGTGTTGTTGGGGGCGTGTTTCGATGGGTGCGTCGAGCGAAATGTGCGGAAAAAGCGTGTTTTCCCCCACATTTCGGACTTTGCAGGGGTGTCTGGGTAATAAATTCTGGCCCACTTCGCGCAAATCAGACCTCTGTGCTTTCCCACGGGTGTCCTCTTTTGGGAAATGCATGGGGTTCCCTGTTTCCCTTGCTGACTTCGACACCCTAGGCCCAAATCTGTAGGTTGCCCACATGAACAAATTGTGCTGTGGCGAAAGGCTTGGGGTTACCAGCGGGTTACCCTTTTCCTTTTGCGACCCCGGTAGGTGCACCCACACATGCGAGGTACCTTTTTCGTCGGAACACCTGTGGGAACACGAGAAGGTATGACATCTGCTGTTGGCGACGTGTTTCGGTGAGTGGACACAGGGAAATGTCTCTGAAATTGGCCGGAAATGAAGACAAATCTCAGACATTTCCCTCTGGCCACTCACCGAAACACACCGCCAACAACACGTGGCCTACCTTCCCGCATCGCCACACGTGTCCCAATGAGAGGCTGACCTCTTGTGTGCAGGTGTGGTACCTGAGTGACAATGGGTACATCTTTAGTATAGTAACTTCGCTGTAGTGCGCTTAGGAAACAGTAAAGTACTGGCAGTAAGCCATTTCACATGCACCTTTCCTCACACTTCCCATACATACCAGACGCAATGCAGTTAGACACGCAAGGTGGGATTTAGCACAAGGACAAACCTCCTTGTGTTGCACAAGCAGGTTTGTCCTTGTGAGCAGTGATGCCACGACAAGGCACCCACCGTATCACTGGCCATTCGTATCCCTTTCGTGTCTGCAGTCAGTTGGCATCCATTTCAGCAGTTGCACTTCTACCAAATCACTAGCACCAGAGCAAGTATATCTACACATGAGCATATCTACACACTTACACCACATGGACATGTGTGTACAATGCAACTGTGTCTCTAGCAATATCTTAACTATCATTTGGCATCAATTTCATAGCAACTGTGTCTGCATGCAAACTTTATGTGCCGGCAATCACATGTGGACAGTGATAGCAAGTGCATACTGGCTGACTTCGCTACCCTGCCCTACAGGCGCTATCTTCCACACCAGCTTTCAGTATGCCCATAGCAACTATGGGCAAACATTCTTATGTTCCACCGTACCCACACAAAACAGCCATCCTGCTACATGACAATCATTTCGGCAGTGCTGGAAAAGTCCATTCACAGAAATTGCATCTGCATGTTCTTTGTATCTTTACCTAATTCACACACCAAACATATCCAATTCATTCCTACAGAAGACGTGTCACTTACACCACACATAACATTACTCGCAGTAAAACAATAAACAAGGCAGGATCTTACGAGGTACGCAAGACACCGCTGCCATATAGTTGGTGTCCAAGTACCACTTTCATGACACTTAGACCTCAAGGGTGGGAGCCAAAGTGGCGTGTATTATTTAGAAAAGACACCCCTTGAGTGGATGGAACCTGAATGGTGTTCTGGTCTTCCACAACGCACGGCTTGAGTAGAGGGAGCGGGACTGGCCTTTCTTTGCTTGCCAAACCTTAGGTGGAAGGAGCCAGATTTGGGTTCCTGTCCAAAGTACGCCGGAAGCGGATGGGGTTTTCCAGACTTTTTTTTTTGTAAGGCAATCCCAAACAGGAGCAAGCTGCACTCCCATAGGGGAGTGACCCAGAGTGCTCCACCCTTCTTCTCCATGGCCCGCCTCAACTAGAGGCGGTGGAGTGGCATTCCTTTCCAAGATGCGCCTTCTTTGGAAGAAACAAGCATTGCATTACTTTGCAAGGCACACCACGCGCAGAGGAAGCTAGACTGCCTTTTCCTTATGAGGCAGACCTGAAGGGAAAGGTACCGGGGGTGATGTCTCTTTCCCAGGCAGGCCTCAAGTGGAGGGGGCAGGACTAGCATTGCTTGCCAAAGCACGCCAAAGGGGAGTAAAGCAGAGTGCTGTCCCCACCTACTCCAAGGCACACCTCAAGTGGGGAGATAGAGTGGCATTTCTTTCCAAGATGTGCCTGCTTTGGAAGAAACAAGCATTGCGTTACTTTGCAAGGCACACCACGTGCAGAGGGAGCTAGACTGCCATTTCCTTATGAGGCAGACCTGAAGGGAAAGGTACCGGGGGTGATGTCTCTTTCCCAGGCAGGCCTCAAGTGGAGGGGGAAGGACTAGCATTGCTTGCCAAAGCACGCCAAAGGGGAGTAAAGCAGAGTGCTGTCCCCACCTACTCCAAGGCACACCTCAAGTGGAGAGAGCTAGAGTGGCATTCCTTTCCAAGATGCGCCTGCTTTGGAAGAAACAAGCATTGCGTTACTTTGCAAGGCACACCACACGCAGAGGGAGCTAGACTGCCTTTTCCTTATGAGGCAGACCTGAAGGGAAAGGTACCGGGGGTGATGTCTCTTTCCCAGGCAGGCCTCAAGTGGAGGGGGCAGGACTAGCATTGCTTGCCAAAGCACGCCAAAGGGGAGTAAAGCAGAGTGCTGTCCCCACCTACTCCAAGGCACACCTCAAGTGGAGAGAGCTAGAGTGGCATTCCTTTCCAAGATGCGCCTGCTTTGGAAGAAACAAGCATTGCGTTACTTTGCAAGGCACACCACACGCAGAGGGAGCTAGACTGCCTTTTCCTTATGAGGCAGACCTGAAGGGAAAGGTACCGGGGGTGATGTCTCTTTCCCAGGCAGGCCTCAAGTGGAGGGGGCAGGACTAGCATTGCTTGCCAAAGCACGCCAAAGGGGAGTAAAGCAGAGTGCTGTCCCCACCTACTCCAAGGCACACCTCAAGTGGAGAGAGCTAGAGTGGCATTCCTTTCCAAGATGCGCCTGCTTTGGAAGAAACAAGCATTGCGTTACTTTGCAAGGCACACCACGTGCAGAGGGAGCTAGACTGCCTTTTCCTTATGAGGCAGACCTGAAGGGAAAGGTACCGGGGGTGATGTCTCTTTCCCAGGCAGGCCTCAAGTGGAGGGGGCAGGACTAGCATTGCTTGCCAAAGCACGCCAAAGGGGAGTAAAGCAGAGTGCTGTCCCCACTTACTCCAAGGCACACCTCAAGTGGAGAGAGCTAGAGTGGCATTCCTTTCCAAGATGCGCCTGCTTTGGAAGAACAAGCATTGCGTTACTTTGCAAGGCACACCACGCGCAGAGGGAGCTAGACTGCCTTTTCCTTATGAGGCAGACCTGAAGGGAAAGGTACCGGGGGTGATGTCTCTTTCCCAGGCAGGCCTCAAGTGGAGGGGGCAGGACTAGCATTGCTTGCCAAAGCACGCCAAAGGGGAGTAAAGCAGAGTGCTGTCCCCACCTACTCCAAAGCACACCTCAAGTGGAGGGAGCTAGAGTGGCATTTCTTTCCAAGATGTGCCTGCTTTGGAAGAAACAAGCATCGCGTTACTTTGCAAGGCACACCACGCGCAGAGGGAGCTAGACTGCCATTTCCTTATGAGGCAGACCTGAAGGGAAAGGTACCGGGGGTGATGTCTCTTTCCCAGGCAGGCCTCAAGTGGAGGGGGCAGGACTAGCATTGCTTGCCAAAGCACACCAAAGGGGAAAGACCCGCATGGCACAACTCAAGTCCAGGGACTCATAATGATTACTATTTCGTAGGCACGCCTCCAATGGAAGGAGCCTGATTAGCGTTCCTTTGCAAGTCACGCTTTGAGCTGAGGGATCTAGACTGATGCACATTTTCTTGGCAGGCCTCAAGGGAAAGCTACGGCTGTGGTTGCCTTTCCAAGGCAGGCCGCAAGTGGAGGAAGCAGGACTAGCGATGCTCGTGAATGCACGCTAAATCAAGTGAAGTGAGTTGACATCCTGTTGCATTTTCATTGAAGGTACTCCTCCAGGGCAGGGTGCAAGAGTGCCATTCCTTTACAAGACATGCACGATTTCAGGGGCTAAGGGTCCCTTTCAAGGAATGATGGGCCTTTTCGGAAATCAGTCGATCTCCCAATAATTTTCCTTTGTATGATACAAAAGGAAACAAGGCTGAAAGCAGAGGGCAGGCTGGGAAGGGCATTGGGGACAGTACACCCGAGTATCCTTCCTCTTTCCTTGTTTTGTACACACCTTACATTTTCGGTACGGTTGTGCCTTCGTGGCAGTGGGAGGAACATAATCACCAAAGTGTCGCTCTTGCAATCTGGCCACATCTTCGACCTCTGGAAAGGAGGGAATTTGTACATGAACATTAGCCAGAGATTGAACAATTTCTAATTCAAAATCCAAAAAGGAGAGCTTGTTTTGTGGAGTAGCTGCACGGTACACCACATAAGCATTGTACGTTGCCATATGCACAATGTGTGTGGCTAACTTTTTGTACCAGAAACGCGACTTGCGTTCAGCGTGGTATGACTCAAGCACTTGGTCATTTTTGTATACTCCACCCATGTACTTGTTGTAATCCAGAATGCAATTGGGCTTCAACACTTGCTGAGTCTGCCTGCGCAGAGGGACAGCTGAAGTACTTTAATCATGAATAGTACTTAGTATGTACACATCCCTTTTGTCGCAGAATTTCACTGCTAACAATTCATCCTGCCGCAATGCCATACATTGTCCCTTGGCCAACTTCTTACACACAAGTTGTCTGGGGAAGCCTTTGCGGTTACTGCAGATTGTACCGCATGCCAGTGTGCCCACATTGAACAATTCCTTGAACAGTGGAATTCCGGTGTAGAAATTGTCTACATACAAATGATGTCCCTTGTGGAGCCATGGTGTGAGAAGATCCCAAACAATCTTCTCACTTGTCCCTAAATGGGCTGGGCAGCCCGGAGGGTTTAGGGTAGAGTCTTTACCGGTGTAGACTCTCATGCTGCTGACATACCCAGTGGTACTTTCACACAACATGTACATTTTAATCCCATATTGTGATCTCTTGCTAGGAATGTAATGCCTGAATACAAGGCGACCTTTGAACAACACCAACGATTCATCAATTGATATGTTCTGGCTAGGAACATACACCTCTGCAAATCGGTGAGTGAAGTGGTCCAGAAATGGCTTAAGTTTGAACAGCTTATCAAAGTTTGGGTCCGTTTTGGGTAATGCTGCCGAGTTGTCATTGAAGTGCAACATACGGTGCAGTGCTTGAAAGCGATTTCTGCTCATTGTAGCTGAAAAAAACAGGCAATAAAGTGGTGCTACAGTAGTCCAGTATATTGCGACAGACGGCTTGTGTCCAATTCCCATGAGCAAAATGAGACCCCAAAACTGTCTCATTTCAACATCGTTTGTGGGTACCCATGCTTGTGCTCTGGAGTGGGGTTTTAGAGTGGGACCCCTAGACCTCATGAACTGTGCAGCGTATAAATTGGTTTGCTCAACCACATCTGCAATGAACCCATCATCAACAAAAAGGTTGAAAAAATCAATAGGCTGAAACCATTCTGTATTCACTGTGCACCCTGATATACCAGTGAAAGGGGGCACAACAGGCTGAGCCATTGCTGGAGGCACCCAGAGCGACTCTCGAGTCATGTCAGGAACTGCCACATTGCGTGGCCGTCTTCCACGTCCCCTCCCCCTTACAGGTCCCCTGCGTGTGGGAAGTGTGCGAAAAGGTGGACACACTCTTCCTTCCTCTTCATCATCAGATGATGACGATGATGAGTGGGAGGAGGGACTTTCGTCAATGGCCATCTCACTTCCCCAATCACTTCCCTCGTGCCCCTCAGAAGCACTATCTGTTTCAGAATGCATGTACACATCTGTGCCTTGCTCTGAGCCAGACTCCATCACTGCAGCTAATGCCTCCGCACCAGACATTGATCGCCGAGAAGCCATGAGTACCTTCGCTATGGAACCCTTCACTGCCCAAAGACCAGATGAAGACTGAAACAAGAAGTATGTGTGCTTCTGAAAGTATGGAACGTAGCACAGTAAGTGGTATTCAGTGCCACAAACCTACTCCACACAAGTACACCAAAAGGTCCAGACTTTGCTCACAAACTGTAGCAGCCCTCTGCAATATGAAGTACTCCCTGCACGCTACAATAAACGGAGTAGTACTTTGCAAACACTCACGTGAAATGCTAAGGACCAGCTGACTGCTTTCCTACAAGTGGGTAGACAGCTACAACACACCTGCACCTAAAAGAAAGAGAACAAAAAATATATGGACAATGTACTATTCCGCTAAACTGTACAGAAATACAAGCGTGGGGACGAGGATTTCAGCCACACTACCTATTCAGAAACAGCCAACATGCTTTGCACCATGCCCTCCTCCATGGGATGCTCGTGGATGGTAATTCGAGGTGAGAAGGAACCATGCAACGTATTAGTAATCGGGTGAGTTGAAAAGCCATAGGCAATGAAGAAGCAGAAAGGGAAGATAAATAAAGTACACGGCTGGCCCTTCCGGGCAACTGCTGGCACACTTTTGACAAAAACACCTGCTCATTCATATAGGGGTGTCTATTGTAAGGGGAAAGCTCACAAGGACAAAATTATTGCAAGGCCAAGCAAATTGATGTAGGCTGAAGCAAGTAGTGATGGGTACCTAAGAATTCAGTAGCAGACACATACGGAATGCTTTGACATGCCATGAATGCAAACAATTGCTAGAAAGTGGAAGTCTCACTGCCAACATACTTACTACCATTTGTATTCACTTTTCACATCTTCCAGTGTGTCCATCAGTCACTGGGCAAACTCCCCCTAAAATAGCGTCTGGGCAAAATCCATTATGTTTCCAATGAACAGCTCCATGCCTGTTTTGGAAAGGTGCACCCCATCTCTGTGAAACATCACAGCACCTTTGATATTGCCATGGTGAATGGTCCGTATTCTGGTGTTGCCCTCTGTCAGTCTAGTGAACTCGGCATTCATTTTCCACACCGAGCGGTTGATGGCCCTTCTATTCCCTTGAGTTCTCCAATCCATCCTGGGAATCATCTGGGACCAGGCCACCACAGTGTTTGGAAACCTCTGTGCAATCCATTCAAGGTCTGCCATGAGCTGCTCCCGTACCCCCTTCCGTCCCACAGACGCAAAATCATTTCCTCCCAGGTGAACCACTATAAGGTCAGGGGGGGGGGCCTTTCCTTTTGCTTGGGCAGCGATGATGGCTCCTCGGAGCTGGTGAAGGCGCATCCCCCCCACCCCAAACCAATGCACTGCAAGGCCATCCCTTCCAGACCCAGATGTAGGTGGCCCTCGGAAATGTCGTGCAGCCCTTTGGATATAAGAGTGGCCGAAAATCCACACAACCCTCATCCTCACTAGGAAATGGAAACAGGAAAACCCCCATGATTATGGCTACACATACATTTTACCACATTACACAACAATTGCACCAATACATGACTCTTGTAACAATCCCAGACACACACTTCACCCATTCGGAAACCACCTCTCATTTGAAATAACAGTAGGTCGACACATAATTGCCACATTATTTTCAGGGAAAGGAGGTGAAGAAGATAGTATGTCACCTTGTGCCAATAACACAGTTGTGCTGGCGCAATTGTAATCAGTAAAAGTTGTCTGCTCCTGTGGCCCACCGCCTGCCCAGCACGGTGGTAAGGTGACTTGCACATGCTACATCGTTACAATTTGGCAGGGTGACTAGTCTCACAGAGGATATGAAGTCCACAGGAAGTGTGCTTTGTACGCTCTCTGAATATAGGTACCCTGACAGAATGTGCCACATTTACCACAAATGGGTGCACCTTCAGACACTTTCAATGTGAGTGTTTCGACCATAGCTCCAGGACCACTAGTGACCTTGGGGGCACTTCACTACCAAGGAAGGGAGGTGGCCAAGGTCACACCCATCACCCACCACTACCCTACATAGCTTCCTGGTCAGCACTACAGCTTTCCTCTCCTGGAAGGGATTGGACCCTGCCAGGGCACCCTGCACCCACTGCTGAATTTGGAGGACAAAATATCCACCTGAGGGACGGACGCCCAAGGCCAATGACACCCCCCTCTCTAGCTACCCTATGTTACAGTTTTTCCCCCTGCAAAAGGATGGGGACCCTGACAGGGCACACTGGGACCACTGCTGAAATTGGACCACAGAAATGGTGAACTTTGCAGTGAAAGGAATGAGCTCTGTAACAAGTGTGCATGGCATGCTCAGAAAAAATGACCATCTATATAACTACTGGAATTTTTTTTTTTAAATTTGCTGCTACTTGTCGGCCAAACCTTTCCTTCTGCAAAGCAGCTGCCTTACTCAATGCAAGGCACACCCATCACTGGCCCCCGGCCCTCCCCACTACCCTTTCCCACCCTTATCACTGACAATGCAGCCACAATTCCTTCCACCACAGTAACCCTCCACCCCCACATTACCGAGTAATTAAGGTTGTACTTACATAAGTCAGCAATAGCTTTTCAGTAGCCGCAACTGCAAAGGAAACATAAAAGAATTAAAATCAATGCTTTGCCTACCAATTACACATCCAAACTGTCTGGCTACTATCTGTACATTTTTCACTTCCTTCCACCAGTTCCATGACACTTCTCAGTAATCTACCACTACGGAAGGCTAGACTGCACACGGATTGGAAATGGAAATAAGACAAGTGGGCATATGGCATCCTGCAGAAAAAACATAAAAATAAATAAATCCCGGATATCTGGCACCAAACCATCACTGTTTGGAAACATCTGTGCTATCCATTCCAGTTCCTCCATTAGCAGCTCATGAATCCCTTTCCCTCCCACAGACGTTAAATCTTTTCCTCCCAGCTGCACCACTGTAGGGTGTTGGGGTTGCATCTCCTTTTGCATGGACATCGCTGATGGCTCCTCTGAGCTGGTGAAAGCACTTCCCCCTAACCCCGAACCAATGCACCAGGAGGGCATCCCTTTGAGAGCCAGATGTGGTTGGCCCTCGGAAAATCGTGCAGCCCTTTGGGTGAAAGAGTAGGCAATTATCTACACAACCCTCATCGTCACTATGATATGGAAACAAGTGAACCCCCATGAATATGCCTATACATACAGTTTACAAACTAGCTGAATGATTGTGTGAACACATGGCTCTTGTAACAATCCCAGACACACACTTCACCCATTCGGACATGCACCTCTCATGTGAATTTACAGTAGGTCATTACGTAATTGGCACTTGTGTTTTAGGGGAAGGAGGTGGCAAAGAGGTGAGGAAGACAGTATGTCACCTTGTGGCAATAACAGTTCTGCTGGGGCAATTGTAATCAGTAAAGGTTGTCTGCTCCTGTGGCCCACCGCCTGCACTGCACGGTGGTAAGGTGACTTCCACATGCTACACCATTACACTTTGGCAGGGTGACTAGTCTGACAGAGGATATGACCTGTGCAGCAAGGGTGTTTTGTAACCTCTCCGAATATAGTTCCTATGACAGAATGTGCGCCATTCATTACACATCCATGCAAATTTGGACACTTTGATTGTGAGAAATTGGGGCGCAGCTCCTAAAGTACTGGTGAACTTGGGGCCATTCAACTACCAAGGCAGAGAGGCAGCCAAGGTCACACACATCAACCACCACCACACTACATCTCTGCCTGGCCAGCACTGCAGCTTTCCCCTCTAGGACGGGATGGGGACCGTGCCGGGGCACCCTGCACCCACTGCTGCTTTTGAGGGACTAAATATCCATCTGGGAGATGGACGCCCAAGGGCAATGACTTCATCCCCCACCCCTCCTGCCCCTCTAGCTACCCTGCGTTACAGCTTTTCCCTCTGCAAAAGGATGGGGAGCCTGGCGGGGCTCACTGGGACGACTGCTGGAAAAGGACCACAGAAATGGTGATCGTTGCAGTAAAAGTAGTGTTCTCTGTATCAAGTACGCGTACCATGCTCAGAACAAAATGACCATCTGCATTACTACCGGCAACATTTTTGAAAAGGAGCTGCTACTTATGTCGGCCAATTTTTCCTTCTGCAAAGCAGCCACCTTCCTCAATGCAAGGCACTCCCATCAGTGTCCCCCGAACCACCCTACTACCCTTTCTCACCCATACCACTGACACTGCAGCCACAGTTTCTCCCACCACAGTCACCCTCCACCCGCACATTACCAAGTAATATATGTGGTACTTACATAAATCAGCATAAGCTTTTCAGTAGCCGCAACTGCAACAGAAACATAAAAGATTTACATTCAGTGCTTTGCCTACCAATAACACATCCAAACTGTCTGGCATATATCTGTACATTTTTCAGCTCCTTCCACCACATACATGAAACTTCTCAGTCATCTACCTCCACAGAAGGCTGGACTGCACAGTGATAGCAAACTGGACTAAGACCAATGGGTGTATGGCAACCCCCAGCACACAAAAAAAACATTGCACAGATGGCTAAGTGGCAAACTTCCCTCCCAGGGAAACAGCACTGTTCAGCTGCACTGGGGGGGCGTTTTGTCCGCAACCCGGGCAAGTGTGTTCCTGGCCACCCCAATCCCTCCCCAGAGCACCCACTTCCTTCACAACAGAACACTACAGGCCCTGTTCACCCCCAACCCAATAGCAATGTGCCCTCCACCCACTATAAAATGTTGGAATAAGCAAAATTTCATACGTACATAACAAGGGAGAAGCTTGAACTGCTCAAGACCTGTAAGGGAAGAACAAAACATATATTATCTGTGTCAGCCCACCCAAATACCAGACCACCCATATTGGCCCCCCTGTTGCATTGGCCTGTACGTTTTGGGCACCCCGGCGCCAGACTGGCACACCAATGTGCCCCTCTACGCCAAGGCAGGTATAGTAAACGAAGAACCCAATTCAAAATGGCAGGCTGCCCTTTTCTGGGGGCGGAGGGGCCCCCTACACCGCTGTGGAATTTCCTAACGTGAGGGCGGTTGCACCTCTCCACCACCACCCCAATTTGAGGGGCGGCCCATCTCATGTAGCCCTCCCAAGGGGCAGATAAGGGGGAAGGCTGTCCTGCACTCCTCCCTAGGCTCAGGCGTCCGTTCTAGGAGCAGATATCTGGTCCCAGGGAGGGCTGCATGACATGGCACCCACTCCATTGTGGGCAGGGGGGGTTAACGCCCCATTCCTTTAGAAGCTTTCCCAACCCTTTGGGGTGCTCCACCGCCCCCCCTAAAAAAACCTTCCAACAATTTCACTGTTTTCCTTTGGTAACCCAACTCCCCTTTGTGCACAGGGGCACATTGGTGTGCCAATCTGGTGCCGTAGTGCCAAAACCCTACTGCCCCATCTATTGGGGGTCCTGCCCCACCTTTTGGGGTGCCCCCCCCACCCCACCCCCAATGGCTGGGGGACACACCTCATGCAGGCCTCCCTGGGCCTCCTCCAAACGGCTGCGTGAGGTACACCCCACCTCCATTTGGGGTGAGGGGGGAGAGGGCCACCCCAAAAGGTGGGGCGGGACCCCCAATAGATGGGGCAGTAGGGTTTGGGCACCCTGGGGGCACATAGCCACACTAATGTGGCCATCTGCACCAAGCAAAGTTGGGTAAACAAAAAAAAATATACAAAACCACAGGCTGCTTTTTAGGGGGGGGCTGAGGGCCACCCTAAATTGCCAGCGCATGATGTACCGCAACGGGGGGTGGCCCTCAACCCCCCCACCCCAAATGGAGGGCCCCACCTCATGCAACCCTCCCTGGGGGCAGATATCTGCTCCTAGGAAGGGGCATCTGACCCCAGGGATCGATGAATGAGGTGAGGCCCCCCCTATCTGCGCCCAGGGAGGGTTGCATGAGGTGGGGCCCTCCATTTGGGGTGGGGGGGGGTTGAGGGCCACCCCCCGTTGCGGTACATCATGCGCTGCCAATTTAGGGTGGCCCTCAGCCCCTCCTAAAAAGCAGCCTGTGGTTTTGTATATTTTTTTTTTGTTTACCTAACTTTGCTTGGTGCAGATGGGCCCATTAGTTTGGCTATCTGCCCCCAGGATGCCCAAACCCTACTGCCCCATCTATTGGGGGTCCTGCCCCAGCTTTTGGGGTGCCCCCCCCACCCCACCCCCAATGGCTGGGGGACACACCTCATGCAGGCCTCCCTGGGCCTCCTCCAAACGGCTGCGTGAGGTACACCCCACCTCCATTTGGGGTGAGGGGGGAGAGGGCCACCCCAAAAGGTGGGGCAGGACCCCCAATAGATGGGGCAGTAGGGTTTGGGCACCCTGGGGGCAGATAGCCACACTAATTGGCCCATCTGCACCAAGCCAAGTTGGGTAAACAAATAAAAATATACAAAATCACAGGCTGCTTTTTAGGGGGGGCTGAGGGCCACCCTAAATTGGCAGCGCATGATGTACCGCAACGGGGGGTGGCCCTCAACCCCCCCACCCCAAATGGAGGGCCCCACCTCATGCAACCCTCCCTGGGGGCAGATAGGGGGGCCCCACCTCATGCATCCCTCCCTGGGGTCAGATGCCCCTTCCTAGGAACAGATATCTGCCCCCAGGGAGGGTTCCAAGGGGTGCCCCCTTTCTACTTCGGTTGGGGGGGCACCCCCCCCATGGGGGGACACCCCCCCCTTTCATTCAGTAAAAAATATGTGGTGGCTAGTGGCCCCCACCCCTTCCCCCAACCCTGTTTCCCATCATTTCATTTTTATTTTTTATTTTACATTCCCTTGGGGCAGATGGTCAGCCATCTGCCCCAGGGTTCACATGCACGTGCCCCCATGCTTTGGGGTTGGGAGGGGGTTGGAAAGGGGAAGATCTCCCCTTTCCAACGATACCCGCCTCGATCTCCGGCTTGAAATACAGCCGGAGATCGAGGCGGAACAAGAAGGGCACTCACCTTCTCTCTCCAACGCAGCAGCCGAAAATGGCTGCTGCGTTGGAATTACTTTCCGTTTCACGCCGACGTGCGTCACGCACGTCGGCGTGAAACTGAAGGAAATCCAACCCCCGGGCAGTGAGGGGGGACCTCCCCCTCACATAGCCCGGGGGTTGGATTACAGTTTTGAGCGATCCCTGCTTTGCAGGGATCGCTCAAAACAAGGTGCCGAAAAGGACGAGCTATCTCGTCCTTGGCACTGCGTGTGCACTTCCAAGGACGAGATACCTCGTCCTTGGCACTTAAAGGGTTAATGATTGGCCTTTGGGGTAGGAAAGATGATGGATTAGCCTCATTTTTCCGGATTCTTTTTTGGGGGACCAGGCCTAGTGGGGATATCAAGTAGTTATTTAATGGCATGCGGTCCCAGGGACCTGCTATCCTGCCTAGTTGCAATTATTTATTGATTTTGGTTTCCACTATCTGGGGGTTATCCCTGGCTGACTTCAGGTTCATCGGGATGGTTTGTGACTCTGTGCCCTTAAATGGGATGGAAAAACCCTTGGTGAAACCCTGCCATATTGCCATGCTGGTTTCTTTGTCTGGGTAGTTGTTAAGGGCTTCTCTAAAATTGCCCGGATTGATGGGTGTTCTTCCTGGTTCTAAAATTGGGGTGTCATTCTTTCTTGGCTGGTAGTCTGATGCAGTTGCTTGCTGCATATTCACCGTTGCAGTTTGTGCAGGTGTGTTTGTACCAGCATTCTTTGCCCCATGTGCACTGGTTTTTCCCAAAATCTCTGCATGGGATGTTGGATTTGGCAGCTTGGTTTTTGTTCTGTCTGTGGGCATTATTTTTAGCCGCCCATGGCTGTTTCTTCCAAAAGGGCTGCTCCCCTTTCTTGGTTTTATCATTATCATTGGACCTGTTACCCTGAGTGTTTTTGTTATTTTTGGAGGAAGATTGCGTGGTATCTTCCTCCGGTGGGGGCTCGGCGTTGAGGGTATATAAGTCATTCTGGACCTCATCCCACTCAATGGCTGGCCTTTCTGACATGCTCCTCCTGAATCTGATATTATATGCTAGCCATGTCTTCCCCCTCTGGGTTACTTTTACTTCTCTTATTTTATCAACATATGCCCAGAGTTTCCTACAATCCATGGGGAATTTTTCTTCGTATATTGTTGCAAGATGGCAAAAGCTTGTAACCAGTTGTCCCAATTTTGTTCCACCTGGGCATTTCTGGCAGTAGCTTTTTCTTCTATCTTTTTGGGATCTCTGAAAGCATCTTTCCCTTTGCGCTGGGCTTATTAATGAAAATATTTCTATGAATTCCTTGGCCCATATGGCTTCTTTGATTGTGGTATCAATGTTTCATGCCAGGCATCTTTTGTATCTATTTAATATCTCTGTTTGGAAAGATTTCATTTTTTGGTCTAAATGTGCGTTACAGATCGTTACAATATCTGTTGTACTGTTGCCGGGTGTCCCTGTCACTCCCGTGTTGTCTGCGATAGGGGTTGCCCATGCTTTTAATGCACCTACTGGGTCTGTTGATGGAGCTGTGGGGCTATTGCATTTATTGCTGTGGGTGCTACTGGCACCTGCTGTACCTGTTGTGGCGGGGTTGCTGTAGGTGGCGTTACTGGGGTGTTGACTATTGTTATTGCAGGTTCTAGTGCAATGGTGGGGTTTGGGGCCCCAGGTTCCCCTGTGGACGGTGTTTGTTTCGCCCTTACTCCTAGCATTAATTGCTGCAATTCCGCTACATTCGCGCATAGTTTTGACAATTATTTGTAACCTTTTTTGGAACCTTCTGATAGTTTTCTCTTTTTTGATGGTGCAGTGCCCTTCTCTTGGCTGGGTGGCCTGGCAATTCCTTCCCTGGGTAGGCCGTACATGTTTTCTCTAACCCATGCCCATCCGGAGTGTTCTGCTGCAACAATGGCTGCTAAAAGCTGTGGTGATTTGGGCTTTTGTGCCGGTGTTGTGGGCGCCTCTGTTTTCCGTTTGGGCCCCATGCTCCTTTTTGGCCTGTTACAGGGAAAGGAAAAAACGTTTTACCAGGGTTTAGGGCTGTTGTTATCGGCGCGCTCCTTTGAGCTTGCTCTATTTGTTGCCCGTGTTGGGTAACTGGTAGCTGTTGCCCACGTATTGCTAGCATATGTTTTCTGCTAGCTCTTTTGCTAAAGAAAATGTATCTCAATTTGTTAATCTATGGAGGGTTCAGGGAAATGTCTCCTATTGCCCACTGTGTGTGGTGCTTATTTTCAAATACATGGGCAGCCCCCAGAATTGTTTTATGTGTCTCTGTTATTTAAAATAATGGTTTTGCTGTGGGGGCACCCGCGTAAAAATTTAGAAAATATTTTTTAGTCGGCAGTATTTGGCCCCCGCCGGGATTGAACTTGCATCAGCAGGCTCAGCGTGGATGTCAAAGCGTGCTACTTGGCTGGCTGTGATTCTATCTGAATTTATCACAGGGTTGAGTTGATCCTGTACAGCCTACTTTGCAGCGCGGGGGCTCAGAACAAATGTATCTCTTCCCGGACACAGTGTTTACTTTTTCCTCCCCCGTAGACCCAGCGCGGCGGCTTACCTGAAAACTGTTGTAACTGACACCGTCCACGCTGGGCTGCTAGGGTGCCTCTTTTTCCTTCGTTCGTGAATGGGTTTGAAGGTTTCACACGGCACGCGTCCTTGTTTATTTCACTTTGTTTCGGTAACGCTCGCCACTCGCTTGTCTGTTTTGCAAAGATGTTGAAACTGACACCGTCCGCGCTGGCTGCTCAGATGTCTGTTCTTCCTTTGTTAGGGCTGGAATGCAATTGTTGTGAAAAGTAACAATGTTCAGGAAGGAAAAAGACACTGCGGAATACAGCAAACTTTCTTAGGATTTGCTAAAGAAGTAAAAAGATTTGGAAGACACCGAGTAAACAGTGAACCTCCTGTTTGTTTGGGTCCCCGTTCACAAACAGATTGTGTTTACCCAGAGCATGCTGCTCTTATTTATAGGACCAAGGGAGGCCCTGGGTCTTTGTTTTGTATATAGTGGGGGCTGCTGTTGTCACAGCCCCCAGCCAGATAGCCGACTGTCCGACCTACTGATGGGGGCATGTCTTTGAACCTGGGCCTTGTCTGACTGTTGGTTTCCTTATGGTGCTTAGCACCTTGTTGTTTGGAGGAAGGGTGAGGTGACTGTTCACACCTCACCCTTCCTTGGCTTTGTGCTGCAGAGACTGCGTGTCTCTGTAGCTGTGGGGAGGAGAGGAGCAGGCTGAGATAAGGTTGGGGCTGCCCCTCTCCCAGGCTGCTGATGGTAACAGCAGTTACCCTGCCTCGCTTTTGGGATGCCCTGCAGAATTGCCCATAACGAGTGAGCTGAACGAAGCAGCACTCCTGCGAATGCAAACACATGGCTGCAATACGAATACAGGGTTGCTACCCCTGAGAGGTAACTAACAACAACAAAGCCGCTTTCAAACTGCCATTTGAAACCAAAGGCCTCTTAAAACAAGTGGAGATGCCGGCACACGTGCCACACGGTACATACTGCGGCACAGACTGGGAGAATTCAATGGCATTCTATGCATTTACACTGCTAATGCCAAGACACATGTCCACTCCGTCACTCGAGAACAACAGAAAGGGACTGTCAGTCAGCCCCAACGAACTGTGACTGGAAGATGAGTTTAAAGAGTATGAAGCCCGAAAAACAGCTCCACAAAGAAAATTAATGTGGGAGCAAGCTCGATGGTGACCAGCAACGCTGGAGATCTCCATACACATTCCTTAGCAACCCTTCATAAGAAGTCGAGGGAAAGCGAAATGGAGCGAGTCGAGAACAGTAATGTTAACAAATGAATTGCGGGAAAAGGGTGATTCAACTGTTTCTGTAAATCAGAGAACTACATATAAAAAATAGCTCAGACTCAAAAGGAGAGGGGTCCGGGCGGGGGTGGTTGTGTTGGGGGTCACCCAACTAAGCGTACCTTGCCCTAGGGAAGAACACCCTGTCCTTAACTGGAGTGCCTGTCCCTAGGTAGCGTGTGTGGTAACACCTATCTAATAGTGATAGAGGAGCGGACTAGCCCTGACCGTCTATACTGGTGGCATCCATTTGTTTCAGAGCAAAACAATCACACAAAAGAAATATATTTCTAATACTCCTCCTTAAGTATTGTAGGCAATTCCAATTTGATATTTGCAGCAATGTCCAGAACTGTACATTAGATTCTGTAGATGCCTGGGTTTAGTTGAAACATCCTGAAGACAGGTCAACTGTTTGTATTTCATATCATGTGTCAATCTTTAATTTTTGCCCATAGGTCGCATAAATAGGAAATACGGGCAGTTAAAAGTTTGGGAAGGCCTAAAAACAGGCGAGGTAAAAAGGCCATCAGGCTGTGGGATTTAAGAAAGGCTCTTATAAAACTGCTCACTCTCTCCATATGAGTGTGCACAAGAGCAATTTTGTGTAACAATATCTTTTTCCTCTTATTGGAGATATTGGTTGTGGTTCATGAGAGCCCTCATGACCACTAGGGTCGACCGGTTGCAATGGCGTGCGTGGGTAAGGCCATCTTCGTCAGGACCGTGATTCCATTGTTAGACCAAATCAGAAAGTTCAGGATCACATGCCCTTTTAATCTCAGATACATAGGCATGATGACCAGGGTAGCCCATACACGCATGATCGAACATCGATCATGCATATGTACTAACAAGCTGACAACTCCTCTAGTACAACACTTTGTAGCCAAGGGACACACTGCAGACACTTTCAAATGGACAATTATAGAAAGAATTACACCACCCGCAAGAGGGGGCAACTTCAACAACATCTTATTCAGGGAAGAACAGCAGTGGATTTTTAGACTGAACACATGCTCTCAAGGCCTTAACGAAAGCATTCAGTGGCACGATCTAGCCGTGCTGACTTAGGTCACTCCCTGTGTTCCCACCAGCTGCCCCCCCCTTTTTTAGCAGCACCATCCACCACTTTTAAGGAACCCTCACTGCTTCCATCCGACGGTTCTCCCCATAAAATAATGGCATCCGTTATTGTCTTTTGAAGAGGGACACCCCCTCCTGGGCCCCAGCAGGTGAGCAGTCCATTGTTTGACACCACCACTGAGGCGCCCAGGCATTCTACCCGTCTTAGGCTCAAACAACCCCCCCACCTTCCCCTTCTCTCTCCTTCAACCCGCATCGCAGGCTGCCATACAAATTGTTCTGGCAATTGCACACGCTGCCCGCTGCACACAGTATGCCCCCGAGCGGCATCTGCTGTTTGCTCGCGCTCTCTTGAGTTTTCAAGAGGCGGTCGGGCACACTGTGTGAAAGAAAGACACACACCGCTCATTGTTGATGTTGCCTTGACGCCCGCCAACGTCAGACCGATGCTGGCACGTACGCGTTGTTGCCTTGTTTCATAAGGCGATCGAGCTTTCCCTCGTTCACACGCACTTGGAGCGGTACAAAGCTATACAGCACCCGGATACTACGGAGGTGCCTTTGATAGCTACGAATATCAGGTATTTAACAGGACTTTTTGCTGCTAGCAGCTGCAGTCCTCATCCTCTGGAATCAATGCTTACCTTCAGACATTTTTGTCTTGTTTCAGCAATTTGACTGCCAGAATATGATCAGAGAGCTTCTCCTCCATTACATGGTTTTGTACAGAGGTAACAACAGCTCTTTGGCCACGCATTTGAAACTAAACATTCATCCAAGAGAGACAGGGGTCTCAGTACAACCCTTGATCAGCCCACTCCACCACTCCACACCTGCCCCTGTTGATGAGTCTCTTATCACCGGTGATCAGGCACCAGTATTTTTCCTGTAACTTCTTACCAATTGATTTGGTTAAATTGTTCTCTTTCTCATCTGGAGTTTAAGGATGTTCACCTTTTTTGCCGTAAGGCTAGCAGTTTTAGCCTACGCTCCCCCAACACAATGTTGTTCTTCCATCCCCACCCCCTTCTGTCTCCCTACAGAAGACCCCTGACCAAGTTCAGCCATCCTGAACTTTCTGATTTGGTCTAACAATGGAATCACGGTCCTGACGAAGATGGCCTTACCCACGCACGCTATTGAACCCGGTCGACCCTAGTGCCTATGGGAAAAAATTAAAGATTGACACATGATATGAAATACGAACAGTTGACCTGTCTTCAGGATGTTTCAACTAAACCCAGGCAGCTACAGAAGCTAATTTACAGTTCTGGATATTGCTGCAAATACCAAATTGGAATTGCCTACAACACTTAAGATTGAGTATTAGAAATATATGTCTTTTGTGTGATTGTTTTGCTCTGAAACAACCGGATGCCACCAGTATAGAAGGTTAGGGCTAGTCCTCTCCTCTATCACTATTAGATAGATGTTACCAGACACGCTACCTAGGGACAGGCACTCCCGTTAATGAAAGGGTGTTCTTCCCTAGGGCAAGGTATGCTTAGTAGGGTGACCAACAACCCAAACCCCTCCACCGCCACCCCCCTCCTTTTGAGTCTGAGCAATTTTTTATATGTAGTTCCCTGATTTACAGAAACAGCTGAATCACCCTTTTCCTACAAAACCGTTGTTTTTGTGATACCACGTTCATCCTCTTAACGGTTAAAAGGATTTCAATGGCTTGCCTGTGTTTTCTAGCTCACACCAGCTTACCCTGTTTGTTGTAAGAAATTAATTTGCGACACTGCAGGTCAGGAACAAGGACATTTATCTGGCAACACAGGCCAGCTTGGTAAAAAAAACATGCTGCCACTCAACGAAACCTGTGCCACTCAAGAAACTCCAGCACCAGATCGCAGCCTCACCGGAGTTACTGCACAGTGTGTGGACACAGACCTACAAAGTCCTTCATATAGCCGGACTTACTCGAAAGATATGAAGGACACAAGTGATACGTCAAGCTTGTCAAGACAATCGAGAAGACACAACCAAATGGACCATCAAACCGAGAAACATCATCTATCAATAGCAGCAGGAATCCAATTACATAACAATGGTATGCAGCGCTTACAATATCAATGGCCCCCTTCACTAAGCTTCATGAGGCCAGGAATGAGAACATCAAGGGCAATGCCACACTTTTGGCTATGATGCATTCAAAACTATTTTACTTGGAAGCCTTTAATACAAAAGTGCAAGAAAGATTAGACCATGAGGTCGAAATTTCTGCAGCATGGCAAAGGCGACTATGCAACCTGGCCAGCGGAGACCAAGTGGAAAAATCAACTATGATGTCCGCACTTCTTGAATCAGCTAAGTGGATGAGAAATCTAGTATTTGATAGAGAAAAGGAAACCCTGAAACGTGGAAATGAAAAAACGGCTCCGGGGAGCAATCAGCCAGATCGATCTGACACCAATCAGAACCAACTGCATTCTGAGTTGCAGAGCAAAGACCTTCAACAAATAAAACCTTTAACTATCACTCGAAAGAACCAAGAGACAGTACAGAGTATAGCACCAGCAAAAAGTTGGAAACCATCGTGCTCATTGCCCTCAGGGGCAAATGATCCAAATAAATTTCAAATTGAAAGACCAACGGCAAATGAGATGATGCGGCTGGCCGCTGATTGGCAATACGACTTTGTATTAGATGAGTGGCAAGGTAATGCCTCACAAGAGGAAGACCTATTTCCAATTTCTAAGAGAAATATTCAACTGCCGGCAAAGGGTAAAATAATGTAACCGAAATGTCACGCAACACAGCTAATAAATAATGAGAAGAGCATTTGAAAGGAAATGAAAAACAACAATGGCGTAAAACACAAAGCAAATGGCTCGCGCACCTTTTTAAGAAATCCGAATACACTGCCGCATTGACTGACAGCAACCACTGCAAGGCGAGTCTGGATAGACCGGGAGACAAATCAAAGCTCTTCTTTAAACCGTCAAGACTCCCGGAATTTGTAGCTCGAAGAAGTTTGATGACTCATAATGAAATATCAAGCTCTTCTAGTAATACAGCAGACGCTGGAGAGGAGTCAAACCTTGACGGGTTTGACCTAATCAACAACATCTCGTTTTACATTGAAGAGAACAAAGATGTCCCGGAAAGTGCGTCTCCATTGAATTACCAAATTGTGCAACCAATACAATGCGGAACTCAAGCGGAACTAATTGCTCATACCCAAACACTGGAATTAAAAAAAGGAAATTCCCCTACAACAGTGGACTCACCACTCTTCGCAACACACATAGAAATGAAGAAATGCAAAATGTAATGAGTCTCCAAGGCTCCCAGAATTCAGTATATTTAATGTGGCCATGTAATGCGAGCTGAACCCAAAAGGGACCCGGTGCCGCCACATTCTACACTGAACTTCAAGAAAATGAGTACATCTGTGGCTAGTCCGAAAGTGAGAATGTAGAAGATTGAGTTGGAAAACTTACTTTCTGATAGAAATGAGTTACATTTGAACGTGATGCATTTATTACATTGTGTCCCCTCACTGTGTACCATCAGCTCAGATGATCTCACAATAGTAGATTACGTCGACGGGTCCAGAGCAGACTTGGTGATCCTCCATATAAAATCCAACACAATAAAGAAAATATTATTGGAGGCAAGTCCAGCGATTCTGCCGTTTGGCTTTGAATTACAGGAACAAGGGACGGCCAAGTCATCCAGCAACAAATTTTGGTAAGAAACCTAGTCATATCAAGACGGTGTGAAAGGTTCACTCTGCAACCTGCAAGCCTCAAAAAACGTATATGACGACCGGACAGCTCACCTAAAAGTAACATTTTCCCACATTAAGAAGGTGCCTACGGTGTCCAGACAAATGGTCGACTGAAAACTGGTCGAAAGTAATTTGGTCGAATAAATATGGTTCAATCACAATTATGTCAAAATACATTTTGGTTGCTTATATTGTTTTTGGTCGAAATGCAACCATATACCTTGAACCTAATGCAATACATACTTTTTATTTAAATATTTAAATATGGTACATAAATATGGTACATTAATACAGTTTCAATTTGTACTTTTTTTATTTATTTTTATTTAAATATGGTACATTAATACAGTTAGTATTTGTAATTTTTTAATTTAATTTAAACATTCTGTATTGTTATTTGTAAAATAATTAAATATTTCCAACGTCTTATTAAATAAAAAAAAGTTCTAAGTGTGTTTCTAACTTTCAACGCTTGGTGGCGCTATTTGACCATTTTTCAATACTATTATAAATTCAACTTGTATAAAGTTTGTTACGCATGACGTCGTACATTTGCGACGTAGATGCCATTTTAGAAGTTCCTTCTTCCCGTTTGGATGCCTGTTGCTCGCGCTCCGGACCTGCTTATGGATTTTTTTTTCTTGGATTATCCGATGGAGTTTGCAATGTTTTTTTTTTCTTTTGGATGTTTTTTTTCGCGTTGGATTGTGTCTTTGAATGGTTTTTTAAACGGATCTGTTTTTTTCATCAACAGACGTTTTTATTTTGTTGCAACTTCTGGATCGCTGTGTTTCTTTACATTGGATTTCCACTTTCTGGATGCATTTTTTTCGTTGGATCGTTTCTTGGATGGATGTTTAAACGGACTTGGTGGATTTTACATGGGATTTTTGCTTTCTGCTTGCATTTTTCGATGGAATTTTTCGTGGATGGATGCATCAATGGATTTGGTGGATTGTACATTGGATTCTTATTTTCTGGATGTATGTACTTTGGGAATGGTTTTCCTGCATGGAGCCGGCGTTCTTTGTTTGGTGAGTTAAATCTATTTTCTTTTAACATTTCAAATTATATGCTATTGCTTCAAGGGACTGTATTGGCTCCGTATTTTCAAAATTCTGCACTATGCTTGATATGCTCTCTTCATGGTCTCTGTATTTACTTTTTGCCATTTGTCGGTTTTCGAGTGACAGTGTCTGGGACAGTTTTATTTCTTGTCTATTCTGTTCATTTTTCAGACTTTTAGGGAAGTGCCATAAGGTTGGGTTGTTTGAATTGAAATCTTTGTTTATCCTGCTGTGCCATCCTTCCTGTACGTTGTTCGTTCTTGGTTTTTTTTAATTACTGATGTGTAGCAATTCCATATTTTAATTTCATATTTCCCTTTTCGTCTTGTTCCATGTCTCATAAGTTGCCCAATCCATGTGTTTTCCATGTAGTCAAGTAAAGTGCTGAACTGTTCCTCATGATTAATATAGTAATAAGAAGCAATCAAAGTATCATAATACGTAGTGACCATGTCCTCTCTTACAAATGCTAAAGCGTACAATCGTTTGATTTGGTGTTGAAATTCGGGATCTCCTATGTACAATGTTCGTAACCCTAATTTTTGAATTCTACTCCACAGTGATTGACCAAAATGAAAAAAGCAGCCTTGAATATGTGTTTCATAATATATTTTAGAAAAAGGTTCATTTGTCCCTGTTGACAGTCCATGATTATAGTTTCCGGATTTTTTTCAAGCAATGATACTTGTATTATTTTATATATACAGATGTACAGTTCTTCGGTTTTTCCTGGCATTAAAACGTAGATTAGAGGCGTAACGGTTTCATTTACTGTGCCGTGAACGCTATAAAACTGATGAAATGGTGTAGGGCAGGTTTTGAATGTAGCGTCTCCATGCCAAGTCTTTGAATTGCCTAAATGTGTTTTGAAAAGTAGTAAAAATTAAAAAAATGTCCTTCCTTATTTTCAAAGTTTTCCATAGAAAACGCTCTCCTCTTTCTGTTATCTGTAATACCTCTGGTATAACCATATTTTCATAACTTACTGGTGCCATGGGTAAGTTTTCTTTCTGTTGTTTTAGGCGATTAATATTGCGTTTTACAGTTGTCGTATTGGGCATCTGTGCCGTTATATGTAGTCGTAAACTTTCATACGCCTTGTTAACCTGAGAAGTCGATGCTTCATTCGTATTTTTCTCGACATTTTCCTTTAATGTGTTTAGTGTTTTCTTTATGAAAACCTCCATATTGTCCGGCATGTGGTTATGTTCACCGGTTAAATGTATGTTTTCGCCAACCGTAATCGCCCTTTCTTTGCATTTATTTTTGGCGTACTCTTTACACTTCCAATAGTTTTTTTCCTGCTTTGTGTTTTCTTTATTGTATATGTAGCCTTCATACGTTAACTGATCGGTGTCTCTTTGGGACTTTATGAATTCCATTTTTCTCTCTCAAGTAGTATCTGAAATAGCAAAATAATAAAATGAATCTAAAAAATTCACTTGTTTTTTGGGTACACGAGTTTGTATTTATAACTTTGTTACGTCAAAAATGCAAAAACTTATTCTATTGTTCGGAATGTTCGTATTTCTATAAAAACATTTTTTTTAAAAACGGGGGTTAGGGGGGGAACCCCCCCATTAGTAATATAAAATTGTGTGAACCACTCTGTAATTTGCTTATTTACTGTGTGTAACTCACCGTTGTTTTATTCACGTATACGTTGTACACTCGAGTGTTTTCATCAGCTGCTCTCTCTGTCACTTTCCTGACGTACTGACTGTTTGTTTTTAACCGTCATCTGTGATCACTGGTGTCATATGAGGTGCTTTACTCTTTAGTCTATGTTATTTCCTGTGACCCTTTTTTATGTTAATGGCCATCTCTATCTCGCTCATACTCTTATCCACATTAGTCACTCGTTTGTCGACCATTTGACTTTCGATCATTTGTTTTCGATGTATTGACATGTTTACATTGTTTATATCTGTTGTCGACCATTTGGTTTTCGACCATTTTCATTCGATGAATTTGTTATTCAACCATTTGTTTTCGACGAAATGACTCGTAACCGGTGCCTACTGCAGGAAAACCCTACGGTAACCAGGCAGACAAACCAAAAGAGGTCGTCGACTAGTCTTGGCTAGCCCACGCCCTAACAAAAACAATAGCATGACCCTACTTTAGAAACCTCAAGAAGCATTCTATTTGTATGGAACACCCAAGGTTTCAAACACTTGTTCAACAACTCGTTGCTGCAATTTAAAGGAGCACTGAAAATCTGCTTACACGAAACCTGCATGTGAAGTATTCCAGCCTGTGAAGGATATGAAATGCTTACAAATCTGGCTGAAAAAGGAACCCATGGAAGACCATATGCTGGGCTTCTAACACTGGTAAAGCATAATAGATATTTAAAGGAGGTCAACACAGGCAATTCAAATCCACATGTCCAGTGGACAGTTTTACAATATGATGAATGTGAAGTTTCTGACACTACGCATATTGTTATACTGAATGTCTACTGGAATTCAATGAAAATACTGACTGACATTTTTCTACGAGCAGTGGCCACCATCATTGATGACGCGCATAGAGACCTACGCATATCTCAGCTTCTAATCTGTGGTGACTTAAAGTGTTGTGATAAAGATGGTCATCCTCTTGGTGATCCATGTACCGACCTAAGCTTGACGCTGACTAACACCAGCAAGTGAAATTGATGAGATCTAGCAATGTCTGCATGTTAAATGGACAAATCCTCAGAGATATGCCAGGAAAAAAGACCTGGAGGAATGGGACGCAGTCGTCAACAATTGACTACATTTGACCTCAAGAAAGATTTTACATCAAATAATGCATGTAAATATCATCTCCCAACAAAATAGCGATCACGAAGTGCTGAGGCTTACGTGGTACTCAAGATGTGGTCAAGTGCAAGTGATTAAGCACCAGTCAATCCCAATAAAGCAAGCAGGGAACCGACTAAAAATCACAAAGAAAGACATTGGGCCTCATTGCGGATCTGGCGGTAGGCCTCCTGGTGATACCGGCGGCTTGCCGCTGGACCTGTAAAAGATTACCGGTGCCTGACTTGCCAGTCCCACTGGGTTATTCAGAGTCCTGCGGCCGGGAAGTCAGGCGCTGTTAATTTTGTAATTCCCAATAGGCCTCAATGGGAATGGGGAACACGGAAGCACTGGCACCATTGATAATGGTGCTGGTCAAACTCCATCGGTGGGTGCCATTCCACCTGCCAGGTGTGACCCTGGCAGGTGGGTTGGCACCTGCCCGAGGAGTAGTAGTGTGCCAGTCCAGAAACAACAGTGCCATTAGGCTTTCCAGCACCGTTGTTTCCGAGCCGGCTCACTCATAATAAGGCCCAGTGACTTAATAATGAATAAATACCTTGATCGGGTGGAACACACCATGGTTGACACTTCGTAGGTTGCACTCTTGGCATCTTATAAAGTGGTGAAAACAGGCTTTAGACAACCTCTACTAAAACCTAGACACCTATGCCTTAATGCCAGTAAGACTGAGATTCTCCTCATCGGCACACCTGCTCCCTCCTTTCCTGACGCTCTCTTGCCGGCCTCTCTTGGCCCTTCACCTGCTCCCACCTGTGAGGCTAAAAACTTCAGGGTCATCTTCGACTCCACACTCGCCTTCTCTCCTCACATCTCTGAAGTCAAACTACCAGCTGCACCTCCTCAGATGTATTCTTCCTTTCCTCTCCTTTCCCCAGAAGCTCACTGTCTCCAGAGCTCTGGTTCTCTAGACTGGACTACTAAAAATGCCTCTTTCTCACTCTGCCTGCTTCTACTCTCCGCCTTCTGCATCTCCTCCAAAACAGGACTGTGAGACTTGTCCTTGGCCACAAGCCCAGGTATCGTATCTCTCCAGGACTGACATTTCTCCACTGACTCCCAGTTCAAAACCCTTTGCATTGTAAACAAGGCCTTCTGGGGGCTGGGGCCTCAATACCTTCAACTCTCTCTTCCTAAATATCTTCTGTTAAGTGACTTCAATTCAGCAATCCCACTAAGTAAGTGCCTCGTCTGGGACGCCCAATGGAAGCCCTTATTTATATATTTTTATGACAAGTTATACTCTGGATGATAAACCCTTATATAACGCCCCTCTCTTTGAATCCCCCTGACCTCACTGAGCCAAGAAGTAGGTTTGTTTTGCAATTTAAAAGATTTATTGGAAAAATTAAACAATATATATATATATCACACTTTTATAATAAATTAATATTTGATATCACACTTAAGAATATGACAGTGATCAACAATGGATAATATTACAATTGTACGCTTATTTAATTACTTAGGAGTTGGTATAGCAGGGATAAGGTAGCTGAGAATGCTTTTATGTTTTCAAGGAAAAACAATGATGCAAAAGAATGCAGTACAGAAATAAACTGATATGGTTTCAACCAGAGATAGTATAATCACTTTTCCCCTTGTGGCAATTCACTCCCCCCCTATGCAATATAAAAAGATGGAAAGGAGAGCTCAGAGTTCTCAGAAATACAATCACAATACAATACGAATTTCAGTTCCCCACTAGCAAGTTTAGAGAATCAGGGATGGTTTTAAACACAGGCAAAAGTACTTTTAAATGTGGTATGCAAAGAAGGGAAAAATATGCTAAAAATGATTTTAATTCCCTGTAAGAGGTTCAGGGTAGGTGAAAGCTATTTAAGATTAGTTCAAGTCACACTGGCAATGCTCAATGAGGGATTAGCAGGTTCAAAACAAATTTTAGCAGTTCAAGCAAAAGACGGCTATCTTTGACAGGAGCTAATTTTTCAATTTGTGGCAATTTTTCCGAATGCGTCGAGCGCAATACGGAATAACTATAAGGGATAGAAAGGGCTTGTTGGAAAGCTTAGAATCTTAGCTTTCAAATGAAAATTAAATCTCGTTCCTAACACAGGCGGTTCCAAAGATACGGACAATTTTGTGAAGGTAGTTTCTCGAAATTAAAGTAAACTTCAGAATGAACAAAATGACACTTTTACAGCTTTGAAATGAAAGAATGAACACACGATTCCTATGATGCAGTTCTGGACAGGTTCAAATGTTTTGAATCAGATTATTTTAAACTAAGAGATTGGTTCTGGCACAGTTCTAGCTGACTACTCAGACTATAAATTTGAAATAGGCCATCAAGATCTGGTCAGGTTGGCTGCGGTTCTCTCGCCACGGACGGTCTTTAGTACTGGTTCTGCTCACAGTGATCTGGTATGGGTCTGCTAGCGGCACTGCGGTCTGGTCTGGGTCTCTGGTTCTGCTGGTCTGGATCAAGTGGATTCTGGATATAGCACTGCTTTCTGGGTACTGGCACAGGGTTCTAGGCCAGAATCAAACAGCTTGCCCGGCTGTTGAATAGTTTGGTTAGGTTTGCTGGATGCTGAGGCCCGCTGAGAAAAGTTCAGCTGTTTGGGTTAGGCCTCTCTGCTTTAAGTTCTGGCTTGGTTCTGGATCTATCTGGAGTTGAGTTCTGGATCTTGAAGTAGTGCGGGAAAATGCTTCGCAAGAAGATGGAAAGTGAGTGTTTTGCCTGTCCAAAGCAGTCTCTTTTTATGTGTTTTGAAAATGGGTGTGTCCGTGGGCATACCTAAGACTGCCCCTCACAACTTATCATTGCCCAAGCTCTCCTCTCTCCCTTCATTGGGGGAAGGAATGGAGCGTAATCAGGCATCAATTTTATGGCATACAGAAAGAACACTCCCCTTGTCAATTTGCACACAAATCTATTTTTGATCCAAATACAAATTTATCTATGTACCATTTTTCTAATATTATATGTCCAGTTAACATATTTTCTGTAGCACCAAACCATCCGATCCCTGTCTTTGTAAGATGTCGCGTCCACTTATGACAGAATTCTTCCCTTTTCATCAAGAACACAACCTCTAAACTTTTCCAGAATTTACACAAACATGCACAAGGAATATGGGCATCAGATGAAAAAAGTGTCAGATTTTTAACATACAGACATTCGGAGTAATACCTTATTTTCCGCTACTATCCCCCAGAACATACCACCAAATCCTAACACCTCTTAAAATGTGCACAGAAAAATCACCAGAATAATGATATTAATTATATAATTTTGACAAGTCCGTACTATGAATTATCCATCTTTTTAAAATTATGCTCTGGCCCAGAGGGGTGTGGTTTCCCAAAGCACATGGTGGAATTTCTGGTTTGTCCACTTCCTCCAACTCAGGTTGCTCACAGAGGCACTGCTCCTCCCAGTTTCTTTCAAGAGGAAGCCATTCACGACCCCCCCTAATTTAACATTTGCCTGAGCCAAGGAAAGCTCATTGTTCTGTTTCCCTGCTCCCAGGTGCTCCTCCCCTGATTCAATCAGAGAGGTGTAATCTCCTTTTGGTGGGAACAGCAGAAGGCAGCCAGGCCTGCAAATGCAGTGCTGGGCAAGTTTCAACTCCTGTCGGGGGTAGTTGCCGGGCAGAATTCAATCTCTTCAAGCCAGGCTTCAGCCAAATGTCACTTTTGTTCCCAGTTTTCTTCATTCAAATCAAACTTACGATTTTTACACATGCAGCTAGAACGCTGATTCTAAGTTCAAAACTATGACCTTTAAACAGTTGCAACCTATATGACACTCAAAAGTAGGTCACTCATTTATTTTAAACATTTCAATTTTAGTGGTTTTAAATCCAATTTCAGTTAAGCTGCTGACATCCACAGCTTAGCCAGTTTTGTTATAAACATTGTTTTGGGCTCTTCATCTTTCCAGATTTTGTATGCACACAAGACTACATTCTGCGAAATGTCTGCTGGTGTTCAGTGAGATTTTTGAATATCTTGCAATGTTTAAAATAGCCATTTTTAGCTTGCATTTCAGAGAAACAAAGGTGATTTCCAAAGGGCTTTTTTTTTGAGCTAACAGGCACTGCTGTTTTTCCTTTGGCACCACGTTTCACACATGGCGCTTCTGGCCCCTCACGCTCGCACTGGTGGGTGGTAGGTCAGGCGACCATTTTGGTGTGTGCAAAACTGCGCAGTTTTCCTGGATTCTGGCGCAAATGTGAGCTTTTCAGCCATATTGGATTTTCTAAGCCCACAGCACTAAATGTTGCAGCATAATAGTTCAAACGTGGGTCAAGACACCCAACACTTCCTTCTCAAGCTCTTTGCTCATCCGTCTCCAACTCTCTCAGGGTCAGTCGCTTCTCCAAGCAACGAGATGGTATTAGATCTCTTTCTTCGGCTGGGGCCTGCCTCTCTCTGGAACAGCCTCCCTGCCTCTCTGAAACTTGAGGAGAGCCATCTCCGGTCTGGAAGCGCCTCAAGACCTTCATCTTTGCTTCTGCTTTCTCTCCTCCTCTCCCCTGCTGAATTCCTGACTGAAACCACACTGGTCACCTGGCTACCCTCTGATCTCGGGCCCAGCTCCCTTCCCCCTCCAGCTGAACACCCGCACTGCCTTCCAGGCAACACCTGCACTTGGGGGCTGTTCTGTATCCCTTCAGTCCCCTACATGCTCTTGACACTTGTTGTCTGCACTTACCCCTGGCCTTGCCACTAGCTGGCCGCACCTTTTTACATTTTGTTCTTATTTATTTTATTTATTTCATTTTTATTTATTTATTTTCTGTCGATCCTATGTATTGCACTAACAATCCCCCCACACTTTTCCCTTTCCCCCTCCCCTGCACTTGCGCGATCTCAATGTCACCCGACCTAGTAAGTTGTCTTTGTCTTCCCTCTATTCTCCTTCCCCTGTCTTGTCGCGCCTTGAAACACTGATGTATACTCGCATTATAAATGCCATATCAAATCATATCATATCATATTATAGTAGAGCAGTTGTCGAACAGAGGAAGACTCTTCGACGTGACCTAACAAAGATTACAAGAAATCCCACACTTCTCACCGACACCATGATAAAACTGACCTTGAAACGAGGATTCAGTGCTATAAAAACTGGCTGATCAGTTTTAAAAAACAACATGACCAAAAGCAAGGTGAAATAATGTTGAATGCGTTATGCAATTTGTCATCCAGAGATACTTGGGCAATATTCAATAATATCACCTTAAAGCAGCAAAGTCGACTGAGCAGTGGTGTACTGGAAGATCGGTGGGTAGAACATTACTCAAGAGTTTTTGCTGTTAACCTGGGGGAAGTTACAGCTATGATCAGTGCCCCACCAAAGCCCTGGAACCTGGAAATCTTAGAGACTGACATTGAAGGGGCGATAAGGAAACTAAAGAACTCATCTGCAGCCGGGCCAGACGGTCTAACCAATTTAATGCTTAAGGCAGCGCCAGAAGACTGGGCAAGGTTCATAGTGATACTATTCAAGTCTATCTTGTGCTTTGGAAGGTTACCAAAATCGTAGCTCAGGAGTCATTGTCCTCATTTTCAAACAAGGCCCACGTGATGACCCGGCCAATTATAGACTGATAGGCCTTTTAGACGTGATTGGAAAAATAGATAAGGAAAATAAAGAACTCATATGCAGCCGGGCCAGACGCTCTAACAAACGTAATGCTTATGGCAGCGCCAGAAGCCAGGGCAAGGTTCTTAGTGATACTATTTAAGTCTATCTTGTGTTATGGAAGGTTACCAATAACGTGGACCTCAGGAGTCATGTCCTGATTTTCAAAAAAGGCCCAAGAGGTGACCCAGCCAATTACAGACCTATAGACCTTTTAGAGGTGATTGGAAAAAGCTTTGCGTCTAATTTGCATGAAAGACTAAATCAATGGGCAAATTCGGTGAAGCTAACAGACTCAAGACAAACTGGGTTCACAAAAGTAGTAGGAACCGACCTAAATCTTTTTTTCTGAAAATACCAAAACTGGATGCACTAAAGTCGAAACGAAATCTATTCTTGGCTTCCATCAATATGAAACAAGCCTTTCGACAGTGTAAATAGCCAGTAACTCTGGGCAAAACTACAGACATGGGGGTGCTCTGAGTAACTGTTAAATGCACTCCACAATAATATGACCATGCATGTCCGTCTGAATAACGAAGGCCGAACTTTCATCACAAATTGAGACTAAATGACGAGTTAAACAGGGTTGTCGGGTTGCTACCACCCTGTTCAAATTATATTTGGCAGACCTACCAGAGGCACTAGAACGAACCTCACACTTCCCTCCTAAGATAAATAACCAATAAATAACCGCCTCCCTCTCCCAATATGCTCTATTTCCTCCTATCCTACCTTCCACACTTCTCTAAAATCCTATCTCCCTAATATCTATACTGCCTTCCTCACCTCAGTCTTACACACATCCTAAACCTCCTTCTGTTTCTCTAACTGTGGTCCTTCCCCATTCATGCTTAAGCACATCACTTATGTAAATTGTTCCTTATACTGTTTTCTGGTACTTGATTCAAATGTTGCTATGTATTGCTTGTTGTCCTTTTGTAAAGCACTTTGGCGTAACGCACTAAATAAAATGTTAATAAATACAAATACAAATACAAACCAAGAGATACCAGTTGTAACCTATGCAGAGGACTTGGTCCTACTGGACCAAACACAGATTGGGCTACAACACCAACTCGACCAATTACAGGAATGTGTGCTGGCCAACAACGTAGTCATTAACATCGACAGATCAAAATAAATGTAATTTGGCTATACACTTGGAAAAAAAGTTAAGAAGTTGAAAAGGCCAAGAACAAGTACACGTCGTTTAATCAATACTCTATCTCGGCATTAAGTTCAACAAATTGATTGCAGAGAAGAGTTGGCAAATGGAATTACAACAAAAGGCTAAAATGTTGGCTTCACAGTGATCCAGATTATATGCAAGATATGGGAAATGTTAATTGATACCCCTGCAAACCTTCTACCTGCAAAAGGTAGTGCTTATTCTCACATATGGAAGACAGGCCATTTTGAACTTCCATGGGAGACTTGGAACATTTTAGAAGGCACATTTTGGAAAACAACCCTGAAGCTTCCGAAGAGACTTCCAATAGTTGCGATCAGAGTCGAATTAGGACTGCTATCTTTACACTCGATTATACTATGGGCTGTTAAAGAAAATGGACAAACCAGCGATTGCCTGTAGTATTCTAAAACCAAAGCGTTCAGGAAAGGGTTCAGATCTTCTGAATACATGGAAAGAAAAATTCAAGCAACATCTTGAACACCTGGAGTCTTCATTGGAAGCACTTATCTGTAACCCCTGTGGAGTAAAAGAAAAACTGAGGAGAGCCGATTTGATCCACACCCTTGAATTAGAAACACAATATAAATCTCTACAGAATTCGATTAAGGCGCAGAGCTCGAAACACAATTCCATCTTATCTAAAAACATTCCCAGAATAGATACTATTGTGACCAGCTCCTGCGTATAAGACTAAACACCTACTCTACAAACGAATACAAGGAACTGTCAACGGCGTTTGACGTTTTTGCAGAATCTATGAGAACATGGATGCAGTTAAACATATGATAATGATGTGTCCTGCAGTGACTGAGTAAATAACACTGTTTCTTTCTAAATAGATTGAAGAGGCAAGCTCCTGGTCTGCAGATGACTGCCGGAACTTATTCCTTGATGGTGAGAAACAGGCATTAGTATGTGCAGGAATTAATTTTTTAGACAAAATAATGAGCAACGTAGCAACAATCAGCTAAATAAGTGACCCATACAGACTTTTCGGACACATACAACTAAGGTGCTCAGTCTAGGAGTAACATCGTTGGGATGATGAAGATGGATGAATAATGTGAAAAAGTGTAAAAGGTTCGTTATAAACTAATTCACAGTAAAAAAAAAAAATGGTGCCTCAGTATATGCCATCGTTATCAATTTCAACAGTGTTCAGGAGCTGGTGTCCTCAATTTATGTCATCATTGTAACTTAAAATCACTTTCATGATGCAGGTGCCCCCAATCTATTTTATCATTGTCTCTTTAAATCATGTAAATTATCCTGGTACCCCAAGATATACCAGCATTGCAATGTCAAATCGCTTGCTTAATGCTGCTGCCCCAACATATCTCATTTGTATCACTTTAAATAATGTTCATATATGCTGGAGCCAAAAGAATATGTCATCATTGCAACTTTAAATCACTCATGATGCCGGTGCCCTCATGTGTCAACGTAGTCTGTAACTACCCCCTCCAGGTTGTAAAGTATCCCAAGCATTGGCCCATAGATACTTTCCGAGAGGTAATGATAACGTAATCAACAAATTGAAAGGGTCGAAGGCCCCTGGCCCAAATGGGCAAGCAAATGTCCTTAAAAAAGACCCAGTGGCTTGGGCCTCCCTTTTGGAAGTTTTGTTCAATAAGGTCTATACTGAGCATAAAATACTGGTTTCATGGCGGCATTGGCCCAGCCACTCTTCCCTGCACTGCCTCCCTGCACTATGGGACTCTCCTACAGCCCCTTCTCCCGGCACTTACCTGCACTTGCCACCAGCTGGCCCTATTATTTATCTTGTATTCTACTAACCATGTACTGCACTCTCCTTGCACTTGCCACCAGCTGGCCCTATTATTTATCTTGTATTCTACTAACCAAGTATTGCACTTTCCCCTCTCCCCTTCCCCTTGCACTTTTCCCAGCGCCCCTACCATTGCACTTGCACAATCTGAATGACACCTGGCTTAGTAGGATCGTTGTCTGTCTCCCCTTGTTTCCCCCCCTCTGCCTCGTCGCGCCTTGAAACACTTGTGTATAGGCGCGTTACAAATGCCATATCATATCCAATCATATCAGTCTGTATTGATTCCTGTCTACAAGAAAGGAGACAGGAATCTACCAGAAAATTACAGACTGCTGGCCATGTTGAACAGATATGGTAAGTTGTTTTAAGCATAATATTGAAGGGGTCCAGCCCTGGATAGAAACTAATGGCATTCTTCACTGTTTCCAAACAGGCTTTTGACCATGGTCCTCAAAGATCCATAACATTCGATTGTTGGACAGTCTGATCACTGAATCTACCCATAAGAATGCTCCATCTCTGTATGTCACATTTGTTGATGTTAGATCAGCATTTGTTCTAGCAAATAGGACAATACGAAGTTGTTGAGTTGCCTGGGTTGGCTGTTAAATATAATTCAAATGCTCCATCAAGATTCGGGAGGCAGAATACGTTAATGATGGCAATGTAACTCTGTCACTGCAGATTACCAGGGGAGTCAAGCAAGCTTGTGTGCTGTTTGTCCTGTTATTTAATCTCTCTGCGCAGATTTGCCAGAACGGATGCTGGCTAGCTCAAATTGTCCTCCTAGAATCGGGAAGACAAAGATCGGCAGCATTTTATATGCCGACGACCTTGTCATCTTTGACCATACTCTCACTGGATGTAGATCTATGATGGAGAAACTGGTAAGATATACTGGTGAGAATGCACTTGTATTCAATGTTGAGAAAACTAAAACCTTACTGATTACCTGTAAGAAAATCAATAGAGTTACACTAATTTCTACAGTGGGAACCATAGATTATGTTGATCATTATCTGTATCTAGGATTAGAGATGAGTGCAGTGGCAGACTACAGCCACGTTATGGGAACCAAGAAAAGAAAATCCTCTTTACTAACCCATCTTTTTTAAAATAAATTTGCATACCAGACTGCAGGATATCCCCTTGAGGGAATACTGGCCATATACAAAAAGAGTTTTGCCCTGCCATTTTATATGGTCTTGAGGCATTGAGAATGAAACATTTTAGTTGGCTTAATCTCGTGGAGGGTGTTCTTTGGAGGAAGACAGGGGGGGCAGGTTGCGAGGAAGAGGGTTGAATTATATTTAAAGACTAAGCCTGATACAACATGCCCCCTCTTGAAAGTTGTTGGTACCAATTGTGGGAGGATATAGTTTTCATGATCTTGTAATGTTGACATCCAAATCAATAACTTGGAACCCAAACTGCAATTCCTGGGGTGGCTATGAAGTGATAAAAAATGTGTTTGAGACAAAATATGAATTTTGGCACTGGAACAACAATGAGGACCATACTGCCACCTTAAAATGTTATCAGCATGTGTCTAGGGTGGTCCATGAGTTTAAGAGGCAACAGTCGTACATTATGATATAATGAAGTTTCAGTCTGTTTTACAAATGTTGCGAGCTACCTTGGTTTTCAAAGTTTTGTCTGTATTTCACTTGGCTACTTTGTTTGCTGCATGTGGAGCTGAAGACATTGCGACTGGCCAATGTCAGTAATAACATGTAACATACAAACACCACAAAGACTCCACTATGCGCTCCAAATTGTAAATGGTATTCAAGAAATAAACTTTTCAGTGTTACTCCATTCTTAATGAAATTTATTCAATTTTTGTTTTTTCAATTTCTTTGAAAATCACGGGCTCATTTTCATTCACATTTCTTATTTTGATTTGTTTGAAAATTATAAATTCATTTTCATGTTCATTCACATTTTTTGCTGTGATTGGTTTGAACATTTTAACTTCATTTTCATTAACCTTTTCAATAACATTTCTTATATTCAATAACGAAAAATTATGAACTTCATTTCCTTGTATTTCTTGAAATTTGTGCACTAGTTCCTTCTAGCACCCTCTAGTACCTTCTGGCACCCTCTACACATGTTTCCCCATGCTTACATTAGGCATGGTTCTTCAGGAGGGAATTGTGATAAGGCGCTGTCTCTATTGTAAATCGAGCTGTTGGGTTGTTTACTATATTCCAATGGGTATTATATTATTTGTGTTCATTCGGTTAAGGATCGCCTAGTCTGGCTGTTACTTGGCGGTCTGCCATGCGGTCTCTGCAGTTCGTGTTGTTTCCAATTCGTTCGATTGCTGCTCTATTTTGCAGAGATGCATCGGATTTGAGTGTCCCACAGTCGTACATCATTCAGAATCCTAACACCGAAATACGTATGCTTCTATTGTGCTCAGTGCTTAATTTGTGGGGGTGGTTGCCGGTGCCCAACACGGGCACTCTTTTTTGGGCACCGGAACTCATGCAGGGCCAGAGCACGTGCAATTGCTTTGTTTGTTCTTCCACTTCGCTTTTCTTCGATTATAAATCATTGGGATTTGTCATTCTGATCTGGATCTCTCTCTTGTGCTTGCAGGTTGCAGGCCATGGCTGGCTCGGCCTGGGAGGGGCCAGCAATAGCAATGAAGAACAAACTGTTACAAACAACAGCCAATGAAAACTACCATTCTGTTGTTACTATGCAGTATTTGATACATTCTGTATAGTAACACAGAATGTGCAGTTTTCATTGGCTGTTCTTCTAAGCCCGTGAAATTATATGGTGACGTGTTGTTGTAGCTACAGGGTATCAAAATCCCCTGGATAAAGAGGCCATTAGCCTCGAAAAGACTTTAAAAAATATTGATTTCTCAGTCCAGAATAACGACCCTACTACCATGAAGGGCAATCAGTTAGATTGGGTTGTAACACATAACCTCACTACTCAGAATATATCAACCCAGCCGTGTATTTGGTCGGATCACTTTAAAGTTCTTTTTGAGATCTGTGTACCAGATGCTCCTAGCCACAAACATAGCCCTCACAGTAAAACTATGAGTAGAAACTTTAAAGGTATAGCCCCAGAACAGCTAGAACCATGCCTCCACCAAATAGGTGAATGCTTCCAAACTGGAAACACATGCGAGCAATTGCTACAAATCTACACTAACCATATATCAGAGATGGTAAATCAATATAAAATGGTTAGAAAAACCAATAACCATCAAAGCTGGTTTAACAGTACACTCCGGGACCTTAAAGATAGAGAAACGACGAATAGAAAGAATCGGGCAAAAAGATCTTTCACCCGAATCCAAGGAGCAATGGAATCAGGAGAACGTTAAATATAGAAACTGCATCACAAGAAGACTACAATAAGCAGATTGAGGCCGCACCTAATGCAGGCAGTAAGCTTTTTGATATTCTCAAATCATATGAGAAACCTAAATCCATGTCTCCCCCATACACTCTCACAGAGGAGGACTGTGAAATTGTAAAAAAGGCCTTTGAAAACAAAACTCAAAAAGCCAGAGAAGCCATCATCCTGGCCAGAGAAACCGCTCAGGAGTACCTTCTTTCTAACGCGGCTAACTTACAGCCCTATGAATTGGACAATTTCAATTTTCGACCAATCTCAGAGGCTGAGATGGTGAAGGTGCTGGCTAAGATGAAACCATCTTCCTGCGCTGAAAATATAATCCCCCCCAAAATTATCGTGGAAAACAAAGAACTGTTCGCTCCAGTGCTATCCAAGATAATTAATGCATCTTTCCATGACGGTAAGATTCCTAAGGCCATAAAAAAGGTGACCATCACACCGCTGTTAAAAAAACTAGGCCTGGATCCTAAAGATCCTAATAATATGCGCCCTATCACTAATACCAATTTTGAACTAGAAATTATGGACAAAATTGCTACAGGACAATTGCAGGCACATGTGGAAGCCAATAATATTCTGCATGAGCAACAGTCGGGCTTTCGTGCTGCTCATAGCACGGAAACTGCAATGTTGGATCTCCAAACACGCATGCTTTCCATAATAGATAAGGGCAAAACAGGGATCCTAATGCTTTTGGACCTAAGTGCTGCCTTTGACCTCGTCGACCATACAGTTCTACAATAAGTTTTGGAGAAAACAGTGGGGTTCTCCAAGGCAGCCCTGGCATGGTTAGCATCCTTTCTCACAGACCGTGTAGCCAGAATACACTGGGAAGAGAAGTTCTCAATATCTACTCCCATAAGCGCAGGTGTACCGCAGGGAGCCAGTATCGCTCCTCTTCTCTTCAACCTATTCAACCTATTCATGAATTATCTATGTGTACTAGAATCCATCGGCGTTCATTTTACTAACTACGCCGATGATACACAGCTGGTGTTTGAATTGGAGGGAGATTATCAAATAGATAAGGAAACGATTACAACCATTTACAACCTGATAGACAAATGGATGGAAGACAATTGGATGTGCTTGAATAGCAAAAAAAACGAACTCATGATTATCGGTTCCAGTCAAGCGAGGGGTAAGCTTGGTAAAGATTACGAAGAATTTACTATCAAAGACTCATGCATTAAGGTGGTCCCCCATGTGAAAACACTCGGGATGATGCTGGAGGCGTCCCTGGGATCAGAATCCCAAACCAACTACCTTCATAAAAATAACGCATAATATATCAGGCTACTGAGAGCCATATGCCCTTTACTAACAGAAAACAATGCAGCCACAATAACCAGGGCCATTATACTTGCACGCTTTGACTGCGGCAACTTACTGCTGCTGGGAGCATCTAAAAAAATGCATCAATAAATGCCAGATAATGGAGAACAATGCAGTTCGGATCATAAAAGGGATCGATAGAAGAAGCCATGTGACAGAGGCCAGAAGATACCTCCACTGGCTCAGAGTAGAGGATAGAATCCTCTTCAAATCCATGACTCTGGTTCACAGATGTTTATATGGAGTGGCTCCATCTTATCTTAGAGTCAAGTTTAAACGATATATCCCTAATAGGGCACTAAGATCCCAAACACTAGGCAAGTTACAGATACATCAGGCATCCCAAACCACCGGTGCTGGGAAATCATTTCCAGTCTGCGTTGCTCAGCAGGGAATCTTCCAGTTACTCTGAGAGCAGAGCCAATTCTGTTAATTTTCAGGAAATATTTGAAGACATATCTCTTCAAATAACATGCCACCTCCCAGCTGCCCATCTATCTCTTGCCTAACATGAATCCGTCTCTCTGCGCCCTGATGCCTGCGGGCTACCGACGCATTACACACAAACACATCAAATCAATCAATTCACAGGAGGCAGCGCGGCGCCACCTTCATTTCACGAGTTACTGTGAAGTGAAGGTGTCGAGGCGTGGCGTCGTCGCTCCTGACTTGTGAGAGAGAGAGAGCCTGCCCTGCTGCACTGCGTGGTGCAGCCTAGTTGCTTCATGGGGCCCCCTCTGCCTGCTTTTTCATTTGTGCGGGTGCCAGTGTGCGCACTATCCCCTCACCCCCACCCTGAGGCCCCGACAGGAGACCAAGTCCCAGCCAGCAAAGCAGGTAAGTCACTTGTTGTTGCGTGCGGTGCAGCCTGAGCCTCACGCAGTCAAGTGATCAGGCAATGAAGGCTCAGGTGTCAGGACCCCACCAGGGGCCCGTCCGCTCCCGGGCTTATGTCTGTGTGACCTGTGTGCAGTGTGCTGCTGACTGCAGTCAGTGCCAGGCCCAGGCCAATTTCTGTGACCAGGGGCTGCCGGCTGCCGTAGACTGATTTGGATGACTCTGCCCCGGGTGGCCGGGCCCGTGGATTGTGCCCAAAAGTATATTTTTTACTTTTTTCTTTAAAAACCTGACCTTCCATGGGGCCGGTGGGCATGGCCCCGCCCCACGGAAGGTAGGTTTTAAAAGAAAGAACTTATTTTGAGTGGCGGCTATGGCCCATCACTTCGAAAGTTGACTGAAGAACGGGCTGAGGGGAGGGGTGCTCTTCCGGGAGGTAATCGATTAACAATACTTGGTGTACTTTAACAGACTGTCAGATGGGGCAGAATGGGTAGAGACAAATACAGTGCAACAGTGACTGAAACAGAATGCATTTTTATTTATTTGCATTTTTAAAGCGCTCACACAGCCCGGGGGCATCGAGGCGCAGTTACAGGAGAAGCATGTCTTAGTTGCATATTTACTACTAGCCTATGCCAGCAGTTTCTGCAGCGCCAAACATGTGACATGGAGCAGCAGCAGTGTGATGGGCTGGTGGTGGGCTGATTTAGGTAGGTCTACCACTGAACTGGCGTGGCCGACGCGCCTGCGCTGAGGGTGGCACTCCCACGCTGAGGGCGGTGGCGCGCGCACGCTGAGGGCAGCGCCGGGCCCGGCATGATGGGGCCAATATTTTTTGGGCACTTGAACTTATCTTTTTACAAATTAAGCACTGATTGTGCTCACGAATAGATCTACTCCTTCTATTAACAGTACTGAGTCCCCAATTGAAACTGAAGCCAGACAAAAGATTTGTTGTGTCTTTACATCACAGGATTCCCCGGAGTGCATGCATTTGGGCTCTACTTATACTTGTGCCTATAAGAGTCTTGCTAAATGACCGATGACTTTTGGAATTACTGTATAAATTCTGCATCTGTTTCAGTGCAAAATTAACTTTACAGATTTTGGGTGCAAATAAAAAAGCTAATTGGCATTGAAGTAAATATGCCCAGATGTTGAATAGCAACAAATATCTTGCTATTTGCAAGTACAAGCTCAATTTGCAAAATGTTTAAGAGTGTGTTTCAGTTGATATGATATGGCATTTGTAACGCGCCTATACACAAGTGTTTCAAGGGGCGGTGAGGCAAGGAAGGGGAACAGATGGAGGACAGAGGCCAAGTGAAATTGAGATTGCGCAAGGGCCGTCCCCTTGGGAGCAGTGCTGTACATGGGATCAAAACAATAACAAGAAGTGCAGCCAGCATGGGGCAGGTGCAAGGGTAAGTGCAGATAGCAGGTGTCCAAAAGTGCAGGTAGGGGGACTGTAGGGTTACAGATACAGACCCAAGAGAAAGGGTTGCCTGGAGGCAGTCTGGGTGTGCAACTGGGCGGGCAGGGACCTGGGCCCGAAATCAGAGGGTAGCCAGGTGACCAGCGCAGTATTAGACAGGAAATCAGCAGGGGAGAGGAAGAGAGAAGGCAGAAGCAAAGAGGAATGTCTTGAAGTTGTTAAGGGAGAGCTGGAAGGCCCCCCCATCTCATCCAGACCCTGGCCTAGAGGATCACGACCCAGACACCCCCCACGAGAGGAGTTTGTAATGCTCACCTGATTCCCATAGAGGCGCCGGTCTTGACTGGGCGTATACCGTATCTTCAAAGGTGATGTGTAACACACGGCTGGCTCTTTGGGCTGGACCTCTGTGCACTGTATGTCTGGCTTGAAGGGTAAGATGTCTGCAGATAGAAAATGTGGGATTAATGAACTGGGTTATTGAATGTCTCTCTCTTCTTCCCTTTCTCTTCTCCTGTAGAACCCCAAAGGTTAACGCTCTCACCTTAGGTAAGTGAACGCTGTGCTCTCCATCTGCCTCGAGGCAGGGTGCTGTAACCAGTTTCTTCACTGGATAAGGGGAGCAGGCCTCTTGACTTCAGAGGACTGCTGTCCGTCGTTTACTGCACGAACGGTAAGTTTCGAGTAATTCTAATGTCTTTAAAGTCTTAAGTAATGATGTCTCTTGTTTTGCAGGGTTCCGGCGATGGCGGATGGCGGGCTGAAGTGAGTTGAAGATGGAGCCCGTGTGATGAATAGAAGCGCCTGGAAGCACGTAAGTAAGCGCTTGTTGCCTGCTTCACGATGCGCTCTAACTGTCTTTTTATTTTGCAGGTACAAGTTCAGGGCGGCTGCAGGGTGCCGGAATACCCACTGGGTTAGATGTGGAAAGGGGTAATGGCACGTGAGTATTAACGTTCCCCAATGTCTTTAAACGCACCTTGTTTTGTCTTTCAGATGCGGGATGCAGGTCTACCACTGAACTGGCGTGGCCGACGCGCCTGCGCTGAGGGTGGCACTCCCACGCTGAGGGCGGTGGCGCGCGCACGCTGAGGGCAGCGCCGGGCCCGGCATTATGGGGCCAATATTTTTTGGGCACTGGAACTTATCTTTTTACAAATTAAGCACTGATTGTGCTCACGAATAGATCTACTCCTTCTATTAACAGTACTGAGTCCCCAATTGAAACTGAAGCCAGACAAAAGATTTGTTGTGTCTTTACATCACAGGATTCCCCGGAGTGCATGCATTTGGGCTCTACTTATACTTGTGCCTATAAGAGTCTTGCTAAATGACCGATGACTTTTGGAATTACTGTATACATTCTGCATCTGTTTCAGTGCAAAATCAACTTTACAGATTTTGGGTGCAAATAAAAAAGCTAATTGGCATTGAAGTAAATATGCCCAGATGTTGAATAGCAACAAATATCTTGCTATTTGCAAGTACAAGCTCAATTTGCAAAATGTTTAAGAGTGTGTTTCAGTTGATATGATATGGCATTTGTAACGCGCCTATACACAAGTGTTTCAAGGGGCGGTGAGGCAAGGAAGGGGAACAGATGGAGGACAGAGGCCGAGTGAAATTGAGATTGCGCAAGGGCCGTCCCCTTGGGAGCAGTGCTGTACATGGGATCAAAACAATAACAAGAAGTGCAGCCAGCATGGGGCAGGTGCAAGGGTAAGTGCAGATAGCAGGTGTCCAAAAGTGCAGGTAGGGGGACTGTAGGGTTACAGATACAGACCCAAGAGAAAGGGTTGCCTGGAGGCAGTCTGGGTGTGCAACTGGGCGGGCAGGGACCTGGGCCCGAAATCAGAGGGTAGCCAGGTGACCAGCGCAGTATTAGACAGGAAATCAGCAGGGGAGAGGAAGAGAGAAGGCAGAAGCAAAGAGGAATGTCTTGAAGTTGTTAAGGGAGAGCTGGAAGGCCCCCCCATCTCATCCAGACCCTGGCCTAGAGGTTCACGACCCAGACACCCCCCACGAGAGGAGTTTGTAACGCTCACCTGATTCCCGTAGAGGCGCCGGTCTTGACTGGGCGTATACCGTATCTTCAAAGGTGATGTGTAACACACGGCTGGCTCTTTGGGCTGGACCTCTGTGCACTGTATGTCTGGCTTGAAGGGTAAGATGTCTGCAGATAGAAAATGTGGGATTAATGAACTGGGTTATTGAATGTCTCTCTCTTCTTCCCTTTCTCTTCTCCTGTAGAACCCCAAAGGTTAACGCTCTCACCTTAGGTAAGTGAACGCCGTGCTCTCCATCTGCCTCGAGGCAGGGTGCTGTAACCAGTTTCTTCACTGGATAAGGGGAGCAGGCCTCTTGACTTCAGAGGACTGCTGTCCGTCGTTTACTGCACGAACGGTAAGTTTCGAGTAATTCTAATGTCTTTAAAGTCTTAAGTAATGATGTCTCTTGTTTTGCAGGGTTCCGGCGATGGCGGATGGCGGGCTGAAGTGAGTTGAAGATGGAGCCCGTGTGATGAATAGAAGCGCCTGGAAGCACGTAAGTAAGCTCTTGTTGCCTGCTTCACGATGCGCTCTAACTGTCTTTTTATTTTGCAGGTACAAGTTCGGGGCGGCTGCAGGGTGCCGGAATACCCACTGGGTTAGATGTGGAAAGGGGTAATGGCACGTGAGTATTAAAGTTCCCCAATGTCTTTAAACACACCTTGTTTTGTCTTTCAGATGCGGGATGCAGCGCCGAAGGCCTCCGGAGCGTGCGAAGAGTTGGTAAGCTTTTGTCTTTCAGATGCCGGAATGCAGTGTGAAGACTTCCGGAGCGCACGAAGAGTAGGTAAGCCTTTGTCTTTCAGATGCCGGAATGCAGCGCGAGGCGTTGGTGACAGCCGATGGACCAGGTAAGTGAAGAGCTGTCACTGAAGACCGTAATGCTAACCTGTTCTTTCTTGTCTTTATAGGTGTTGCTGAAGACTGGATTCAGAATGGTAAGCCTTTTTCCTTAGGCCCAGGATCAGATGCAGAAGACACGATGAGCGTTCTGCTGCTGAGGATGCAGAATAACGCAAAGCAAGATTCATCCATCGGGTGTGGTTTAAATAGCCTCCTGTAGTGCTTAGGTGTCTCCTTCCACAGCCACGCCTAAGAAAAGAGTTCCTGCTTTCCAGAAGAGTTCCAGTGTTCTGAATCTAGGGAGTGGCTCCTGCCCCACCCAACAGGAAAAGTAGTTCCAAACAGAAGAGGATCAGACACTCAACTGGCAGGCAAGTAAGCAGCATGGTCTGCTGCAGGTAAGTCCACCCAAGCATTATGAGCCCGGCGCTTCCAGTGCTGGGACTGGGCATATTTATGAGCCTGGTGCCACTGGCGCCAGGACTGGGTCCAAAAGGTCCCAATTGGGACTGGTTGGCACTCGGAACCTGGGTTATGGATCTGCTTCCAAGGGAGTTGGGAAAACCCTGACCTTTTGGAAGCAGAGATCATGACAGTACCCCCCCTCAAGGCCCCTCCCAAACCGGGCTTCTCCGGGGGTTTTGGCTTGTCAGGAAATGTTCGGTGAAATCTTTTGATTAGGCGAGGAGCGTGGACATATTCAGCAGGTTCCCAGGATCTCTCTTGGGGGCCGTAGCCTTTCCAGTCAATTATGTAGAATAGTTTAGATTTGGAGATCTTGTAGTCCAGAATGCTTTTGACTTCAAACTCGAGTTCTCCATCAACTAGGATAGGTTTTGGAGATTTGGTTAGTCGGGTTTGAGGTTGCACGGGTTTTAATAGAGAGACGTGGAAGACAGGATGTATCTTCATGTGCGGGGGCAAGTCCAACTTGACCGCTACTGGGTTTACTATGGTAGTGATGGAATAGGGACCAAGGTATCTTGGGTTGAATGTGCGTGGCCCTTTTAGAGGTAGATATTTGGTGGATAACCAGACTTGATCCCCTACTTGATATTGAGGTGCTTCCTTCCGATGTTGATCTGCTCCTTTCTTGTATTGTTCTTTAGCCCTTTGAAGGTGAGAAACAGCTTCCTTAAAGGCTTGGGTGATTGTAGAATGCAGGTAGTCTACTGCTGGTGTTTCAAGATCTTGGAGGGGATCCAACTCCGAGGTTCGAGGGTGACTGCCGTACAAAAGAAAAAACGGGGTTTTCCCAGTTCCCGAATGGACAGAGTTATTGTAGGCATATTCGGCTATCCAAAGGATGTCTTTCCAAGTTTTTTCAGTTTGTTGCAGCATGCAGCGTAAATACTGTTCCAGAGTTTGATTGGTCCTCTCGGTTTGTCCGTCGGTCTGAGGGTGGTGACTGGTCGATAGTCTCACATCAATTTGAGCCGACCGACAGCAACTTCGCCAAAAATGAGAAATAAATTGACTACCTCGATCCGAAATTAGAACTGAAGGAAAACCGTGCAGTCGGACGATGTTTTCGAGAAATTCTCGGGCCAGAGTTGCTGCTGTTGGCAAGCCTTTGAGCGGAATGAAATGCGCCATCTTGGAGAATAAGTCCACGATTACTAGAATCGTATTGTATCCGGAGCATGGAGGTAGATCGGTGATGAAGTCCATAGAAAGCGTATGCCAAGGGCGAGGTGGGATGTCAATAGGGCGTAAGAGGCCTGCTGGTCTTTCCTTTTGACTCTTGTTTTGGGCGCATACTCCACAGGACATTATAAAGTCTCTGATATCTTTTTTCCAAGACGCCACCAGAAGTAGCGCTTGATCTTTTCTGAGGTCTTGGCTATACCGGGATGTCCTTCCATTAAAGAATCGTGATAACAAGAGATTACTTTTTTCTGTAAATCTGTGCTGGGTAGGTATAATCGTTCTTGGAAATACAATAAGTTGTCCTTTACTGCAAAGTCCTTTCCCTGCAGATGCCAATTCTGTATGTCTGCTGGAGTTACAAGTTGCCTGGCTTTATCCTTAACTTCCTCTATGGATTCTGTGGCGATTACACCCAGAATTCTTTGTTCGGGAATGATTGGTACAGGTTTAGGGTTGATCAAGTGTTCTTCCACTCCCATTCGAGAAAGGGCATCAGCTTTACCGTTTTTTGTACCAGGTCGATAGGTAATTATGAAGTCAAACTCGGCAAAGAATAATGCCCAAGGGAGTTTTCTAGAGGATTGGGCTTTTGCGGTTTTCAAATATTGCAGGTTTCGGTGATCCGTAATCACAGTAACGGTGTGTCGGGCCCCCAGCAGATAATGCCGCCAAGCCTTAAAGGCAGACTTGATAGCCAGATGTTCCTTGTCAGTAATCGTGTAATTGATTTCAGGAGGTGAGAATTTGCGGGACCAAAATGCCACGGGATGCAACTGATTGGTTACCGGGTCCTTTTGTGATAGAACTGCCCCCATGGCAAGGCTTGAAGCATCAGTTTCCACGATGTAGGGGAGTTCGGGGCGAGGGTGTTTTAAGATTGGTGCAGAGATAAATTTAGTCTTCAAATCCTGGAAAGCTTGTTCCGCCTCGGTAGACCATTCAAAACGTTTGTTTTTCTTTAACAAGGCAGTGATGGGCTGGACTATTCGAGAGAATTCGGGGATAAACCTGCGGTAAAAGTTAGCGAAGCCTAACATGCTTTGCACACCTTTTACGGAGGATGGTGATGGCCATTTGAGAACTGCATCGACCTTCTTTGAATCCATACGCACTCCGCCAGGTGATAATATGAATCCCAAGAATTCAACTTCAGTCACGTTGAAAACACATTTTTCCAACTTAGCGAAAAGTTTGTGTTGACGCAATCTTTCGAGGACCATTTTCACGTGTTTCCGATGTTCAGATTCCGATGAAGAATAAACGAGGATGTCGTCAATGTAAACAACAACACACACATCTATGAGCTCTCTGAGGACATCGTTCATAAAATATTGAAAGGCGGCCGGGGCATTACAAAGTCCGAAGGGCATGACCTGATATTCAAATAGCCCATACTTGGTGCGGAAGGCCGTCTTCCATTCATCGCCCTCTTTTACTCGTACCAAGTGGTAAGCTCCTCTAAGATCCAGCTTTGTATATATGCATGCTATTCTGACTTGGTCCAGGAGTTCAGGGATCAAAGGTAACGGATATCTATTCTCAACGGTGATCTGGTTCAGGGAGCGATAATCTATACAAGTTCTAAGGTCTCCTTCCTTTTTTGGAACGAAGAACAAAGCTGAAGAAGCAGGGGACTTGGAAGGACGAATAAACCCATTTGCCAGGTATTGATCCAGGTATTGTCGAAGGTGAAGGTTCTCAGGCTCGGTGAGGGCATAAATTCTACTACAAGGAGGAGTAGATCCAGGTATCAGGTCGATCTGGCAGTCATAGGACCTATGAGGAGGTAGAGAGTTAGCCTGTTCCTTCCGGAAAACATCTTGGTATTCTAGGTATTCGGGAGGTAACTGGGGAGTCTCTGAGGAAATTGCTGCCAGTGCAACACCAGGTGGAGGGTGACAAGTAGAGACACATTCTGGAAACTGGACCGTTCTTGCTCGCCAATCGATCAGAGGATTGTGTTTCTCTAACCAAGGTATTCCTAGAATAATCTGAAACTGAGGGGCCTTGATCACATCGAACACGATCTTCTCATGGTGTCCATCTTGACTTACTAGCGTCACTTCTTGAGTGGTATGCGTTACTGGCCCGGAGGCTATCTCCGTACCATCCACCGTAGTAATGATGTCCTTTACAGCCTTGGGACAAAGAGTTAGATTCATCCTCAAAACCATTTCATGATCCACATAATTGCCGATGGCACCGCTGTCGACGTAAGCTTCAATTGCATGTAATCGATCTGGATTATCAGGGCTAATGAGGACCATAGGTATCACGAAATGCGAGGTCACGGAACTGGTTTTCACGCTCGGCAAGAGGACCTCTATTCTTGTCGGGCGAGGTCGTTTCCCTGCTCAGAGTTTGTAACTTTGGTAACTGCAGCTCCAACTGCCTTCTTGGCTGGGTTTCACCAGACAGTCTCGAAGAAAGTGCCCTGAGTTTCCGCAATAGAGGCATAATTGCAACTGTTTTCTCCTTTCCCGCTCCTTTTGTGTTAGAGGACCTTTCAGACCCCCTATTTGCATGGGTTCCCCGGAGTCTACTCCTTTGGAAGGCGTTGGCGGTTTGGAAAATACTCGAGCATCAAACTTGGAACGATCAGCCTTCCTGTTACCAGTCTGTGATCTATTTGAACGACTAAGTCTATATAGTTCGAACAATCTTGTGGGGGATTCACTACTTGGGCTAACACATCTTTGAGCTCTCCGCGTAGACCTCTATAAAACAGTGTAATCCTTTTGTCCTCAGGCCAGTGAGTTTCCACTATCAGTCTGTTGAAAGACGCAATATAAGCCAAAAGGTCTTGATTACCTTGTCGCAACGAAAGAAGCTCATTGTCCAAGGCCTGCCCCTGTGAATGTTTTGCGAACAGTTTTTCCATACTGAGCTGAAAAGCTTGAAAATCATGGAGGACCGGATCATCTTGATTTACTAGAGGGATCGACCAGTCTGCCGCGTTGCCACTAAGGTACGAAAGCACGAAAGCTACTTTAGCTTGATCAGTTGGAAAGGCTGCTGGCCGGCATAAGAAATGCAACCGGCACTGATTGATAAATACTGCAAACATCTTTGGGTCACCAGAAAATCGTTCGGGCGGAGCCAGAGGTACATTCCCAGGTAGGTTGATCTGCACTGGATTCATAGAGGATGTAGAAGGAAGATTTCCCCCAGATGCGGGTAACGGGATCTGTCCGGCTTGTGACTGTAGCAATTGTCTAGCGAGATCATCTGTTCGCTCCTTGGAAATAATCAGTTCCCTTCTTAGAGCGTTCGTTTCCTGACGGGCTGCATGCACTTCTGCCCTTAGTTCCCCAAGTAACTGGGCTAGCTGGTCGGTATCCGAGGTTTCCATAGCGCCTGGACGGGAGTTTTGTGGTAGGCTTTGCGTTCTGTTACGCTCACCTGATTCCCGTAGAGGCGCCGGTCTTGACTGGGCGTATACCGTATCTTCAAAGGTGATGTGTAACACACGGCTGGCTCTTTGGGCTGGACCTCTGTGCACTGTATGTCTGGCTTGAAGGGTAAGATGTCTGCAGATAGAAAATGTGGGATTAATGAACTGGGTTATTGAATGTCTCTCTCTTCTTCCCTTTCTCTTCTCCTGTAGAACCCCAAAGGTTAACGCTCTCACCTTAGGTAAGTGAACGCCGTGCTCTCCATCTGCCTCGAGGCAGGGTGCTGTAACCAGTTTCTTCACTGGATAAGGGGAGCAGGCCTCTTGACTTCAGAGGACTGCTGTCCGTCGTTTACTGCACGAACGGTAAGTTTCGAGTAATTCTAATGTCTTTAAAGTCTTAAGTAATGATGTCTCTTGTTTTGCAGGGTTCCGGCGATGGCGGATGGCGGGCTGAAGTGAGTTGAAGATGGAGCCCGTGTGATGAATAGAAGCGCCTGGAAGCACGTAAGTAAGCGCTTGTTGCCTGCTTCACGATGCGCTCTAACTGTCTTTTTATTTTGCAGGTACAAGTTCGGGGCGGCTGCAGGGTGCCGGAATACCCACTGGGTTAGATGTGGAAGGGGTAATGGCACGTGAGTATTAAAGTTCCCCAATGTCTTTAAACGCACCTTGTTTTGTCTTTCAGATGCGGGATGCAGCGCCGAAGGCCTCCGGAGCGTGCGAAGAGTTGGTAAGCTTTTGTCTTTCAGATGCCGGAATGCAGTGTGAAGACTTCCGGAGCGCACGAAGAGTAGGTAAGCCTTTGTCTTTCAGATGCCGGAATGCAGCGCGAGGCGTTGGTGACAGCCGATGGACCAGGTAAGTGAAGAGCTGTCACTGAAGACCGTAATGCTAACCTGTTCTTTCTTGTCTTTATAGGTGTTGCTGAAGACTGGATTCAGAATGGTAAGCCTTTTTCCTTAGGCCCAGGATCAGATGCAGAAGACACGATGAGCGTTCTGCTGCTGAGGATGCAGAATAACGCAAAGCAAGATTCATCCATCGGGTGTGGTTTAAATAGCCTCCTGTAGTGCTTAGGTGTCTCCTTCCACAGCCACGCCTAAGAAAAGAGTTCCTGCTTTCCAGAAGAGTTCCAGTGTTCTGAATCTAGGGAGTGGCTCCTGCCCCACCCAACAGGAAAAGTAGTTCCAAACAGAAGAGGATCAGAGACTCAACTGGCAGGCAAGTAAGCAGCATGGTCTGCTGCAGGTAAGTCCACCCAAGCATTATGAGCCCGGCGCTTCCAGTGCTGGGACTGGGCATATTTATGAGCCTGGTGCCACTGGCGCCAGGACTGGGTCCAAAAGGTCCCAATTGGGACTGGTTGGCACTCAGAACCTGGGTTATGGATCTGCTTCCAAGGGAGTTGGGAAAACCCTGACCTTTTGGAAGCAGAGATCATGACAGAGTTTGTCCACTTAGCAGATGACAAAATACCCTGGTTCACGAACTTACACAGACGCATATACAGACAGAACAGCAGGAAGAATAAGGAGTGCACTCATCATTTGCAACAGAATCCAGCGCACCCATGGGTGACAAATATGCTGAAAGACCCCCACTTCACCAACATTGCAACTTTCATGCTACATTAGAACCAATGCAGCAATATCAGAATGTACAAACACAAGAATCCCTGTTTAAAGGCTTGCAAGTGCCTATATGAATTAACATGGTCTAATTGTACAGTGTAAAGCCATGTTTCAGGAAAATTACAGCCAATTTCATTTCTCTCACTGAACACTAGCTGCAGATGCCTTCCTCGCAAACCCACGAGCAGCCAAGGTCACGCAGTCAGATAAGATTGCTTTCTGCAGACAAACATTTTTTAATTCTCCACAAATGCGAGTAAGCCACGGCAACCCAGTGTGTTTTTTTTTCTTTCTTTCTGGGAACAAAGACATTTCGCAAAGACTCGCACACCATTTGAAACATAATTGTAATAATAATTGCTCAGCCTTCGCCAATGAACACTGAGAGCCCAGGTGCGAAAAAGCTTGTTTCAGCTAAAAAGTTATGGGAACTTATTCATAATGCAACAAGCTAGAATTAGGTAATGGTGGGCTGGCACAGCTAAACCAACCCACTGACGCAAAAGTCTAACATCCAATTATCAGGCTCTCTATAAGGACTGCATAGGTAACCTATTACTTAGCAGCCAATAGCAGGATGAGATAGGTTTATGAGAGCTGTTCCAATTCTGTGATGTCAGCCTGCAGTGTGTTACAAAGCTGGCCTGCAAGCCAGCCCTGGGGGGAGACGGCGCCTGAACTCTCGATGTGCACGACGCTCTGCATGTTTTTTTTCTTTTTTGCTGCCCAGAAATAAACGCAGTTTGGAACATGTGACTGCCTGCTGGGGTCTCTGTTGCATTTCTGTGGGTCATATGGGAGGTGTTGGGGTCTCCCATAGCTGGTGAGGGTATAGCTCCTGGGCCCCAAAGCCCTGGTGGGGGTACAGCTTCTCCCCAACAAGTTGGTGCCCTCTGTGAGGCCCATTGCTCATTGTAACATGGGTGAATGAGCACTGCCTGCACAAGCCCTGCGTTGAACTGCACTCCCTGCCACCGACTCAAGGAAGCTGTGGGACACTCGCCTGCACCTGAAGACCACCGGAAAACGCGTAACCAGCTAAAGGCATTGGGGGCCACTTGAAAATACCCCGCTTGAGGGCAGGTGAGAGCCCTGCAGAAGAAGGGGTCCGGTGAAGCGCCTTGAGGGCGTGTCCAGTAGCAGAGCAAGTGTCAGTGCAGCATAGGACATGTAAGTCAACCAGCAACATGGGCTTTGAGGGGGGGGGAATGTTTCAAGTATTATAATGTATTGTTAATCAGTATGTTGCAGAAATGTTAAGTTCTTTTGTTGGGTAGAAACTGGGGAGAGGCATTATAAATTGGGTGGTGGGTGATTGTACATTGTCACAAAATTCGGCGCATTGGTGATGATTGGCACGTGAATTGTAGTTGGGACTGGAGCGGTGGCAGTGGTCCTTTCTTGTGTTTATGAGGATATTGGGTGGGGTAGTGACTCCCCACATATAGAAAGGAGTGCCGTGCTGGTTGGTCCGGATGGCGATTTCATGTACGGGGGTGTGGATGTCCCATGAATTGACGTTGTACATCAATGAGTAGATGCGGTTCCCTGCTAATTGAGCGTTTTAGTTCAGTGAGTGGATGATGTTTCCCCGCAGGAGGTAGCTAGATTGTTCCCGAGTGCGGAAGATAATTGACTGGTTAAGCTCCCCTGGTGTGGGGCGTGTCACATGTGAGGCGACGCAGTGTGCACAGTCCAATTATAAGAGTTTTATTGTGGTTTACCTTGTTCCAGTTGAAACAGGAAGACAGCTGTGGGGATTGTGGGGTTTTATTTGTATGTTCATTTGTATTGTGTTTTTAGCTTGGTGACGTCACCTTTAGATTGATACATAGGACACAGATTTTTAATGGTGAGGAGATGGTGGTGTGGTTTTGGAGAAGAGGTGACCCAGAGGCGGTGTGTGGAAGACACATGAGCAAGATTGTGGGGGTGTGCCGGAGAAGACAATGGTTTGGTGAAGATGAGCTGCACGTGGAGTGCACTGGCTAAGGTGCGGAGCCAAGAAGGCTCACAGAAATTGGAAATATGTTCAATTATCTTCTAACTTTTGCTCCCTGAACAGCGTACTATCGAAATTTTCAAACTGAGGTGAGGTAAAAGGTATCACACAATAGAGAAATGACTCCCCTTCACCTGTTGTGTAGCACACAGCTTCCATGCCAAAATAAGTTAGTAAAACATAGTGTGCAAAGATTCAAAAATACTGAAGGTAAATAAATAAGACTATGGCTGCCCATAGGCAGCTTCTCCAGAAGCATGCAGCAATCGCTCATGACACACATGCATAACACTTACACAGGAAAGAAGCTGTGGAAAAAGCTCCTGGCTACAGTTGAACGGTGTGCATGAAGGGAAGGGAAGTGGCAAGGCGTCAGCAGATGCTGAACCAGCACGAGCAGAGGGAAGAGGGGACTCACCCTTCTGACCCTCCGGGAGTGTAATATTTGATGACACAGATGGTAAGCAAGGAATGAATTGCATGAGAGAACTGAAAACAGCCGACGGACATTTAAACTCCACACACACACACCATCACAATACACTAAAGAGAACAAACAGGAAGGTGCAGAACAACCCACTAGCAGCACAGAAGCGAGCAAGGGAAGGCTGCAGTGCATGAAAGCAGATTTGAAGGCATAGGTACAGAGGAATTAAATTTAAAGGGAAGATAACGGGGGAGGTGCAAGGAGTAACAATAGCAACAGAGAGGGGGAACTGGAAAGGGAAGAAAGGGATTGGAGGATGAAGGATGAGAGGGAGATTATGGGAAAAAGCATGGAGAAGGGGTAGATGGCAAGGGAATGGGTAGAAAAGCAGGAGGATGAACAGGCGATAAAAGTGGCCAGTGAGTGGGTTGCACTGGAATAAGAAAGGAAGTTATGGGAGGAGGAGAGAAGGACTGAACGAGACAGCACAGCCAAACATGATAGAGGATCAGTAGGGAGTGATGCAGCATGCATGCATGGGGTATGGAAGGGAGGCAGGAAGTATAGCGCGCTAGACATTGACTGTGTGCATTGTAGATTGTGGCAAGAGAAGACGGTTAAAAAAACCAACAAAAGAAAACGGCAGAGGCAGAGAATGGGAGATGAGGACAAGTCGGCACAAAATAAATTATTAAAGTATGCAATGGGAGGGGCAGTTAAAAACAGCATCAACACACACGCACAAGCATCACAATAGCAGTATCAACAACCACCACAATATGTACCGCCCATGTGGGGAGGATACATGGCGCAGGACGGGATAATTTCAGCAGACACCACAAGCACCAATGCAGGCACTGTCACCACTACATGTACAGACACAGACACAACAAATGACAGCACCACTACCCCAGGACTCACAAGCATCACAACCCAGGGGCACTACACAGCAGCCAGCATCCATACAGAACACTGACACAATAGCAACGGTACCGGTTACATAACTGGGAGGGGTCTTCCTGATGGGGAACAAACCTTTCAAAGGACATAGATTGACATTATACCCTTAATAGGACAGCCCAAGACAAACTTGATTTGACACACTCTGCCACACACACTCATGCTCCACCTCCCCGACAGAGCGGGCGAGACGCATGCCAACACACACACTCACGCACACTCACGCACACTCAATAATGCAGAGGACAATTGCATAGGGGTAGTGGTAGGTATAAAAATATTTTCTTTTCTGGGTGACAGTGGGGCGACTAAGCCATGCATTAGGGAAGAGACATTTGTGACATCATGAGCGATGTGGATATGACCACCTTACTAACAGAGAAAGCCATAACTTGTTAAACACCAGGCATACACATGTTGAAAGTAAGGATGATTGTTTAAGAATAGTGGGGGTGCACGGTACAGAGGGGGGTGCATAGAGATAGCGCATAACAAGAGAGTACATTTAGCTACATTCTGCGCACACATCTTTCAGCGAGGAGACTGGGCTCATGCATACATGAATAACACAGCAATTAAATGAGACACACAAGGTGGAGGAAGGTGCACTTGAGGGGGGGGCGTACATTTAATTGACAGTTCACCACGGGAGGAGAGAAATATAGGTAAAGGGTGGATGATCCATGTTCCCAACAGACTCAATTTGGCGACAAAATAACACAGTGCAAGTAGTAATGCCACTAGCGCTTTTGAACACAGCACTGTCACAAATGCATTAGCCAACACACATAGGGAAAGAGGTCATTGCTGCACGAACTGGAGAATAATGGTTGTATTAAAATTTGAGAGCAGATAATGGGGGAGAAATATATTGTTTAAATGTAACAGTAATGAAAGTAGTGGAGTGATAAAATACTAGACTTAAATGAGTAATTAACAGAGTAGGCAGGGTTTAACAAGTGGACCTGGGGTGGGATAGAGAGAATGGGAGTAAATTGTGAGGTTTGGGTTTGAAAGAAAAGAGGAAGCAAATAAATAAATAAATAAATAAATACAAAGAGGGGGAGGGACAGGTAGCAAATAATTGGTAGCGAATTTCATTAGTACCAGCTTAACGTGCATGCAGTTCACTGCGAGACACGCCCTGAGAAGTTGAGAGAGGAGCCATAGAAAAAAGATCTAAAAACCCTGAGATTATTTTAACTAAGTAACATGATCCTCTTAATTTAGAAACACAGCCACCCTATGTGACAGAATTACCACCCTGATGCTTCCCTGTTTAGCTTGTCAGTGCCTAATGCCCCCCGGGTGCACACTATAAATAGCTTATAGTAAAGTACAGTAAATACAAGACTCAAAGGCCCATTTGTACACCACCACCTGAATTATGTATATATGATCTAAGGGTGTCATGACTATATTCACCTAAATTAAGTACAGATGATCCAGATGTGTTAAGAATACAGCTACAGGATAGTGGTTGTCTACCCATTTTCCAGGTAAATTTCGAATTGTGTAAAAATGTACAGTCAGACCGCCATTGAACGCCACCAGTTGGTGACAGGATGATGCATAGGTGTACCATTGGCTCCTCCCACTAGGACACTGAATAGTGCAAGAGTAGTGCAGAGAGGTTAGGTAAATAAATTAAAGAATATGTCAATTCTCAGGTCTCAAGCGCTTCTTTTTCATTTCTCACCAAAAACAAAGGACCCAGGGCAGGCCTGAAGACAACGAAGAACTAAAAATTCCAATAGATAGGGACTACAGTGGGACATTTTGCTCTCCTGACAGACTTTGTTAGATGTGTAAGGCGTCAAGCCCTACAAAGCAGTGGCCACCCTGGCAACGAGGGAGCAACGATCAACAGGGCCAACGCAAGAGATTTTCATTAACTGCAAAACAGCACAAACACTCCCGAGTTAGGGAAATATGGCCATCCTATGGTCCAACGCACACTAGCAACTAGAATAGGGACCGACACACCCATGTCCAAAGTTTATTGAGTTTCATATTATATTATGTGCACCTACAGCTGTAACACAGTTTTGTTTTTCTTTTTTTCTCGCACATGCAGGTTGTTGCATATGTATGTTGTTAGAATTGTGTAGGAAATTACCTTGATGTTGCCTCCCATTCATCGCCCTGAGGCCTAGTAATTAAACAATCGTGAAGCATTCCCCACTCAATTGCCCACTCTGTCAGAAAACTGAGACTTCTTATAGTATGTTTCCCCTTTTCCTTCCCCAAATATCAGTCCCTTAGAGTATGTTTCACTGAAGTAGATTTCCTTCCTTCCATTGAATACAAAGCCCAACCTTTTCCCCACCTTGAATACAGTGCATATACTGTTCAACCAACATTGAGAAACCCTCAACAAGAAATGTCTGGGGAGAGGTTTCATTTTTACCCTTAGTGATTGTTTAGTTTGCAAAGCTTGAGGTTACTAACAAGTACTAACGTATTAACGCCTTTCTTGCGATTTTCAGGCGGGCAACTTTATCATCTCATCAGCTGCAAGGACCCAGCAGCCTAAGTGGTTATGGGCAAGCAAATAAGGACTTTTATTATAATGATGGGACTATTAATGATGAACGAAATAATGTGGGGTGGTCATTTGAAAATGATATGTAATAGTGAGCATTACCGCTGTATCCTCTACACACATTCCCTAACCTAAGCAGGAAGACTTACGGCGTCAGTGGGTGAAGAAAAGCTGCTGCCTAAGTAAGGAGAGGTAAGGGCACACACCAAGGGAGTAAAACATACACATAACACACATAGCAAGAGTAACCAACAACATACACACATGTACTAAATTGGTAGGGACACCACTGGGAGAGCTGTCCTGCCTACTATTTAATAACACATGATTTGAGAGAATTGATTACAACACAAATTACTACAGCAGAGCACGACGCCCATGTATCTCAAAGTGTTCCAAACGTGAAGAAGATTGCAAGGGAAGACAGCAACATTGAGATTGATAAAAAAAAAAGGAGGGGTAATCCCCTATAGAAGATGATTACATAAAGAAACTACCCATGATGAACAACTATTGGCAGCTTATTGAAGAACAACTGTATGTAGCAAGTGGCCAGAGAGAGAAGAAACAACGAGCAAATGCACCAGTGAGCAAGCTGCAAGAGAAAAGAAAAAAAAAAGAAAACATAAATAAATAAATGATAACAGAAGAAAGAAAAAAACAAAAGAGAGAAGCAACTTTGGATAAAGTACCAGGACACAAAAGAATGCTCAGCAGAAAAATGCATCTGAACAGAGAAAGACAAGAACTGGCTAGTGCTTGCATGGTTATGGATGACATCTTGACTGGCTGGTCGATTGAAGGTGGTAATGGAAGCACTACTACCGAGCACATCATCATTGTGCAAGATCAAGATACATTGCAAGATGCGAGAGACCAGCAGAAGAAGACATCGGAATGCAAATAACAGACATGGTGAAAGGAAGGGCCAGACTAAGGGAGAAGATAGCGGTGTGCGACCTGGTTCCAGCATTAATAAAGGTGGACGCTTCGTGTGATCCGAGGAAGTATGAAGGGAAGTGAGTGTGGTGGAATGCAGAAGGAGAACACTCCTACATGTACTGTTCACCGTCAACAATGAGAACAATTACGGACACCTCAAAGACTTGACAAAGATATGCAGACCGGAAGGAGGTGAACGTTGATTGGTGGTGTGGTCGACAATTCGACCAGAAGGGGGACTTTTGAGGGAGAGCTGGAAGGCCCCCCCATCTCATCCAGACCCTGGCCTAGAGGATCACGACCCAGACAACCCCCATGAGAGGAGTTTGTCCACTTACCAGATGACAAAATACCCTGGTTCAAGAACTTACACAGACGCATATACAGACAGAACAACAGGAAGAATAAGGAGTGCACTCATCATTTGCAACAGAATCCAGCGCACCCATGGGTGACAAATATGCTGAAAGACCCCCACTTCACCAACATTGCAACTTTCATGCTACATTAGAACCAATGCAGCAATATCAGAATGTACAAACACAAGAATCTCTGTTTAAAGGCTTGCAACTGCCTATATGAATTAACATCGTCTAATTGTACAGTGTAAAGCAATGTTTCAGGAAAATTACAGCCAATTTCATTTCTCTCACTGAACACTACCTGCAGATGCCTTCCTCGCAAACCCACGAGCAGCCAAGGTCACGCAGTCAGATAAGATTGCTTTCTGCAGACAAACATTTTTTAATTCTCCATAAATTCGAGTAAGCCATGGCAACCCAGTGTGTTTTTTTTTCTTTCTTTCTGGGAACAAAGACATTTCGCAAAGACTCGCACACCATTTGAAACATAATTGTAACAATAATTGCTCAGCCCCCGCCAATGAACACTGAGAGCCCAGGTGCGAAAAAGCTTGTTTCAGCTAAAAAGTTATGGGAACAAATTCATAATGCAACAAGCTAGAATTAGGTAATGGTGGGCTGGCACAGCTAAACCAACCCACTGACGCAAAAATCTAACATCCAATTATCAGGCTCTCTATAAGGACTGCATAGGTAACCTATTACTTAGCAGCCAATAGCAGAATGAGATAGGTTTCTGGGAGTTGTTCCAATTCTGTGATGTCAGACTGCAGTGTGTTACAAAGCTGGCTTGCAAGCCAGCCCCTGAGGGAGATGGTGCCGGAACTCTCGATGTGCACGACGCTCTGAGTGTTTTTTTTTCTTTTTTGCTGCCCAGAAATAAACGCAGTTTGGAAGATGTGGCTGCCTGCTGGGGTCTCTGTTGCATTTCTGTGGGCCATATGGGAGGTGTTGGGGTCTCCCATAGCTGATGAGGGTATAGCTGCTGGGCCCCACAGCCCTGGTGGGGGTCCAGCTTCTCCCCAACAAAGTGCTTACAGAACAAGAGATGGTTCTCCTCGAGTTTCAGAGTGGCAGGGAGGCTGTTCCAGAGGGAGGCCCCAGCGGAAGAAAGAGATCTACCACCAACTCATTGCTTGGAGAAGTGACTGACCCTGAAGGAGTTGGAGGGGGAGGAACGAAGAGCTCGAGTAGGAAGGTACTTACAAAGGAAGAGTTGGAGGTATTGAGCACCCAGGCGCCAGAATGTGAAAACAGAAGAATAATATGAAGCCGGGAAGCCCAAAAACAAATACACCAACACAGGATAGCTATTCGGCTCTCAATATAACATAACAAACTTCAACAAGGGTTCGATGTGTTAGTGAGAGAGAGAGCATATTGGAATACCCGGGCCTTTTATACAATTTGTCCAGCCTAGGCCAATACACATACAATTGTTACAATAGGAGGCATATTATTGTTTCTATTCCGACAAACCCTCCTTTTGGCCTATGCCAAGTGCTAATACCATTTCTAATGTCTTTGTAAATAACTCCATGCATTGTCGTCCATACATCCTGAATCGTTGTCTGTAATATCTATAGCCATTAGGTCGTTCACCAGAACCTCTTGCAACACAAACTCTTTAGATGCTATATCTGGGGCATACATTTTGTGCCCTATCGTGCTCACTGCCTGAGCGCAACATCCCCCTAGCATTGCACATATACTAGGTAGACATTGGATACAGCAACAAAGGAGTAGCAGGATTCCCAAAATAACCAGTATGACAGAAAGCACCTTCCAACCCCAGGATCGTAGAGAATCCCAGAACCAAGCACTAATACTCCAATCTCCCACAGGAACATGCACTTCTGAACTAAGGACGTGCAAGTTCTGTATTGCTTTGAAAATTGTCGGTGAGGAATCTGGTACGAAAACACAACAAGCGGACCCCACTAATTTACATACTCCACCACGTTCTGCCAGAATGACATCTAATGCCATCCGGTTTTGGAGCGCTACCAATCTTATTGCTTTCTGTTCCAGTGTCATATTGTAGAGTATATCCGTGGTCCGGTTGATGGTTCTCTCCAGTACTCTTGCTAGTCCCCTAATATTTTCAGAATTTGCTATCTGTCCCTAAATGGCACAACTGATTTTGTTATATCTCCCAATATTTGCCCAGAGGTATCTCCATTCTCGTCCCGCCGTGGGCGAGTCTTAGAAACTTCCAATGTACTAGCTATGAATACCCCAGGTAACAGGATTCCTAAATAACAGGTTCCCTGCCAATCCTTGGGCAATCAGGGAAATGCTGTACTACCGCAAATGAAATAGACAGGACCCCCTACATACAGAGGCCTGTTCTCTCCGGTCAAATTTACAATGTTCACACAACCTTCAAAATCTCCCATTGACCGAGTGCCATTTCTTTGTACACAGAAGGGGACTGAATCAGGGCTATGGTTAATGGAGTAGGAAGGAGGCACAGCGTCCTTATTGCCTAACGGAGCCATTTTAAAGGAAATTAGAGTTTGGAAAGGAAGAGACAGTTTATCAGATGGCCTAATAGAAGCAACATTAGGCTTACTTCTATTTGCAAAAAGTGAGCATCCCAGGGGAGTCAATTTACGTTTCTCAAAATTATTTAAATTAGTTCCATCAAAGTTCCCTGAGATGCTGTCATTCCAACGGCCAAAGAATAGTGCTCTAAGAGAGGCATAGCAAGCAGTCGTTAAAGGTAAAGGGTGAATATACCATCCTAGCCCCTTGTTCCCATGTTGCGGTAAATGGGTGCAGATCCAACAATTACTCTTATTAAAAATGGCATACGTTGAATTCATTATAATCATTAAAGTGTCATATGGTACTTTCGTCTATGCTGGGAGTCCCTAGGTGACAGTGTATGAAGGTGTACAGAGGGATTCAAAGCAGTGGGTACAATTTCAATTTGCAGAAGAGGCTCTAGAGGATACATTTCTTCTAAGTACCAGAGTCCAACGGCAGTAACTATAGAAATTCCAATTACTATTATCACAACACAGCAATACGTTTTCGGGGCCCAGGCACATTGTTCATTGTCTGAGTTGGTCACCCCCTTATTTACAAGTCCAATGCGAGCAGCAGCGGTGGAGGTGGCAGGCATCGTAGTTTCTCAATCGATGACCCCAATGTTCGTTGCTGGCGACACTACGGTCGCGCGACTTCTTAGTCCTTCCCCAACCCTAGCCAGAAGAATCCCTTTCTTTTCAAAAACAAACTCTCAATGACTCTTTTCTTTTCCAGATGCACAGGCAAAACCCATGCTGCAGTTCTATTTTCTTCGTCAAAGGTCGTACCTGGTGATTCCCGGTACTGTTTGATCCGGAAATAAGGCAACGTCACTTCCTGGGGGAAGCAATGTATCAGAGGCGACGGAAGTCGCAGAACTTGAAACGTTTTCCGGAAGTGACCTTTCCAAAGAGTGTGGAGACAAAATGGACTGCTCCCCAACCTCCACGGACTCAGAGAGATTCTCCGACACACTCACAGCGCTATTTGCTACTCCAGGATCTGAGATTGTAGCATCAGCGAGGGGTTCTGCTTCTTCTGTAACGTGTGGCGTTGGGTGAGGAAGTTTCTTGACATGCTTCTTTCCAGCCACCCGCACTGCTGTCTGGGTGACCAACAGCACCTGGTAGGGTCCCCGCCAGCGAGGCGCGAGGCAGGAAGACCTTTCGTAGGCCTTCACCAGGACCCAACTTCCAGGCTGAATATTGTGTCCTGGGCCCGTAAACTGTACAGGTAAAGCTGATTGAACCTGATGATAAATGAGATACAGATTTTTAGTCAACTGGTTACAGTAGTCTACAAGCAATACGTTTTCAACCTCCCTCAACGCTTTAGGCTTCGGAAGACCCCAAATATTAGCAGGTCTCCCCATCACTACCTCAAATGGAGAGAGCCCAGTCTTAGTTTGAGGTGTGGCACGCATGGCTAACAATACAATAGGTAAGACATCCGGCCATTTCAGTTTGGTGCCGGCGCATGTTTTAGCAAGCTTATTCTTTAGGATACCGTTATGTCTCTCTACCAACCCAGCACTTTGAGGATGTCTAGCCGCGTGAAATCGCTTTTCAATGTGTAACGCTGTGCATATCTGCAAAATTACTGCTGCAACAAAATGGGGACCGTTGTCGACCAAATTACTCTTGGCAGCCCAAATCGTGGAAAGAATTCCTTTACCATAGTCTTCGCAGTGGTCATGGCAGTAGCATCCTTAACAGGGAAAGCCTCAACCCATTTACTAAAAGCACAAATGATCACAAGGGCATATTTTAGATTGTTACACCGTTCCATCGCAATAAAATCAAAGTGGATGACTTTGAAGGGAACAGAAGGAGGCCCAAAACTACCCCTTGGAGTTACTGTCCCCTTCCCCACATTGTGCTGTAAGCATATCATGCAATTCTGGACATAGCGCTGTGCGATCTTCAAAATTTTATCCAGACTTGCTCTAACATTTTCGTGATCTGCTGAGCACACACATGCGTAGGACCGTGTGCCATCGTAACCATCGCCAGCACATATGAATCAGGGAGCAACCATTTCCCTTCAGATGTATCCACCCAACACCCATCTTCATCTAGTTTCCCCATCCCTTTGGCCCACTTTTTAGACTCTTCTATCAAGGCATCAGCTTGGATATCTCGTACATACCCAATACCCTCATCCATTACATAGGCATCTTTTGTTTCTCTTAGAGCATACATGTCTGCGCTAAGGTCTGTGGCCGTTTGCCTGGCTATCTGGTCAGCAAAAGCGTTCCCTTTTCCCACATCATCTATGACCTTACGATGCGCTGCACACTTCATGATCGCTAACTGACTAGGGAGCGCGAGTGCCAAGAGCAATTGCACTATGAGGGGGCCATGCTGAATCTTGTTCCCATGTGAGGTTAGGAACCCTATTTCCAACCAGAGCCTCCCAAAGTTGTGAGCCACCCCAAAGGCGTACTGGCTATCAGTATATATGTTTACTGCATGCCCTCCAGAGAGTTCACAAGCTCGGGTCAACGCTATAATCTCTGAGGCCTGCGCGGAGTTATGCGGAATTCTCTTAGTTTCAACAATCGTACTCAATGTAGTAACTGCATAGGTAGCTGTAGATGTACCATCCAAGAGTTTGAAGCAGGAGCCATCACAAAACAGTTCCCCTTCCGCATTACCCAAAGGAGTATCTATAAGGTCTATCCTGCCCTTCGTTTCCTGCTCAGTAGTATACAAGCAGTCATGTGATTCTTCGTCACCGCGAACAGTATTTTGCGGGAAAGGTAGGAGTTCAGCCGGATTAAGAACACAACACCTCTTAATTTGAATGTGAGGGGCAAACAAAGTTAATTCATACCTCGTCAGCCATGCAGAGGTGAGGTGCTGTGTTTGGGTTTTATTCAATAGGACATCTACAGAGTGAGGTACCATGAGGGTTAAATCATGGTCTAGGACCATTCCCTCACTCTGTTTTACAGATGTGGCAGCAGCAGCGACAGCTCGCAAACATCTTGGCAAAGTGCATGCGACAGGATCAAGGGCGGAAGAGTAGTAGCCGCACGGTCTATTCTTCCCTCTGTGTTCCTGTGTTAACATAGCCAAAGCACATCCATCACATTCATGCACAAACAACACAAAGGCCTTATTGTAATTTGGAGTACCCAGAACCGGTGCAGAGCATAACGCGGCTTTGAGAAGTTCAAATGATCGTTGATGTTCCAACTTCCATGGCAGCGGCGAAGAGATGCCCTTCTTCGTCAAGGCCAACATCAGTTTTATCACTAGTGAGAAGTTTGGGATCCACAGCCTACAGTAAGAAGCCATACCTATTAAGGCTCTGACTTCCTTCTGTGTATTTGGAACAGACATGCCAAAAATGTGTTTTATTCTTTCAGGTGTCAATCTTCTTCCCTCTTTTGACAGGAGATAGCTTAAATAGGCGACCTCCTGACAACAATATTGAAATTTCTTAAGCGAAGCTTTATGACCATGTTCAGCCAAATGAATAAGCAACAATACAGTGCCTTCTTTACAAGCACTTTCAGAATCTGCAGCTAAAAGCAAGTCATCGACATACTGAAGCAGTGTACAAGTAGATGGCAATTGAAGGGTGTCAAGCTGCTCTTTCAAAGCCCTACTATAAATGCTTGGACTTTCAGTATAACCTTGAGGTGCACGAGTAAATGTGAACGAACGTCCCCCCAAGGTGAACGCAAACAAATATCTACTATCGTTGTGTATAGGAATACTGAAGAAAGCATTCTTCAGATCCACAACACTAAAGTGAGTAGCTGTAGCAGGGATCATCGTTAGTATCATTGTCACATCAGGCACAATTGGAAATTGCAGAGCGACAACTTTATTAATAGCGCGTAGATCAATTATGAAACGGAATGGGATTGCATTGTCGCCTTTCTTGTACATGGGTAAAATCGGGCTGTTACATAAACTACCTGCAATCTCTTCAATCACTCCTCGATGCACAAAATCGGAGACAATGCACTTCAAAGCACGCTCGCCCTCAACTGATATTTTATATTGCGGAATGCGTGGTAGTTTAACTCCATGTTTCAAAACTATTTTAACCGGTTCAACCTGTAGTACCCCGACATCATTGTCGTCAACCACCCACCGTCAGTCGCACTCCGTCAGAGGAACAATGAATTACTGCATTTAGTTTCTTCAACAGATTTAACCCCAGCAAATTCTCTCCACAGTTTGAAGTCAAGAGTAAGGGACAGTGGTCCGTAAAGGGACCCAAAGAAACAGGCATCGGCGAAGAAACCGGACAAGCAACTGGTATGCCAGAAAACCCTACAGAAACAGAAACATTAGTTTGCCCTGACAGTGGAATGTTTGGAACCCGAGAATGATCAATGGAGCACTTCTGTGCTCCAGTGTCTATCAAGAACTGATGTTTCCTATTCCCCACTAACAATTCAACGTAGGGACCTTTTTGACTAACGGGAATAGGTGAAGGTTCCAAACCCTGCTTCGGGCAATCCTAATGAAATAAAATGTCATCAGAAGGAATCTCTTCAGAAAGGTAGGCAGCAGAAGGGTGATCAAATATGTTTCTCGTGTCCACACTCGAAGTCTGATTATCCCGTGAAAAAGGTTGCGAGAACTGACCTCTATCAGGGCCCCCCATTCCGGGGCGACCTCTAGGTCGTCTACCCATACTCCCAAATGTGTTGTTTGACCTCTGTCGAAGGACGGGGCACTGTGCACGCCAATGACCTTCCTGGTGGCAATAGGCACATTGATTAATATTCACAGGACCCAAGGGGACGTTCCCTTTCAGAACATACTGACCTCTGGTCTGTGAATTACCTCTTCTGGGATTTCTAACAATTTGCTGTAACAATACTTTAGTCTTCAAATCTCCTTTCCTCTTCTCTATTCTCTCTTTTTCATTATTAACACGGTTCTCATGTGCAAAACTTCAGATTGGGATTTCGCCTGCCAAGCGCTCTCAGAGGACATAATCTGTGACTGGATGTCAGGCAGCAATCCACGTACAGATTTGTCCACAAACAACCTTTTCCCAGACTCTGTGCCCAAGTCCTGTTCACTGAAGTCAGAGAATACCTGTTCGAATCGATTAAAGAATTCGGTGGCACCATCAGATTTTCCTTGCACACAGGCCGTAAGCTTGTCCCAAATAATTATTTTCTCAGGAATTATGGTTTTCAATTTTGCGACAATTCTATCAGGCAAAGTGAGGTGGTTTCTCACCAGCTGGTCTTTCCCCATCAAACCTAGTTATGTTAGCCCACATATCTCCCAACCCTGGCACATTGTCTATTGTTCGAACCTGCTTCCATAAATCTACGGGCAGGAGTACAGGGAATAGCAAGTCAATATCACTTCGGGTGAACACAGAGGACTGTAAAACGGACTCTATCTCTTTGTAGAATCCTGATTTTTCCTAATATCAGGAATTGATTGTCTAATAGTGTTCACTTCCTGTCGTGAAAACGGAATGTGAACAAATTGCGATACATAATGTGCAGGGATGTCCACAGTGGGTGCACCTGTCCCAACGTTAGCGGGAATCTCAACCTTTGGGACAAATGTCGGAGGAACCGCTCTCATTGGCAACTGAGATATAGGTAATTCCGATCGCTTACTAAGCAACAGAGCCAGGTCGAGCGCAAAGGCAGCCTAAGAAGTGTCGGGCGAAAAAGCCCTCTTACAAATAGCCAATAACTCTATAGGACAACTAACCTTCTTCCTTACACATTCATCCTGCAGGTACTGTACCATTACCTGAATCACCTTCCTCTGCATTTCTACTGTATACTGACTATACGTGTCATATACTTCATCCGGCGGTATCGATGAATCCGAGATCCATCGAATCGCATCTTTGGTACAAATTCGTACTTCCTCAGATGCCGATTTACGACATGGAAGGAACCGTTTCTGTACATACATACTGTCGTCTTCACCATCCTCATCCCGTAATCTTTCTAAGTCCCTCCTATACTCAAATAACCTCTCAACATGACCATGTACTTTCTCCTCAGTGTCCCTCGAAAGCACTAAAGTATTTAGATCCCTCAACCCTTGTGGGAGATCCATATTATGTAATCTACCCGACATTACACATAAATGAGTCCCCAAACCTTCAATAAAAACATTTTTCTCGAGAAAATTTCCAATATTTGATAATGTCGAAAAAACGTCAGCTTGATCACCTCTCTCCATACAATGCTTAGCCAATGCAAATAATTCCCGTTTCTTTTCTGCAGAGACAGTATTTCGAGTAACTATCTTTGACCCTCCACCCTGATCAACTTCAGTCAGTACAGAACCACTCGGGAGCGGAGGTGTGGGCAAATTCAATGGAGCTGCGACTATCGGCGCAAGGGGAAGGGGTGGTAGAGTAGGTGGAGGAACAACAACTAGACGAATAGGAACAATAGGTTGTACAGGGGGAACAGGACTAGCAGCAGGAATAACAGCAGGAATAACAGCAGGTATGGGCAGAGCACCAGGGAGAGGATCATACGGAGGTGGCGCAGAGGCACCAGGCCTGCGTTCGTTTAACAATTTATCAATAAATTCTTTGGAAACATGAAAATCTTTACAGGGATAGATTTTCTGGATACCGAGTGAGAAAGCCCTATCCATATTCTTGACTGACTCTGAAAGTTTTTCCTTATCATATAATAACGCCTTTTCGGCATTCGTTTTATGACGGCGTGCATGTTTATCCCTACTTTTAAGCTGCTGCACACTTCTTTTTTCCAATTCTGCAAAACATCAAATGCTGCAGGTCTGGCCTTCTTCTTTAGCAAGACCGATTCTAGGTATTCAATATGGGGGATCTCGAAACTACCATTGATTGGCCACTGAAATTCAGAGGCATGTCTGGTTTGTCTGTGCCAAATATCATTAAATACTATACTTCCAATGCCATGCTTACAGTACATAGTACACGCCGGCGACCCCTCCTGTGGTGCCGGGCGGCTAACTACCAAAGATTGTCGATCGCTGCGGAACAAAGCCCTAAAGCAGCTAGACAATTTTCCAGGCATTTCACAAAAAATTGGTGTTACCTGGTCAATAATTGTGTCTGCAGATACAATACGCCAAATTCAAATTGTCAGGGTTAAATTAAGAGTCGGGTCACGACTACACCTGACCAAACCTAAGGAGCACCGTACGGTTTACCAAAGAACTTACCTAACGAATTTTACCTTGTGTTTGGTGGTTTCGACAAATCTGTCCGCCTCAAAAATGGACCCTCGTCAAGATGCCGTGTCAGACCACACGACTATCGTCCAAGGATGGGATCGTGCATCGCTGCCGAGTATCACCCCGTCCGATCCCGGTTCGATAGTCTGCGTCAATCCTTCAATGATCTGGCATGAATCTTGAGGGTCCCTATTCGGGCGCCAACTGTGAAAACAGAAGAATAATATGAGGCCGGGAAGCCCAAAAAGAAACACACCAACACAGGTTACAAAGAATCACACAAGTGCTTTATTTCAAGCTACAACAGTTACCAAGTCAATTGACAAACGGATAGCTATTCGGCTCTCAATATAACATAGCGAACTTCAACGAGGGTTCGATGTGTTAGTGAGAGAGAGAGCATATTGGAATACCCGGGCCTTTTATACAATTTGTCCAGCCCTTGGCCAACCCTCTTGCGGGTTAACCATTCTGCGAAATATTTTTTTCTGGTTTTAGGGTTCCTTGCCAGGTCAATCCTTTAATATATGCATTTCGATTAGTTTCGCTGATATGAGTAGTACATTTATATATAGGTCAACGGTAGGACAAGGTCTCTGTTCGCGACCCCGACAAGTGGCCTGCAGGCATATTAATTATTCAGTTGTACGGAGGTCACAACGGCCAGAATTATACTCAGAATGTCATTTGGCCTCCATTTTGATGTTCAGGGTGACTTCTACATAACAAGAGAACCTAAAATGGTGGCTCAATCCAAGATGGCGGCTTACATTGGTTTTCTCTAAGGTCAAGACCTTGCCGTGGAGCTTGTTCGCACATGATGTTTAGACAACTTGGTGTAGGCTAATACACATACAATTGTTTCTATTTCGACAAGAAGGCCTTGTGGACAATGCATAGGGTCTTGAACTTAATCTTTGCAGCCATTGGGAGTCAATGCAGAGATTTCAGTGCTGGAGAGATACAATCTCTGGGCTTGAGGCAAAGGACAAGTATCGCAGTCCTGTTCTGGATGAGTTGCAGAGGGCAGAGAGTAGAAGCAGGCAGATTGAGAAAGAGGCATTTGCATTAGTCCAGCCTAGAGAGAACCAGAGTCCTAGAGGCAGTAAGTTTCTGGGGGAAGGAGAGGAAAGGAAGAATACCTCTGATGATGTGCACTTGGTAGTTTGACTTCTTAGAGACGTCAGAGATGTGAGGAGAAAAGGAGAGTGTGCAGTCGAAGATGACCCCAAGGTTCTTAGCCTCACAGGTGGGAGCAGGAAGAGGGCCAAGGGAGGGCAGCCGGAGAGTGACAGGAAAGGAGGGTGCAGTTGTGCCAGTGAGGAGAATCTCTGTCTTACTGACATTAAGGCAGAGATCGTTGGCGTCACACCACTCCTGGATAGCAGACAGGCAGTCAGAGATGAGTAAAGGAGAAATGGTGGCAGAGGGGAGCCTGAAAGCGAGCTGAGTGTCATCCACATCACATTGAAAGTTGGAGCAGAGAGTGACAATGCGGCGGGCAAGAGGTGCCAGGTATTGGTTGGACAGCCAGGGAGAGAGGTTAGACCCCTGGGGAACACCACAGGTAGGGAGTGAGATAGAGGAAAGGAAGGACCCAAGTTGGACCTGGGATGGTCGATCAGAGAGGCATGAGGTCAGCCAGGCCACGGCCTGATCGGTGATACCCAGTTCATCACGGAGAAGATTGAGCAGGATGGCATGGTTCACTGTGTCAAAGGCAGAAGAGCGATCGAGTAAGATGAGGGCAGAGGGGAGATTAGAATCGAGGCTAGAGAGCAGGTCTTCACGGATCTTCAGGAGAGAGGTTTCCATGCTTCTGCCTGCTCTGATGCCAGACTGATGGTCATCGAGACAACCAACAGATTCAGTGCGAAAATTAAAAAGGGAGATGGACAGCTTTACTAGGCATTCGCCCAGGAAAGGAGTGATGGAGATCGGGCGATAGTTAGCTGGGCAGGGGGGGTCGGCTGAACGTTTCTTAAGAAGAGGATGCACAAGAGAGTGTTCAGGGGGGAAAGGAAGATTCCAGTGGCAAAGGAGTGGTTGCAGAAGTCAGCCAGGGCAGGATCAAAAGGTGTCAATGTGGTCCTTGATGGTTTTGGAAGAACAGGAAATAACCTGTTTTGACAAGACTTTCATAGAGCAGACTTGTCTGGAAACCTCGTCAGGGGAGAACAGAGGAAAGGAAGAGAAAGAGAGAGGACAGGGGGCCACAGGGGATATATAGGTAGAGGAGAAAGTAGAAGGAGAAGTAGGAGAGGACAAGAGGGTGGACACAGTGTCCTGGGTTTTGGAGATAAACTGAGAAACCAGGGCTTTGCAGAGGGCCTGGTAGGGGGCAAGAGAGGTAGAAATTGCAGCAGGACTGGCCAGCTCCTTGCAGATTTTAAAGAGTTTGGCTGAGTTGTTAGATGCTGCAGAGATGCGGGCTTGGATGTGGGCTCTCTTCTTAGTGCGGACAGAGAGCCGGTATTGCCTTTGGAGCAGACGGCAGGCAAGTTTGTCAGAGGATGCACAAGAAGCTAGCCATTTTCTCTCAGCCACCCTGCACTTGTGTTTAAGGGTGACGAGGTCAGAGTCACACCAGGAGATGCACTTGGCTTTGGGCTTCAAGCGGATCCTCGTGACAGGGGCAAGAACATCAAGAGTATCAGAGATAGAAGAGTGGAGCATGGAAAGGGCTTTGTCAGGATGTGAGTCAGCCAAAGGAGGAGGAAGGGGAGAGAAAGTGGCGGCGAAAGCCTCAACTAACACACACTTCATGGGTCGGATAACCGAGAAGGTAGGTGGCAGTGCTGGAGTTGGCTTGGCCTGAGCGGTAGAGAGAGAGAGATGGGAGGAAAGGAGAAAGTGATCACTCCAGGAGCGAGGAGTGGTGAAGGTGATAGAGACGGGAGGTCTTAGGAGATCAGAACATCCAGATATAACATCCAGATATATGATATCAGTGTACTAATTCACACATTCATTTGCACATTGCTCTTATTGCATACATTTGTATCTATACTATTAGAACTCTGAGTTATACTCTTATTTGCACATAGTACCAACAAAGTGACTGTGACGAATCAACTTTTGGGGCACCTGTTGTCCAGGGATGAATATCGATTCTAAACCATCAATCAGCCCCACACCTCTAGTACGCCGGAGGGGATTCAAACTGATTGGGAACAATGCTGGTAACGTGGACGGTATAGCAGGCCTATCTGTGTAAGGTTATGGGTCGTTGGTTAGTTGCAACACAGCAAAATACAATTATTACCAAATGATAAAAGGGACTGTCCATTCAAGGTTGTATACACATATCTACTTTATTATTATTCAACAGACAGTACTAGCACACTACAAAGTACAACCCACCCTGTAAAGGAATGCAGAGGACAGACAGTTTCAAGAAGGAAAAAGGATGCACTCTGGATACTGACAGGAGGGTAGTCGGTAATCAATCGCAATAGTTCAAGCATACTTGCTTTCAGCACAAAGGAAGCAATGGGTTCTAAAATGTCACTTGGGGCCTTCGGAGAAGGACCAGGGGGACAGAACCACAATTTACCTTGTGCTTGCAGAAGCTCCTGGTGCTTGACAGTGTAGAGTTGGTTTTAAGGTGCTTTGTAGCTCCAGCAACAGAGTTCAAGACAGGAGACAGCTGCAGGTATCAAGTAGCAGGCAGATCAGCGAGTGAGGCTGGATGGCTGCAGGTTGGGCTACATGGAAGCTCTGGTTCAGGAATCTTTGTCTCAGTGCTGGTTTGCGGGTCTGAAGAATTGGTTGAGGACTCTCGGACGGCGTTAGCAACTGCAGCATGGCAACAGTTTGCGGAGCATTCGGTTGCAGCTTGAGGGGCTCGACAGGGTCGAAAATGTCTGTTAAGACAGAGGCTGGTTTATGCTTGTCAGTACAATCCTCCTAGCTTCTTCACTAGGCTTTTGCCATCCTTTAAGACAGATGGCTCAAAGCTGAGGAGAGTGTTGCAAGCAGCGGCTTCCTTGTCTTGGTCCGGAGACTCGCTGGCACTCCCCACCCAGGAAACGTGCTTGCAGAGCCTAGCAGGGTACGCTGTGTACTGGCTGGGTACCAGCTCTGTAGCTGCTTGAGGGTCCTCTGGATTCAGTATCCGCCTCTGTTCCCTGGGAGATGTTTAGGGGAGGGATCCTGCTTCCCTCTTTTGAAATCCTGGCCTTCCTTCACTGGCAGAAGCTGCAAGGCAGACTGTACCTTCAGCTAGGGTTCAAATTAGTACTTCTTGTTACTCCTTGCAAAGTCCTCAGATAATCTGCCAAAAGAGGGGCTCAGCCATCTTTTAAAGCCAAATGGGCCACAGTGATTAGTGTAGGCTAAGCCTACATTAATAAACCAATTCTAGGTCCCCACCAACAATCTCATATATGCATGAGGTCATAACCAGGGTGCTTTGCAACAGAAAAGGTAAAGTGGTGAAAACAAGTAATACTAAACCACGCCCATTTTCCTTTCTGATGCGGATCAAAGGGTCTCTCTAGTTAATGGAGCTCTCTGTGGGTCCTGATTAAAGTGGCAGGTCTCGCCTGTGAGCTGCAGTGGTAACAGACTTCCTGGCGCCGTCACTCCACATACTCATAACCTCTGAATGGGGTCCCTCTGCTGGGATGGCTACTGTAATACACACAGTTCCAGGATTGACATATCACTGCCCATTGATAATAAGGGGCGAGAGCTGGCTTCAGGTTGACACAGATGCATATCAAAGGGTGGTTTGCATTTCCCCATCTCCTTCTTTGTTATCCTCTGCAGCCAGGCCCCATGTGGTCCTGTTTGAAGTATACTTATAAGTATGTTAATTGCTGCCACCATCTGCAGAGAGTAAACAAACAGACAGGGTGGATCCATGGAGTGTTTGATAGTCAATTATCCTGCCATGGCAAGAGAAAGGTTTTGGCCCTCCTCCTTCTGAGATGCATTGTGTACTCCACCTGTCAGATCACAACTAAATATGACAGGGAGGACTGCTCCTGTAGACTGTGACCACCCAGAGTACACAGATCTATGGGCCTCATTACGGCTTTGGAGGCAGCCATGGCGCATATAGCGCCATGGCTGCCTCCAAAATCGTGTCTGGGTCCGACCTGGTGGAGTGGGGACTTACCAGGACATTCCGCCCTTGGCAGACCCGGTAAGTCCCCATTCCAAATGTCATTCCCCATTCCCATTTGAGCCCCCATAGGGCTCAATGGGAATGGGGAATTCGCCAATTACGGGCCTGCTAATGGCAGCCCTGTAATTAGGGCCCTGGTACCCTAATGAGAACCCGTAAGTTACCACACGTCCCTTGCGGTTCCCGCTAAGGGACTTCAGAATTGGGCGGTAAGGGATTACCGGCACCAGTCTCCTTACCGGTGCCCGGTATCCCTTACCGCCCAACTTGTAATGACCCCCTATGTGTATATCATGCGGTGAGAATAGGAAAATATGTCCGGTTAAGTCCCACACATTTTCCAGAGGTTTATCTACCATCATTCAATTTCATATAAAAGTTCAAAAAAGCCCAGGTGAGCTCACACCACCATGCGGATGCTCTAATTCCTCACAGTGAGATGCAGTATGAATTATGTATATCTTACCTATTTGTCGATGTTCATTTGTCTGTTCCTTTGTTAGGCGACGTAGACCAAGATATTCTAATAAGACTGTCCATGAGGATAACAGTTTTTATGTCAATGATGAGGATGTTTAATGGATTATTATTTTAGGAACTTTATTATGGATTATAGTATACGTATATTGTGTGTAATGTTAGTGAATTGTAAAAATGTGTGCCACTAACTACAATAAATAAATAATAATAGTAATATATGTCATCCCTGTCACTTGTAATTGAGATCATGGCACTAGTGGTAAATCACTTTTATTACACAAATACTCCTAATATATGTCATCCTTGTCACTACACTGCAGAGAAATAAATTCCCCATTTGGGAGCGGAAGTTCCCAATAACAATTGTTTTGCTCCCAGCTGGATCGAATATCTTTTTCTGATGTAACCTTCAGCCCTGGATCTCTCCAAATGTGCAACTGTAGAGTCAACAAATACCTATCCCCCATGATGACACCTAGGCATTTCCAGGATGAATATGTTTAATAAATAAGGGCTATAGGCTGTTGCAGTCGTGGAGATTGTTAGGAAAGATATCTCTTGCAGGCAACTTTCCCTCCATATTCTAATGGACCACCCAACGTTTTGCTTTTGTTTTACACCTTGACAGAAAAGTGATGCCTTCAGCTTCACTTCCCTGGCCTTTTTGCTCATGTGTTATGCGGATACTGACTAGTCTTTCAGACTGCCATTACTGGGAAACTATATTTCTCTTTTGTTTTGTACTTGTTAATTGTTTGAGTAACTTTTTCATATTGCACACATCATCCTCCAATGCAGTGCAATGAGGATACATTTGTGTCATGCTAGACTTACTGGTTACTTTTAAATGTGTCTAAAGATAAGCTGGTAGCAGTAGTGAGATTTGTACAGTTTTTTGCTTAATTTGTAGTTAGCTCATTCACAGCCGTTTGGCAACTAATAGTGGCTAGTGGTCCAAGACGTTCGTGCCACAAGATTTTTCGCTGCTCTTTGGTATTTTGTGCTTTGGCCTTCTTCCTGTCTTCTCAAGTCAGGAATTCCCTTTCATGGTTATGTATTTGCACAGGAAAGCTGCTGTTTTTGCGGGATTGTGCATGCCATGTGTCTATGGGCGCAGGAAGTGATACCAGTGTGCCTACCGGAGCCTTTGAAGTCCCCCTGGACCACCAGGTGGACTGACCAGCTCTGTTAGGGCTACCGTGCCAGAAGCATTGATGTTTTGTGTTTTAGCCCAGACCTTCTGGTGTCTCCAGCTAGTCTTACAATTCACCTTCCTGAAATGCTTCAGCATCCCAGCATTGGCGGGTCCTGTTCTGGAAGGCTTGCTTTGTTTGTGACTGGTAAGTTACTGTCACTGGAACCGACCTTCCCCCATCTGGTAGAGTATCCTGAAGAGCACTGCTTCGGTGCCTGATAAATTTCTTTGGTGGAAAGGGTTGGAAAACCTACCTCCAGTCACCCCCATTCAACCTGCCAACTTTTGGGGGGAAATTGGAATAAGAGTGGCGAGTAGTTGCAATACTTACCAGTGCCCCTATCTCCCGCATTATAGTTAGTGAAGAACTGTGATTTATTTTTCATTCCATTGCTTTTTAAATGTTTGTTGAAAAAGCTAGCATCTGCTCCCAAACCTGTTCATTCTCAAATTATTTTCCTGAGCATAGTGTACTGGTAGCAGGTGTAAGTACCTCTACTGTTATGAACACTGGGCCCAGTCCAACCGTGGTAGATTCCACTGCGGTAAAGCCAGAGACTCCTCCAAGAGCTCCTTTGGGAAGTACTCAGTTGACTATAAGGCCCTCTCTAAACTTCCCAGTATTTTCTGTCATTGAAGCTGTGGATAGTGAGATAGGGCATCTGCCAGTGTGAGGAAAAAGGGAACCTAGAAGAGTTCTGTCAGAGATTAGACTCCAAGACTTAGGGCCTGAGAGACATTCTGCAGACCTTTAAGGCACTAGGTCTCAGAATCAGGCTGCCTTAGCAAAGTCTAAGGGGAAGAGTAAGCTAAAAGGGAAACCTAAGAATAGAGGAGAAAGGAAACAGAGGTAAAGGAAAAGACAATATTTCCCCGCCCTATCGGTTGAGGTAGTTGGCCGAATCCCTGTACCTGAAGAGGAAAAGGAACTGCCAGAAAACTATTGATTCCTATTGGACTCCTGAACTGCCAAACTTACCTGCAGAAAAGGAGGTCCCTAAGGTATAGATTTAGCATTTCTTTAGGAATACAGGGCCTATCCCCATTATGGCCAAGGTGGCATACAGCCAGTCCCACCTCACCGAATCAAAAGCTTTGGTGGCGTCAGGTGACGCCACTGCAAGTGTCTGCCGCCTTCCCTCAGTGCTATAGATGACATGATGCAGCCTGCGCAGGTTCTCAGTGATGGAGCGCCCTAGGACGTGTCCCGTTTGGTCTTGATGGATCAAAAGAGGGATAACTCTGCGCAGTCTATTAGCAAGCAGGACGGTAAGGATCTTACAGTCAACATTAAGCTTAGAAAGGGGCCTGTAGGAACCACAATCTACCACGTCCCTCCCCGGTTTAAGCAAGGGTATAATCACGGCCTCGTTCATGGAGTCCGGGAGGGTGCCACGCTCAAAGGCCTCATTAAAGACTTGGGCCAATATTGGGGCAAGAGTTTCCTCATAGGTCTTGTAAAATTCCCCCGGGAGCCCATCCGAACCCGGGGTTTTCACAGCTGGTAGCGATCTAATTACCACCTTGACCTCAACGGGGGGTTTGGGCTCATCAAGGTTCTCATCCAATTGCAAATCCAGTTTAGGTAGGTCGATGACGTCAAGGGCGTCTTCGATCCTGGTATCAGAGGGGGGCGGGCTTCACAATGCAGGTTACGATAGAAGTCGGTAAAGACCGTATTGATTTCTTGTTGGGTATGTACGGCCGTGCCGTCAGGGGTGAGTATGTGGCAGATGGGTGGCCTGGGGGTCTCCCTTTTATAGAGCCGAGCTAGGAGTTTTCCCGGCTTGTCTCCCAGGGCATGGATTCTCTCTGTGTGCTTGGCATAACTCAGTTTACCAAGGGATTGCCAATGAGTTAGGCATGTTTGTCTGAGTTCGGCCATTTCTTGTAAGTGGTCAGGGGATGGGTCAGCCCTACCTTCGAGCGTACTCAGGTACCTTTCTGCACGCTCAAGGGAGGATGTAATAGATATCTGGGCTCCCCCAACTGCTGCAATCATCTCGCCCCTCATGACCACCTTATATGCTTCCCAAGTTGTGCTCAAGTGTCTAACGCTATGCAGATTATTTTGCCAATATTCCTCAGTGCTATCTTTTATGCGTTCCTTGAATGCAGAGTCAAGTAGGGCCTCAGACCTCAGCTTATATGTGGGTATGGGGGGTGTGGGCGGAAACACCACCCAGGTTACCAGAAGGGGAGAGTGGTCCGACAGCACCCTAGGCAGGTAGCGCGCATCAACAAATATGGACTGTTGCGTTAGGCTGAGAAAGATGTAGTCCAGCCTGGTGTGTACAGCGTGGGGTGGGGAGTAGAAGGAGTACTCCCATTGCCCAGGGTGCTGAACCCTCCATAGGTCACTGAGTTGCAACTGTTGGATTAGTTTGGAAAGTATTTTAGCTGGGGAGGGTCGATCGTGTTTGTTATAGGATCTGTCAAGTAGAGGATCAAGGGTACAGTTGTGGTCACCCCCCCATATCATTATTCTGTCCACATATGGGCTGAGTCGCGCATGAAGGGAATGGAAGAAGGCAGTCGCATCATGGTTAGGTGCGTAAGTACTGACCAAGCAAACCTCTTTGCCCTTTATGGACGCTGCACACCACCACCATCCTACCCTCGTTGTCTGTTTTAGTGCTAGTGAGTTTGAAAGGAACAGTAGGGGCAATCCAAATCAGGACCCCCCTGGCGTAGGAGGAGTAAGTTAAACCTATTAGGGTACCCCACCAAGTTTTTGCCAGGGCTTCCAGTTTCTTGGGAGTTAAGTGAGTTTCCTGCAGCATGGCAATTCCGACCTTGCATCTTTTCAGGTAAGTATGGACCCGTTGTTGTTTAACAAAGCTGTTCAGGCCCCTGACGTTCCAGGTAATGACCCTTAGTGTGTCAGCCATAGGCGTAGTGTGGTTTATTCTGTGTAACGGGTGGAGCTCGGGATCTAGGAGGTGCTACGTTGCATGTGAATTTTTCTTGTGTTCTCGATATGTCCCAGTGCATGTCCCCAACTTGTGCAAAAACCTATGCAAAAACTCCCCTATTCCCACCCTCCCTACTTAACTGTGAAAAAAACTCCAAACATAGAACTGGCCCAGCGAGGTTACTCTTGTTATGACTGTCCAGTTTCTGCTCCGTTGGACCGTACATTGGTCTCCAGGTGCCCTACGGGCGGGTATATGTACCCAAAAAAAAGGGGAAACAATCAGGGGGTGGAGTGAACAAGGACTCCGGGTCTCCGCGAGGAGGATCCATTAAGCTGTGTAGCAGTTCAAACAAGTATAGTTCCCCTCTGAATGACAGGAGGATCGTTATCTCGGTCTCCGTTTCCTTTCCTTAATATCAGAGATCTATAATCCGTCCATCCAGTCCCTGGCGTGTGCCGAGGTTTTGAATAAGTGCGCCTTGTTGTAATGCAGTACTTTAAGTCTAGAAGGATACAGGAGCATATAACGCAGCCCGGCGGCTTTCAATTTGGCCTTGGTATGTATGAGCTGTGCTCTGTTCATTTGAACCTGAAAGGTGTAATCAGGGTATATGGCGATTTTAGCAGAGTCCCGTTGGATTTGGCCGCCAGCTCGGGAAAAGGCCAGAACGACCTCACGATCCCTGTAGCTGAGAACTTTCGCTATCACCGGCCTGGGTGGGGCCCCCGGCGGTGGTTTCTTGGCCAGGGATGTGTGGGCCCTCTCGATGGTGAAGCCCTGGGAGAGACGCTACCGTTGCAGTAGGACGTGCAAGCGGAGCTTGCCTAATAGGAACGCACGTGGAGAGGAGGCACAACAAACAGACACAGCAAAGTGCTCTTGATGGTGATTAGTGAGAGAGCGGCTGACATCGTGCCTGCTTTTTAAAATTTTCGGCTGCATGAAGACTTCTAATTCTTGCCACCATTGTGATTAGAAGACCCCGAGCCTGAGAGGGTGGAACCTTCTCATGCGAAGATTCTTCCTCTACCCCTGCTACTAATAGCAAGTTGGCAGTGAGGCTGACACCACACAGTGTTCAGAGCCTTTCATCAAAGAGCTGCCCCCGCTTGCTTGCATCAGGTTGCATGTCAATACTTAGAATTGTTTCAAGTGTTTGTAATTCCGATTGTTGTCTACAGTACATCCCCCCTGAAGAATTTCCCGTGAATAATTCTCTTGAAGAACTATGGGAATGAAACATCAGAACTTCTTCTGCTTCTCACTATACACATGTCCAGATGATTAAAAGCTTCCTAGAATTTACTCTCTCACACAACCAGTTTCTTTTCAATGGTACCTATTATTCACAAAGTAGGGGGATTGCAATAGGGGCTAAATATGTGCCCTCTTTGGCCAATTTGGTCATGGCCTTCTTTGAGGAAAGTTATATCTTTCAGAATAACCCCTACAAACATCATATTATCAGTTGGAAAAGGTACATTGATGATGTACTGGCCATTTGGGAAGGCAGTAGAGAAGCTTTTGAAGCATTCATGCTTTACCTTAATGATAACACCTTTGACATTAAGTTCACAGGCCACATTGACCCGCTTGAAATTACTTTTCTAGATTTGAAAATCAAAATTGTCTCTGATACCATTGAAACCTGTACGTTCAGGAAAGCTACAGCAGTGAACTCCATATTACATGCCAGCAGTAGCCATAGACACAGTGTCATTCACAATATTCCTAGAGGTGAAATGCTTAGAGCCAAGAGAAACTGCAGTCAAGATGAAATGTTCCTAACAGAATGTAAGTCTATAGGACACAGATTTCGGGAAAGAGGGTATCCAATCCAACTAATCAGGAATACAACTAATGCAGTAAAGCAAGTACCCAGATTGCAGTTATTGACAGAGAAGACAAAATCAACTCAAGAGCAATATCCGATACATGTCAACTTTATTACCGAATTTTCCAGTGATCATAAATTCATTCAATATATACTACAAAAACATTGGCACATTTTGCACCTAGACTCTGATTTGACACCATATATCACGGATCGACCTAATATAATTTTCACCAAAGCTACCACTTTGCGAAATATCCTGAGTCCCTCTTTCCTCAAACCTGATCCTATTGGACAGGATAGCTGGCTCTCTATTAAGTCTAAACCAGTAGGCTTTTATAAATGTGGCTCTTGCAATTTTTGTTATCACGCCTTAGCACCAACCAAAATTTTCAGTTGTCACAATGGCCTCCAAACCAAAATATTTGACTTCATCAATTGCCGAATGAAATATGTTGTTTATGGTATTATATGTGTTTGTAAGAAAGTGTATATTGGCAGCACGATTAGAGAAGTACGCTTCAGGATTCCTGAACATCTTAACCACCTTAGTAGTCAGGACACGAGACTTCCCTTGGCCTCCCACTGGCAGAAACATCATCAATTGGACAATACTAAAGATATCAAATTTATTGGATTACAACACATCAAACAACATCAGAGAGGTGGCAACAGAGAATTGACCCTACGGCAGCAGGAAGCAAGAATGATCTGCAAATTACGCTGCTTATCGCTTGGTTTGAACCAAGACTCCGAACTTAATGTGTTCATATAAACTATTAGTCGGTCTGGCGGTACAGTGACCTACCTTTGTGGATTCCTTTAGATCACTGGTATGACTTGCATTACATGCATATTTTTTTCAATGCTGTGAACTTTTAGATCCAGAGGTTTACCACTTTTGTTTTCTGACTTTGAGGTTCTTGAGAATGCAAACGTACTTCCTAACAGGATCACACTTGATCACAACCTTTCCACTTTGTAAACTATGACATGTCCTTATATTTTTCACATCAACAGTACTTGAATTAATTTTCCCAACCAAATTAATACTCCAAGACATACGTGTTATGGCACCCCTTCAAATAACTTACTTACTGGCTCCCCAGCCCAAGGTACATGCTATTACAGATTTATCTGTTGATCTTTCACCTGAAACAGCTAACATTCACCTGTTGAACCAATATTTCCAGACCCTAAAAATACAATCTCTTTCCAGCTGGCAACTGAATATCCAACACCCTCGGGAAACCCCCCAACGATCGATGCCTGCAGGCAATAACCTTTCTTAATGTCACAAATTTGGCACCAATACTTATTTCGCTTAAGTTAATTTTGGCTTCCAATATTTCTTTAGTACTGAATGTTTATTGGGTGCAACAGTCTGTGCAACATGCACCTTCTGTTAAAACCAATTTGAAGTCGACTTAGAATATGCATCCGTTTCTAAATATGCCATATTTTAATTAACACTTGCTTATAAACCAACCTCGGGTTTCCCCTAGCAGGAACACATGTTATTTTCTCTGCCCCATCAGACGATTCATTCATAACTTTGAATTAACATTTCACGTATGGACCAGCATTTCCCTGCCTTCCGGCTTGGTTCATGTGTCCTAGCAACAAGGTCAGGTGACTGCGTCACCTGACTGACCCTGTGGAGGTTACTATAGTAACCCTTCACAACTGCGATTGCTTTCAGCGTTTGAGAAACTACCCGCCAATGAGCACGCCAAATCCCCAAGCCGGTAAGCACTTGCTATCGCATTTGGCAAATTACACTGCTCGCATTTAATTCCATTTCACACAAACACGGTGATACATTCATTTTACAGATCACGGCTGGATATCCAGAATAAGCACACCAAACACGGGCTTTTACACTGCATTATTGCTACAGCTACGGTACCTCGGCCAAGCAATTCACCACGACTTGCCCCGAGTTAAGGTAATATTTGCCTTTCATCTACTTTTCATGATACCAAAAATCGTAAATTACATTATGAATACTTAAGCAAGCACTTTTCAATAGACTAAATACGCTCTATTTGCTTCATATTTCACAGCATACTGAACTGACCAGCAACATGTTTTGGGAATCATCCGTTGCTTAATTTTTTCTATAGTTTGACTATGACCCTTCTGAGAACAATTACAATAAGGTATGCTTTATTTTTCATAGCCTACATACTTACCATTAGAGTCATGGTGTGTACGTAGTAATCTAATACCATGCTTTTTTCTTTTTTTTTTCTTTCTTTCTTTTCTCTCCCATTTCCAATTGCTCCTTGCTTTGACACGCTTCCCCCTACCCTGGCAGGTTTTTGGAATGAACACAGTTCAGGTTTAGCATTAGCATTATAGTCCAATGTACTACATGTATCTATATGCCCTGATGACGACCTCATAGGTTGAAACACGTGTTGGCATTTTCTGTATTTCTTGGCATTGTTTGGCATTTTCTGTATTTCTTGGCATTGTTTGCATGGACTTCGTTTTGGACACTGCCTGGTATTTATCTGTTTCTAGTACCAAGTACCTTACATGAAATGTGTACCTATGTGTAACAAGAATGTACCACTTTTCTTTTGAAACTTTAAATCAGTATGTACTATTACTTACTTGAATGAAAAAAAGTTGGGCTTTTTGAACCATAAACCAATTGAACCACAAATCCGTTGTGCCTTTTTGTGAATACTCCTCATCCACCCTGCTCAAACTTACCACATCTAGTGAGCATACAACAGGTAACAAGCGCAGCCTGTGCAGATGGTTACCCCTCACAATTTGTTTCAGTCTAGGTGATAGTGGGAGATCACCCTACCATCCACACAATGGTAACCAGCTTAACCAATACCTGATCTCATCACATATAAAGACTTCAAGGTGTGCGCTCTCCTGATAAGGGCCCTACTCCCACAACCTTTTTGTTTTACGACTTGCCCTGTGGACTGCTGCACTGCTCTGAACACAGCTATAAGAACTCATTTTCATAATGACAGATTACCTTAAGAATAGAGAAGAGGACAGTGCTGCCCTCTTTGCACCTAGGGGCTCTGATACTAACCCCTTTAAATCCAGACCCAATATATCGGAAACTCTTATACAAAAATTCATCAAACTTGAAAGGCTATGTAAAAAAGAAATTAACAAGTATTGGGAACAGGTATCTCTTAAAAACTATATTCAGCAAGATATCATACCAAGAGGTTTGAGAATATTAATCTTTCCAGATTTCGTACACAAAGACGACCAGGACCTGGCAGCTGACTGGGAATCAAATGTTACAGTCAGCTCGGAGAATATGATGAAAATCTTAGTTAAACACGCTGAACGCGAACATGCTCGAGTTGTCAAAGAGATAGACAAACTCAAAACCGAAATTAAAGAAATGAATAACCCGGCCAGTTCGAAAGAAAAAAACTTCGCTAAAATGAATGAGATCCTGGTTGAATACCAGGACGAGATCAAGTTGCGTAAATTTAGAAAATTTTATAGAGATGAAAAAGATTACCTGAACGATAGAGTCTACACCTATCAACCTAAATATGATGGGGATTTATCACAAATAGCCACACCAATAGCGTCTCCTGTCACATCTGATACAGATTCAGAAACCGACGCTACTACTAATCCAAACCAAGAGGGAGAACAGGCGAACGCCGTAGGGTCTCGCCATTACCGACGAGGCTTCCTAGCGGAAATTAAAAGGTATAAGAAAGGCAATCAATCGACATACAATCTACAAAATAAACAAGTTCGCTTTCAGAAAAATGTCCCTTTAGGACGCAAAAATCTTCCTACTCCAACAACCTCAGAGGAGGAAGAGGAAGAGGAGCAAGGAGGAGAGGAAGGGAGAGATACAAACAAAAGACTCACCAGATCCAGTTTCAGGAAATCGATACCGAAGTCTATACTAAAAGCCTAGTTGTCAATCTATCTGACAAACACCTCTCACCTCAACAACTTTCTGTCCTAAACCATGGTCTTTCTTTTGCCCCAGTTGCCACATCCGATATGACTGAACTTCAAATTGACCTGTACAAATTTTCAAGAAAACTTAAACTGAAAAAATTCTTTCATAACAAGGATGAAACATACAGACCGTTGGCACAACTCCCCCCCACCAGTTCCAAAAGCATACAAGAAATTGAAAATATCCATCTACTTCATAACCTTATGGGAGAAGAATCTAAAAGTGTGAGCGATATCCAGGCAGAACTTGGTATCCATCAACGAAATATGGACATCAAGGAACACAAAAACAGATCAAAATTTTTGCCACCTATCACGGGAGATAATGTTATTGATACATTTTACAAGACAATTACCAAAGAAATTCATAAACACATTGATGGTCTCCAACAAAATTGCAGCAGCGAAAAACAGAACTTAACCAAATTGGAACGACAAGCACTACAAGATATCTGTGAAGACAGCACCATCATTATTAAGGAAGCAGATAAGGGTGGCAATATTGTCATCCTCAACAAATCAGATTATATCAAAATGGCAATGGAACATCTTGCAACACCAGGATGCTATGAGACACTTACTTCTAACCCTACCACCCAAACTCTAAAAGAACTACAAAACTTACTCCAATTTTGGTATAACCAAGGATTGTTATCAGATGAGGAAAAAATGTTTCTGTTGACTGCTAAACCACTTATGCCAACGATTTACTTCTTACCGAAGGTTCACAAACCATTCCTGACTCTCCCACAAGTCAGACCAATTATGAGTGGACAAGGAGGCGTTACGGAATCACTTGCAGATTATATAGACAGCAGTATTAAACACTTGGTACCTGAGATTCCAGCATACCTCAAGGATACAACGCACACGTTGCAAATATTACAAGGGATTACATGGAAACCCTCATATTATTTAGTGACTTTGGATGTGGCATCCTTATACACTTCTATCCAACATAAACTGGCCTTGGACACGATTGACTTTACCTTCAGAACTTCTTCTGCTTCTCACTATACACATGTCCAGATGATTAAAAGCTTCCTAGAATTTACTCTCTCACACAACCAGTTTCTTTTCAATGGTAACTATTATTCACAAAGTAGGGGGATTACAATGGGGGCTACATATGCGCCCTCTTTGGCCAATTTATTCATGGCCTTCTTTGAGGAAAGTTATATCTTTCAGAATAACCCCTACAAACATCATATTATCAGTTGGAAAAGGTACATTGATGATGTTCTGGCCATTTGGGAAGGCAGTAGAGAAGCTTTTGAAGCATTCATGCTTTACCTTAATGATAACACCTTTGACATTAAGTTCACAGGCCACATTGACCCGCTTGAAATTACTTTTCTAGATTTGAAAATCAAAATTGTCTCTGATACCATTGAAACCTGTACGTTCAGGAAAGCTACAGCAGTGAACTCCATATTACATGCCAGCAGTAGCCATAGACACAGTGTCATTCACAATATTCCTAGAGGTGAAATGCTTAGAGCCAAGAGAAACTGCAGTCAAGATGAAATGTTCCTAACAGAATGTAAGTCTATAGGACACAGATTTCGGGAAAGAGGGTATCCAATCCAACTAATCACGAATACAACTAATGCAGTAAAGCAAGTACCCAGATCGCAGTTATTGACAGAGAAGACAAAATCAACTCAAGAGCAATATCCGATACATGTCAACTTTATTACCAAATTTTCCAGTGATCATAAATTCCTTCAATATATACTACAAAAACATTGGCACATTTTGCACCTAGACTCTGATTTGACACCATATATCACGGATCGACCTAATATCATTTTCACCAAAGCTACCACTTTGCAAAATATCCTGAGTCCCTCTTTCCTCAAACCTGATCCTATTGGACAGGATAGCTGGCTCTCTATTAAGTCTAAACCAGTAGGCTTTTATAAATGTGGCTCTTGCAATTTTTGTTATCACGCCTTAGCACCAACCAAAATTTTCAGTTGTCACAATGGCCTCCAAACCAAAATATTTGACTTCATCAATTGCCGAACGAAATATGTTGTTTATGGTATTATATGTGTTTGTAAGAAAGTGTATATTGGCAGCACGATTAGAGAAGTACGCCTCAGGATTCGGGAACATCTTAACCACCTTAGTAGTCAGGACACGAGACTTCCCTTGGCCTCCCACTGGCAGAAACATCATCAATTGGACAATACTAAAGATATCAAATTTATTGGATTACAACACATCAAACAACATCAGAGAGGTGGCAACAGAGAATTGACCCTACGGCAGCAGGAAGCAAGAATGATCTGCAAATTACGCTGCTTATCGCTTGGTTTGAACCAAGACTCCGAACTTAATGTGTTCATATAAACTATTAGTCGGTCTGGCGGTACAGTGACCCAACTTTGTGGATTCCTTTAGATCACTGCTATGACTTGCATTACATGCATATTTTTTTCAATGCTGTGAACTTTTAGATCCAGAGGTTTACCACTTTTGTTTTCTGACTTTGAGGTTCTTGAGAATGCAAACGTACTTCCTAACAGGATCACACTTGATCACAACCTTTCCACTTTGTATACTATGACATGTCCTTATATTTTTCACATCAACAGTACTTGAATTACTTTTCCCAACCGAATTAATACTCCAAGACATACGTGTTATGGCACCCCTTCAAATAACTTACTTACTGGCTCCCCGGCCCAAGGTACATGCTATTACAGATTTATCTGATGATCTTTCACCTGCAACAGCTAACATTCACCTGTTGAACCAATATTTCCAGACCCTAAAAATACAATCTCTTTCCAGCTGGCAACTGAATATCCAACACCCTCGGGAAACCCCCCCAACGATCGATGCCTGCAGGCAATAACCTTTCTTAATGTCACAAATTTGGCACCAATACTTATTTCGCTTAAGTTAATTTTGGCTTCCAATATTTCTTTAGTACTGAATGTTTATTGGGTGCAACAGTCTGTGCAACATGCACCTTCTGTTAAAACCAATTTGAAGTCGACTTAGAATATGCATCCGTTTCTAAATATGCCATATTTTAATTAACACTTGCTTATAAACCAACCTCGGGTTTCCCCTAGCAGGAACACATGTTATTTTCTCTGCCCCATCAGTCGATTCATTCATAACTTTGAATTAACATTTCACGTATGGACCAGCATTTCCCTGCCTTCCGGCTTGGTTCATGTGTCCTAGCAACAAGGTCAGGTGACGCACACCTGTCTGACCCTGTGGAGGTTACTATAGTAACCTTTCACAACTGCGATTGCTTTCAGCGTTTGAGAAACTACCCGCCAATGAGCACGCCAAATCCCCAAGCCGGTAAGCACTTGCTATTGCATTTGGCAAATTACACTGCTCGCATTTAATTACATTTCACACAAACACGGTGATACATTCATTTTACAGATCACGGCTGGATATCCGGAATAAGCACACCAAACACGGGCTTTTACACTGCATTATTGCTACAGCTACGGTACCTCGGCCAAGCAATTCACCACGACTTGCCCCGAGTTAAGGTAATATTTGCCTTTCATCTACTTTTCATGATACCAAAAATCGTAAATTACATTATGAATACTTAAGCAAGCACTTTTCAATAGACTAAATACGCTCTATTTGCTTCATATTTCACAGCATACTGAACTGACCAGCAACATGTTTTGGGAATCATCCGTTGCTTAATTTTTTCTATAGTTTGACTATGACCCTTCTGAGAACAATTACAATAAGGTATGCTTTATTTTTCATAGCATACATACTTACCATTAGAGTCATGGTGTGTACGTAGTAATCTAATACCATGCTTTTTTCTTTTTTTTTTCTTTCTTTCTTTTCTCTCCCATTTCCAATTGCTCCTTGCTTTGACACGCTTCCCCCTACCCTGGCAGGTTTTTGGAATGAACACAGTTCAGGTTTAGCATTAGCATTATAGTCCAATGTACTACATGTATCTATATGCCCTGATGACGACCTCATAGGTTGAAACACGTGTTGGCATTTTCTGTATTTCTTGGCATTGTTTGGCATTTTCTGTATTTCTTGGCATTGTTTGCATGGACTTCGTTTTGGACACTGCCTGGTATTTATCTGTTTCTAGTACCAAGTACCTTACATGAAATGTGTACCTATGTGTACCAAGAATGTACCACTTTTATTTTGAAACTTTAAATCAGTATGTACTATTACTTACTTGAATGAAAAAAAGTTGGGCTTTTTGAACCATAAACCAATTGAACCACAAATCAGTTGTGCCTTTTTGTGAATACTCCTCATCCACCCTGCTCAAACTTACCACATCTAGTGAGCATACAACAGGTAACAAGCGCAGCCTGTGCAGATGGTTACCCCTCACAATTTGTTAGATCCATAATTAGACATCAGATTTGTATTCGTACTTAAGATGCTAATGTTATATATTGTGTATTTTCTATGTGTTGTTTAGTATACAATTGGATGCGTGTGTGTAATATTATTAACAACCTTTAATGAGAAATATTGATTACTTTAATTGCTTTGCTGCTTTTCTGTCTATTAAAGGTGCAGGTGTTCCTTTTTAAGTTTAACACAGAACCCCTTTAGTTCTATCTTTGGTGTTTTGTTTTCTTTCCTGACTTTTTTAGATATTGTTTTATATTTTTTCACCTGAGGTTTGTTTTGTTGCTCCACATATATGAATTACTGTGGTCGAAATGCTGGTTGTATATATATGAAAAAAACTTTTTAATATGGAATGAATTTTGTAATAAAGTATACATATAATTTTTCAATGACGGTTGTGAGTGCAGTCTGTTGCAACTGAGGAGGGTAGTTTGTTAGGTTTCCAAACTATTGCTTTTGGATCCTTAAGGGCGAGGACTAGAGAGGAGCTAGGACCTTTTGTTTGTAATAATACAAGTTCAATTGGGCATTGTCCTAGGCCTCTTTTCGCAAAAAAACCCAGTCCTTTGTAGTTCTTTGGAAGCCCTGGGAGAGTTTGCAAGCTCCCATATCCTGTAGCAGGAGGTTCTCTATGAAGTTGGTGGGGTCGGAGCCTTCGGAACCCTCTGGCAAACCGAGAAGGCATATATTGTTCCGGTGAGCCCTCCCTTCTGCCTCCTCGGCTCTGTCCTCCAAGTTTTTGACCCTTTGCTGAAGCTTGTTGACGTCCCGAAGAAGGTGAGTTTTGGATTCAGTATTTTCCCGGACTTGTGTTTCAAGCGCCTCAGTCCTGCCAGCCAGGGAGTGGACATCTTGACGCAGGAGGCCCAGGTCTGTGGCAACGGCATCTATTTTGTTTTCCATTGTTGCCTGGAAGAGCTTGATGGCTTCGAGTATCTGGGTGTTGCTAGGCTCTGAAGCCGCGGCCGCTGTGGGGTTAGATTGAGCGTCGGAGGCCGCTTTGTTTGTGCCCTCAGGATTCAGGGATTCACAGGCTGCGAAGGTGTCCATTGTGGTCTGGCGCTGCTTCTTGGGCCTGCAGTTCCTGCCGGACATGTCGTCAACACAGGGCCTCCCCTCCCCGCACCGAAAATGCCGGGGGCGCAATCGAGAAGCCGCTAGGTCATGATCCCGTCGCAGGGCCGACAGGGTGATGATAAGAAGCAGCGGGGTAGCAGGCCAGTTTCGGGAAACAAAAGGTTCAGGATCAGGCAGGCGAGGTCAGCCCCCTCCGCCGTCAGCTGTGAAGTGATGGGGGCCGTAGGAGTGGGCCTCACGGTCCGCCCACACCTCCCCCCGGTGAAGGATCAGCACGCAGGGGGGAAGGAAGACAGCGGGGGTCTCAACACCTCGAGGAGGCAAGCCCAAGTTCTTGCATTGCCACCAGCGGCCAAGTCAGGCGCAGGAGCTAGAATAGGCCCCCCTCACCCTGCCTCCAATGTAGGTGTCTGGGGTGGTCCTCCGCCACGCCCTCTTACTTCTGCGGTACCGATCGGCCACCACTCACGCCGGGGGCCCTCTCGACTGTCCAGGGCACACCTAAGCCCGGTCACGTGCCACTGGCCGGGCGCAGTCTGGCCGGGGCGTCCGGGTCGGTCCTCTCGATCGATGAGTGTAGCTGTTCGTTCCCCTCCTCCCGGTTGGCGCAAGTCGGCAGCTCAGGATCTTTTCCTCCCACCGGCGGGCAGCGTCGCCAGTGATGGTAGTGCGCTCCGGCCTCTCGAGCGATCATGGCGCGGGAGCCGCCATTTTGAATCCGCTCGGCGACCCTCCTCGCTCGCCGGATAGAGGTGTTAGCCATCTCTGCTTTGCTTGGGAGACGGTGCAAAAGTTGCTGAGGAGGTTCAGCGGCGGATGGTGCAACTTGTAGGGTTCCGGAGCACTTTAAAGTCACTTAAAGACAGCTTATCATGGCACATCAGCGCGGAGCTCTCAGGAGATACGTCCGCTCTACATGGCGGTTAGCCACGCCCCCCTCTCTTTCAATATTTATATGGAGTTATTGGGAGATGTAGCGCTGTGTGGCTGGATCTCATTCCAACAGCATGCTGAATACACCCAAACTTTGTATGTCTTCTCAAGTGGATGTATTTCCACTGCTACATGCATTCAATGCCATTGATAACTAGATGTTCGGTCACTCCTTTAAAATTAAAAAGCGGTCTAAAATAGCATTTCTGCCATTCACAACTTCACGCTCTACACTTCCATTCTAATACTGGCTTTGTTTACTTTACTGAATTGGTATTTCTCTCATGCTCATTGACCAATCTCTTGGATAAACTCTCATGTCGCCCCTAAATCTCAAATCTCACATGGCCATATTGGCCCAAACCCGCCTCTACCAACTGGGTTTGTTGCATTAAATTAAAACATGTATCCCTGGTTCTAATGTTTTTTGTCCCTACACTCCCTGGTGTTGTCCTAGACTAGATGGCAGTAGTGCAGTTTTGACAGGTGTACATGCCTCCATTTCTTTTACATGCCTGTACATGCCTGATGACCAGGATGGGAAATTAGGCCAAATCAGACACCTCCTTTTTTCATTGCACATGCTTCCTCTACTCTTTAGATGTGAATTTAAACTGGCATTTGATTTTGATAAACACTGGGATAACTTATCAGCATGAACCTGTGCGAACGGTGAGGACTATTTGCAGTCGCATCTGGAGCATTCCAAGTGCTAGATGGAATTACCAATAAATATCTCAGACCCAAATAACCTGACGGACTCAAAGAATGTGGCAAAATATTACTTTATTATCAACTTAAAGTAGGGAAACCTGGCGAACAACGAATCGTAGTACACACACTCATGATAATAATTTGATTATGCAAAGGCTTTATACCTCAATATACGTCAACTATGATGTCATCCTATGTGGCAACTTAAAAAACCTATTGACGGCAGGGATTGGTTAGGGGAAAATATGTACCTATAGTGTCATTATTGGATACCCCTTATCTGGTAGGCATGGCTTGAACTACCGCTAAATACATATAATACAAATCAATAGCAGAATAACAGCAGTGGATTGGCTTCTGCAACATTGTATAATACACTGCTACATAGACCCTGAAGATTGGTTGGCATACTCTCCCAACCTTAGACTTTCATCTCGTTAGCAGCATGTAAGCAAAATGAAACCCAGGTGCACAGAACAACGTCAGACTAATATCCACTCACCCAATTAGTCAATCATCTCTCATCGGTCAGGCCCTAAACTAAGGCTTGTTCTCTGTAGTTGACCTTGCAGACTGTTCTCTTCTCCGGGGCTTTTAAGGGACAGTAGGTACACTGCTATCTTCGTCTGGAGCTTAACGATTATGCCTTGTTTTCATGTTCTGAATCATGCGTGAGGAGACCATTGTTTTGTCCTTTTCATCCATATTTATGCTGGGTGCCATTAATCCTCTTGGCATCTGGAGACTTGGTTGCTCTACCTCACATATGCTTTTTGTATCCTGCGAGAAAAGGAGAAACTATAGATTGTACGGCTCCTCGCGCCATAGAGTAGTAAATGTGCCAACCTTTAATAGAAAAGACGGCAGGTTACGAATCACCCTAGGTATCACAGCTCCCCATGAGAGAACATTAAGTCCCTGACGCCTTAGATTTGGTCTGAACAAAGAGGAACGAAACATGTTTGGCATTTCAATGGATACTAGATCCTTAACAGGATCTGTAAATTAATTTCAACAAGTGCTTTCTGTTTTTGATATGTGTTTTTAAAATGTGCAGATGCATTTGTGGTCATTTTGTAGTTATTTGTTGATACCTATTTTGTGAAACTAAGGTTGTTGAAGATTTTATTGAATGAATATTAAAAATGGTTTCTAAATGAATCCAAATTGCTTTATCTATACTTATGATAACTAGTATTTTGACCTGTTCTATGGAAGCAGTTCAGGCGTGTTTGTTTAGTACAAATGTATGGAGACACCCTGCTACCATGTCAGTGCAGGGGTACATTCAATATGGTTGTGTGAGTGCATAAGATCTCTTGTATCTTCAATGTTGCATTGGTGCCATGCATGCATAGTGCTCTCTTGTTACTATTCCAGTATGACGGAGGGGAGGAGGTGCGCACTAGGTATGATGTGTACCTCTGCTCCTCTACAACTACAATACCCAGTGTTTCTTTAGCAGTGACTGAGGGATCAGGTGACTCTTTGAACCATCACCTGAGATAAACTGGCTTGCAGTATTGTTCAGGTCCTCTCAGGCGATTTACTTGGCAGTGAATCTGCAAATCACTGGAGATACAAGGACCACGTAAATTAATCAAATACGCATGTAGACTTAATATTCCAAACATAACCAAGTTCCTCTAATAAATCCTTCTCTACTGTTGTGGATTTTTTTTTTTTACTTCCTGTTGTTGATGGCATTATGCGCATAGTCTTTTTGAAAGTTGTTAAAAACGTATTTATTTAGGCTTGCGTACTAAGTGAACTTTATTTCTCTTTTTATTTGGTTTAACTTTGATGTAAGGTCTATTGCATGGGTGTTGTTTTTTGATTCTACCAGTTTTTGAATGCGCTGTGGTTATGTTTATATGAATTATCTGACAAAGCCCGGTGGCTGATCTCTTTTGAGAGTGGAGCTGTCGCCAATGGGGCTGGGCGTGGGCACAAGCGGCATTATGCTGGTTCTGAAGGTGGGCTAGGGAGGGTCCCCTTCCTACACCCATCAGGGAGCACGGTAGCTGGTGTCAAGGACTTATCATATTGCAACCATAGATAGTCTGCCCTTTAAAGGAATCAAGGAGCTGCCACCCGCGAAACGGAAGCATCTGGACACTCGTCTCACAGTGCACAGGCATAGGGATCCCATATCCATTTAATGAGCACAGGGTAGAGGGATGGATTAGGACAGGAAACTTAAGAGGTAAGTGTCCAGTAATTCCAGAATGAAGGTTGGCAGATGCTGTTATGGAAACTGTGTTCCAGCAGACACTAGAGACCCAAAAACCCTGCTTAGGTCAAAGTAGGCACTTGACATGGCTGCAAACCATAACCAAGGGGGCCATTATGTGACTCAGGAGATCGACCTTGTCATGGCCAAAGTGTACAATGGGCATGGCCTCAAGCCATGTCCAGTGGGTCTATCGTCTGGTTGTGGAGATTACTGAAGGCCTTTCTCCAGTCAAAATGGGGGGCCTGATGTAGGGTCAAAGATAGCGCCCCAATCAAAGTAGGCACTGGACCTGGCTATTGGCCTTTCCCAGTGGGCCCACTGGAGGGCCTGGCTGGTTTGGGATTTCCCGGGACAGGGCCAAAGGCCTTGCTTTAGTAAAGTTGGGGCAGCTGGGATAGGGTTGAAAACCCCGATCCAGTCAAAATAGTCCCTGGTTAAGGCCACTAGATGACGTAGAGTGTTCCTGCCAGTAACAAAGTAGTTCCTGCTCTGCCAGTCAAAAGTAGGGATTGGACAAGGCCATGACCAGTGGATGTAGCATGTAGTTATTTGATTAACAATGCCCCCCACATCTGCCTCTGTCACAGTGAATTTTGGGTATGGCTGGAAACCATGCCAAATTGGCCCATCGAGTGGTAGCATCATGAGGAAGAGCCAATGGCCTTGCCCGATTCAAAATACCCACTCGCTCTATTTGCAGGCCATACCTATTGGGCACATTCTGGGCCTTGAAGGTTCCTGGAAAAAGGCCAAAACCCAGCGACATTCAATTCAGAGTGCCAGGGGCACCATGCCCCAGGCGAAGATCCCAGCACGAGTGGCTACAGCGAATGCCCAGAGTAATATCGCCACCATTTTGTATATTACTGAAAAGATATTGAAATGCAGTGCAAAATAAAAATCCAAAGCATTTGCAGTTAAAGGGCCTCATTACGAGTCTCCCGGTATGGAAATAATGGTGGCGTTAAACCCGCCGCCACCGTTGTTTCCATACCGGGTGATTCGGAGTCCTGCAGGCGGAGGTGTCATTCCCGCCAGGTCTGACCTGGCGGGTTTAACACCGCCCGCCTACAGGCCGACTTGGAAACATTGGCACCTTCACGAGATGGTGCCAGTGTTTCCATGGTCCCCATTCCCAGCGGGAATGGGGATTTACCGAATTCCGCCTCCGGAATTTCCGGGTCACCAGGGTTGTAATGCCCCGCTAATTCCGAGAATCACGGAGCCGGAATGGTAATACGAGTCTGGCGGTAACAGAGCCGGAAAAACCAGCAGGTTACCGCCGGACTCGTAACGAGGCCCATAGTTTGTAAAGCAACCATAACTGCTCAATTACTACGGGAAAACAACCACAACTGGGTTGCCACCATGCACTACACATGACCACACATACATGATATGCATTTAACCAAACTTAGAACCAAACTACAACAATAAAAACATTTTATTGATACAAAAATGGAAAGAAAAACTGTGAAGCCTGTTTACATTTCATGTGAGGGCCAACACAAAATAAATGACTCTTAAAATAGATCCGTCTTATGCAGTGAATATAGTTTAGAACAAACATTTTTTTTGAAGATTATATAGAAGCATTCTCAATCATTGTAGTAGTATTTCGAATCCTCTATCCTCAACACTTGTTTCCTTAAATATCAGCTGCATCACGTGGACATCTTAAAAACATTATATAACGATAGAGTCAGGAAAACTAAAATAGGGAAAGCAAAAAAAATAGGAGTAGTAAAAGATCTGATGTGCGGGGTCTTCCGCAATCAAAGAGTTTCTCAGAAAGGTGGTTATGGAGACTGAAAGAGGTGGTGTGTAAAAATTGGGGACACATTTCCAGGATACAAGAATTAGTTGGGATCTAGTTTAGGTAAGCAGCTAAATAATGGCCAGCATGAGTGCAGAGCACACATGAGATGAGACTTGTCAGGTCAAGGTGGTGAAATTCCAGCAACGTTTCCAAACGTTAAATTATAGTGTAAGCCTCCAATTAGAAACAACGTTTAAGGTCTCCCTGGAAAAAAAGAAGACCATATTTGTTTCGAGGTAAGTCTATAATTAAATATACATTAAAGGCAGCTCCGGGTAAAAATATTATGCTAAATTATTCTGGGTAAGGAAATATTTACAACTAGAAGTTCAATTAAATGAAACCAGACAGATACGATACTCGGACAAATATGCAATGGTAAGTAGGGTTTTGCAAAAGCAGTGAACGAAAGCAAAATAATAACGTTCTAAAAAACTTGTGTCTGTAAGAGGAAGAGCAGTGTTTGAATTACCTCAAAAGACAAATGGCAGAAACAGACAGGGACACCATCGCTAACGAAGGGGAAAATTCAAGATGGCGGTGAGGTTGCAATGGCCAACCCATCAGTTGTTTGTCAAGAAGGGGTAATTGCCAACCAAATGGATACTACAGTGAAATGTGCGGAGAAAGTAGTAACAGAGTCCCAGGGCTGTCAAAGAGAAATCACCATCTCAAATAGTGCCTTACGCATTAAGCATTGACATGTCCATTTGCACCCGGCGAAGGGCGCTTAGCCAATCAGGTGGCTGGAAGAGCAGGCGAGAATACAGTCTGTACCGCCCGCTCTTTCAAGCCACCCGAGCCGGTTCCCTGGGTGGCGCCATCTTGATTGTGGGGAGCCTCTTCCTTTTGCCTCCCCATGTCCTCACCCTCCCCCTCCCACCAATGTCATTAGCACCTTTTACCTCACCCACCTGTTCCCCTTGTATCTGCTGTACCAGAGTTTTGTGCCCCGGTCCCGGCGCTCTTCCCACCCGCGGCGACCATGGAAATGGAAAAGGTTCTAAATCCCTTTTCCAATGGCGGCTGCTATCTTTTTTTCCCTCTGTAGTTTAGTTTCATGCAATAGCTTGGAGCCCAACCCAAAAATAAATAACCATTTCCACCCCATAGTAATCACGCCTCAGCCGGGGAGGCGTACAGCCTGCTAACTGCCCACAGCCTTCTCCGAGACCTTCTCTTCGCTCAGGCCTGCCTAGATTTTGGCTGGCGGGGCCTTACCGACCATGTATGGCCCGGGCTGGTGCGTGATTGCTGCAATAGACTTACATTTACTTCAGTGAACAGCACCCTTTTTACTATTTCTGCTTAATGTAATTGCGAGTAAACTCTAACCGTATGCCTTCTCCTCTCCCACTCATCCAATACTGACCTCTACATATATGTGCAGTAAGTCCTGCCTCATCACTCAGCTGGTACACTACCTCCTCAAAAAGCCTTACACCCCTAGGATTCAGCGGAAACTGTGAAGGCTAAAGAAGCCATCTCGCATGCCAGTCAAATGTTATAACTTTGGTAAAAGTGACAACAATTCTATATTTTTTTAATATGGCCACAACAAACACAATGTCGAGGTCTACCAAAGGATCCCTGTCCGGGATAGAGAGGTTGTATAGCTGTCAACCTTTACATAAAGTTCTTCAAAAGAATTCTTGACTACATCAATATTAAAAGCCAACATCTTTTCTACCATATAGTGAAGAAAGACTACACAGCATAGCAACCTCTAAGTGTTGTTAAGAGGTTTGACAGGTATGGGTGAAGTTTGTTAACATGAATTGAGAGAATTGGTAAGAAGTGAGAAAGTGCTTTTTAGTAATTTATGTCTTTTCCTCTACAGATTGCTTCAGTCCAGGAGTTGGAGTCTGTCGTCTTTTATTTTCTCCACTTCCCCTTTTCCCTTAAGATAGTTAGTTTTTTCACTGAGGTTAATGACAGTTGTTGATCCAACGTTCTTGGGGGATCTGTGGGGCTCAGCATCTACTGCGGGTCAAGAGGACAGGACTGGACAGCCCCCTGGTATACTCTGGCACTCCGGGCCTAAACCTGGAGGTACGGCAGGCAGAACAGCAATGGAAGAAAGGATATGAGGCTTATCTTCTTCAAAGGCATAAACAGCAGTGTGTGATCTACCATAAGGCTTTAAAAACAGCCAAGTCTATTTATTTTGATTCAATCCAAGCAGCAGTGAACGTCCCGAGGAAATGATATATCATTAACAAATTGACTAAACAAGAGAGTAATACACAGATAGCCACCTCACAATCTTTGTGTGATGAGATATCTACCTTTTTTATCAGTAAAATTGAGGAGATTAGGAAGGGAATTGTGGGTATGGTAAACCCAAGCATTCTACATTATGCAAATGTTGAAAGTGGCATCCCTATGCTGATGGCCAGAAAAAAGGCAGAGGCCCTTTTTTCTGACTTCACCTTAATGGACAAGGAGGAGCGAATTAAGATAGTTGCAGAGCTTAAATCGGTGTCACCCTTAGATCCCATTCCACTGAGACTGTTTAAAGCAGAGCCTACTGCTTCTGCAGTAAATTAGTCTCTGCAGTGGGGCGTAATTCCGTCTAAGCTTAAAGAGGCTTTAGTTATTCCATTGCTGAAAAAGCCATCACTTGATCCTCTGATTTTGGCTAACTATCGGCCTATTTCACTCTTACCCATTCCTATGAAGGGTTGGGAAGCAACAGTGACCTCCCAATTGAGACTTTTCTTGGAAAGTCAAGACATCTTAGATAGCTTTCAAATGGGTGTCAGCCCCTTGATGGGAACAGAATCAGTTGTTGTATCGGTATTGGATGATGTTACAATGATCAGGGACGAGGGCGGCACGACAGGTCTCATTCTTTTGGACCTGTCGCCGCTTTCGATATCACTGATCATGGAATATTGATGGTGAGGCTAGAGGAAGCGGGATTTGCTGGGGCAGCAATGGATTGGTTTCATGCATTCTTGACCTCTCGCTCACAAATAGTTTCCCTTCACCCCTACCGCTCCTCTCCAGTTTCAGTCTCCTGCGGTGTTCCACAGGGTTTGGCTATTTCAACCCTGATTTTCAATTTATATATTCGCCCTTTGCTGATCTTGATTTATTTGTTTTGCTTTAGAGTCTTCTCATATGCAGATGACACACAGGTGCTGTTATACTAGACACTAGGCAGGGCGATGTAAGAGATAAGCTAAAAAGCTGCCTGGAAGCCATCCAAGTCTGGATGGAGTCAAATTGGCTCAAGTTCAATGAGGGGAAGACAGAGATTCTGATTTCGGCCCGCCAGGGGCTGCTGATGGATGGTCCGATGCTTTTCGGCCAGCATCATTGGGCCCATTACCTAAGCCTTCCAAGACAACTTTCCAATCCCTGTCTATGGAGGCAGAGGTTAACTCAAGTGTATGATGCAGGCTTTGTTAAGCTCAAACAGCTAAAGAAAGTCCTCCCGTTTATTTCAGATACATTTCATGCTCAAGTAGTGGCAGTTTGTGTTACTAGGAGTCTGGATTATTGTAATGCTGTTTACCTGGCGCATCCTGCCTTTCTTATGCAGTGCCTGCAAGTGCTACAAAACGCAGCAGTGTGTTTGGTTACCCACTTGCCAGCCAGAGCAGGAGTAACGAAGGCTAGACAATCTCTCCATTGGCTCCCAGTAGAAGCTCAGGTACAGTTTAAGGCGCTTTGCATTATGCATTGTGCACTAGGTAGAAATGGCAGATTAGCCATCCAGGAGAAACTGGTTAGCTATAGCTCTGTTCGTTCTTTGAGATCCGCTAATGCAGCACTCCTTCAGATACCCAAGTACAGGAAAGAACGTTTGTGTTGCCAGGCTTTTTCAGGATTTGGAAATCGCTGCCTGAAAATTTGAGAAAAATTGAGTATTTCTTATCCTTCAAAAAGCATCTCAAAATGTTTCTCTTTAGATAAAGCTCAGAGATACCCCTTTGACACCTGGGTTTTGTTTAAATCTATCCTGACTATCAGTTGTTTGAGTGCCATGATGCCTTGAGTAATAGAGTGCTATACAAATAAATTGATTGATTGAGGCTTGAGCAGGGCCAGCTTCACGCACTCAGAGAGAGCAGGTCCAGTAAAGACAGCACAGTGTAAGCATCACTCATTTACTGAAGTACAGTACAGGCAGCAGCAGTATAGGTTTTACTAAGTGTGAGGAATTTGTCTGTAGAGGAGGTTCCAAATAAAGCCTGCACTCCAGTCGCCCATTTTGAAGTACCAGGAACGTTCACATCAAGATATATGACATATGATGAGCAAATAAACCAGCAGAGAGCCGCAGTAGGGCTCTGCCCAGTACCTATCAGAAGATCAACGCCTATTGAAGTCACGATACCCAGAAAACCATGGACAATAAGGTAATCATTAAGAAAACCCTACCAGCAAATTAAACGAAATGAAGATCATCTAAGTACAGTCCCGGAAGAAACCAAAAAAAGGCTTAATGGAAGAAGAATGGTGACGTCACAGGGACCTGGACAGACTCACAGATAGAAGAAATGACGACCCGAAAATGACACAAAGAGACCAAGCACCATGAATAAAGATATTGTGAGCCTAAAGTGGAAGAACGATGTTGAAATGCAAAGAAGTTCAAGCTGTAAGCAAGATGAAGACATTCAACCAGTGTACACCTGTAAATATGCTTGGAACCGCAAGAAAGCTAAGAAAACAGTGCAGCTTGCTATGCTAAGTAGAAGAATAGTGCGGCAAGCACCATTATACATAAATCTACCTCAAACAAAGTATTTTAGTGTAAGTTTATTCCACTTTGCAAACGAAACAGAATCAACTCCGGTTACTAAAGGCCGAATGAGCAGAGATTCATATTCTAACAAAACGAGAAGAGGCGGCTGAATCTAAACTCGGCAGATGCAACTCGTGCCAGGTGAGCCAAGGTCATACCAATAGAAGGAACGAACAGTAGCTGCATATATTTGAAACTTAAGAACAGAATATCCTGTCTCTGAAATGTCAAGATAAGGAGGCATAGGCAGGTGGCAAGCTAAATAAGAATCAAATGCACAAATTGAGAGAAACTAGACAAATTCACGGTGTGGGAAGCACATAACCAGCCGAGTGAGAAGAAGCACGGGTTCACACCTACGCTTGGCATCCACCCAGGCAGAGACATCAGAACTTTTCCAGACAGAAGATGCAGTTTCAGGGCAAACCACAGTGAATTAATTGACACATAGTTGACATATTTGCTGAAGCGATGATTGATTGTAACCTCAATTGGAGAAAGGCCGGGTAATAAGGGGCACCACGCACCTGGCCGACCGTTCTGCGTGCTGCTAAGCAAAGAGGAAATTTATGCATGGGGTTGGTGCCAACACAATCAAAATGGACCAAATAATCTAGGGTCCTATAGTTAGTAGAACCAATGGGACGTCATACTTTTAGTGACGTCTACAGTAGTCATTTTGAAGGTAGAGCTTAGATGCCCACCTGACAGTGTTTACCCAATCCCCTCATTCTGTTAACATATACAGATATAGTACCTACATTAAAGTTACCTTTTCCTAACCAATAGAATTGCATGTTAACTTTTGAGTATTACACGTCAATTATGACAAGTTTTGAGTATAAATGTTACAACTTGTATGAAGTTTGTTGGAGTTGAAGCAAGAAGGATGATCGCATCACTGCCGATTTCCATCACTCCCTGTTTTTTGTACTTGTCATTAAACGGACTCCCTTTGCGAAACCACTGAGTTGTCTTCATTGATTGGAGTAATAAATCTGCACCCCTATCCATCTCAAGGGTGCAGCTATCTCGTTTTAAAGTACTTTGGAGCAAACCCTGGCTCTATGGGCCGACCGGGGGTCTCTGGAGTACACTTGACAGCAGAGATTGATGGTTTATCGATTATCGATTATTGATTAGAATAAGACGCCCATTGACCGTCGACATAAAGTAACTCTAGGTCTTTGGCAAAATCACAAGTCCTTTGCCATTCGGCTGAGTAGACCGTGAAGCTCCCCGTAGACAGTGGTAGTGTAAGAAAAACTGCAGACCAGGGCCTGAAGGGACCCATGTTCCCCACATTATCCCTTCCCATTCCTACGGGCAGCTGAGCGGGTGAAAAGCCAAAGAAGGCGGTAATAAAGGCTGTGATCCCGAGGGTCCAGAGAGGAAATATGAGAACGGTGAGTAAAAAAGATTGAGTGTTTTGGCAAAAGTCCATGCTTTAGAACAAGTAAAGGGAAAGGTAACAGAGAGAGAAAGGAAAACAAAATATATTTAGAAGTAGAGAAGAATGTATATATATAAGGGGATAATGACTCGAGAATAATGAAGTAAATAAAGGTTACCGGGGAGGACATCCGTAAAGAGAGAAGTTACTGGGGAGGACACCCGAGAAGTGAGAGGATTCACCCTATTCCTACGCTTTTAATACAAGCGGCTAGAAGAAACGTGTACCCATATTCCCGAAGAAAGGGGAACAAATAAACTACCACAGCGATTAAAGATGCCGTAAAAGGGGTACGTTTAGACTCCATGAAGGGGTAATGATTAGAGGCAGAGATATCTGTGACCATCCGGTGTTCGTCTAGTCTGCTGAGTGTCTGTCTTACATTTTTTTTGTTGTGACGTCATACATCAAAACCTTTCTTTGAGAAAACTGATTTACATTTTACGCGATTGAATATCTGAGATAATATTGCATATGAATTGATGTTTTTTGAGTAAAATAGAAGGTTGTTGTTTGTGTGGAATGACAGGGCACTTGGCGCACACATGCAGAAACCAACGCATGATGCTGAAAGGCAAAGGGACAGGAGCAGGCATGGCAAATCCACCTTCAGTTTTACAGCAGGGTGTTGCACAAAATCACACATTGCACCAACAAGCGCCAGTAGTGCAACAAGGCGTGCAACCTCAGAATATGGGGAATTTTCCACAAGGACAATCCCAGCAGGCACCGATGCAACTGTCACAGACGATAAGCACAGGGCAAACCACGAACTCTGGAATGGGAATTAAAAATGGGATTGGGGAAAATCTACCATCACACAGCAGGCCAAAATTGTATGCAGATTAGGACAGCTCACTGGGAACCCTGATGTGTTCTATCCTATCAGTGACACCAGACCCTCACAGGGAACCTAGGGTGGATGTCATTATAGAGGATAAAGAATATTCCTTCCTAGTTGACATGGGTGCAACACACTCATGCATGCATGAAGGCAAGTTTTCCTTGTCTGGCGAGGCCATAAATACAGAGTTTTACAGGAGCTACAAGTCGTGTTCCCTTCACAAATGCACTTGCAGTCTCCATAGGAGAATGTGAAATGAATGTGCCTTTGCTATATTCACGTCAGATAATATATTGGATAAGCTGATCAAGGCACTACAGCTCCCAGTGGGCATAGCGGTCATAAAATGACCGCCCACACGAAGGGGACAGATGTTATCTCACGCGGAATTCACACAGCAGACACGGAAGCCAAGCGTATGGCATCCAAAAATGAGATGATCATGGAAGTGGAAGTTATCCATGCCAATGAGCGAATGATGGTTGCACAGATTGCACCTGAAAGTTACAGTAATTTGGGGCAAACATAGCTAATGAAACTCCAAGGGGGGGCACCACAGGAGGAAAAGAATCTTTGGAAATGTCGAGGCTGTTCTTTAAACCCCTCTGACAGCATTTGTGGCGATAAGACAGCATTGGTAAACCGGAGATGCCTGTAGTCCTATTGAAAATAGTGCTGGTGCAGTTGCATTACCGGGCGCACATAACTAAAGACAATCTAGCAGCAACACTTGCAGAAGACTGATTCATACCTAATTTTATCAAGCACATTGCATTTATTATAGTAAACTGTATAATTTGCCAACAATTGACAGCTGGGCACACATTAAAAGTAATGAGAGGAGTCATTCCAAGGCCAAATGGGCCTTTTCAACACTTGCATGTCGATTACATTGACATGATTCAAGTATGTAACGGGTACAGATACTTAATTGTTGTGGTGTGTCCATTCTCTAGATGGATCGAGGCAGGTCCCTGTACCCACCCAGACTCTACCTGTGCGGTCAAAATTTTAGTGAGGGAAGTGTTCCTCAGGTGGGGGGTGTGCGAGGTCATGAGATCAGATAATGGCTCCCACTTTGTTAATGCAATATTCAAACATATTAGTTTGCTGCTTGGTATAAAGCACAAGTTCTCATCGGGGTATCATCCGCAAGGTAACAGAGTCTGTGAGAATCTCAACGGCTTATTAAAGCAAAGGATAGCCAAGTTGAAGCTTACTCTAAAGAAGGGATGGTTGCACTGCCTTCCTTTGGCACTGTATGCACTCCGGAACCATCCCGGTTCTGACCATCATCTTACGCCACACGAGATAGCCACAGGAAGAAGAATGAGAACTCCCCTGACACACCGAGATAGAGCTAGATGTGATGCCCAGTCCACAGGAGAAATTTTAGGGTCTGAAATGCAAAACTACCTGAACTGCATGACATCTTGTCTTACTGTAATTTCAGACCAGCCGCAGCAATGACGAAAGGGGTGCAGGGCAGCACGGACACAGAAGGAGATACTACTACAGACGCAGCTCAAGGACTTTGTTTACCATCCGTTTTCCCTGGAGACACCATCCTTGTAAGGAACCATACGAGGAAAAAGTGGGATGGGACAAGATTTAACAGTCCCTTCACAGTCGAGGACTGTACTCTGGCCGCAGTGAAACTACAAGGCAGGAGAGTTTGGATTTTTCTGGGCGATATCTAACCCTACATCTGAGAAGGCCCCCTGCCTGCACCCCAATGAGAGGAATTGATGAGCGACAGGGAAGAACCACAGCATGTGCAGACGAGATCATGACGAGGAAGAAGGACGCATGACCAGCCAAACTAAGACAGCGAATTGCGGTTTTAATTGGACACTTTCTCT